>NC_086334.1:27526519-27898146 GCF_032445375.1 Bacillus rossius redtenbacheri
GGGCCCCGCCTACCCGGGCACACACACGGTGCGCAGAGCTTCAGGAAAAACAACGCGATTTCAAAACTACTCAGGATATCCGAGTGGGGTCCGCTTACGAAAAGCACTTAAGAGTTCGATGAGGGCCGAAAAGTACTTTTGATTTTGGGTAAAGTTTTTAAAAAGTATTTTTAGAAGAGTCAAAATGGCTAAAACGCATGTTTTCAGAGTAAATTTTAGGCGTAAAAAAACTGGTATATATTCTTGAAAACACTTAAGGGACTTGCATTACACCTGTATCTTCATTTATCCGCCATATAATGTTACGGTCACCGCTCAAATTTCACAGTTATCCTGTGACGACGAGAAGACTGCGCGCCAGTTCAGAGCCTTGCGCTTAGAGGCGACACCCGCGCTAGAAGTACCGGCGAGCGTCGCTCTTATCATCCCGCCTCACTAACACACATACACCCCTGACGAGGCGGGCCCCTTAAGGCACGGTCTCACACTCCTTGTTGATTTTTTTATTTATTCATTAATATTTTTATATAAGTACTATTTCTAAAACTTTGTCTCATTACCTCCGTTACATTTGTGCTTCTGTCACAAATACATTCAACATATGTTCACTAAGTGTAATATGATTGGTAAAAGTCACAAAAGTAATAGTAATTACGTAAGACTGGCACGAATTTTTACACCTTTTTTATTACACTCAGTGAATATCTGTTGAAAACATGTCTGATAGGAAAAAAAAATTCAAGGGAAGTATCGAGTATAAATTTTATAAATAGTCCTTAAAAAAAAGCGTTGAATAAAATATAAGAAAATAGAGCGTGTAACTGGAAGTGAAACTTCTTTGGCAATTCAAACTTCAAATCGTAAGTCTATTGTGAGGGGTAAAACGGCAGAGAGGGAAAGAGAGAAAGAGAGAAAGAAAACAATTTTCTAAAAATTATTTATTAAAAATAAATATTAGTCACTGTTGAAGTAGCCACACCAAAAAGAAAAAACAGTGCGTGTTACTGTTTTTTCAAACAATTCTGCCATTTGGCACACGCCAAATCTCTAAAGGTAGCGCTATCTATGTGGGAATGCATGGACTGTCTTAACAGCGCTCTCTACGCTGCTAGTTTGAACAAGGAGAAACACGAGCGCTGGTAGCAAATAAAAAATTCAAGATATTCACAGTTGACTATTGGATACCTATATCTATTTTCTGAAACAAGCGTATGCGCACACTACCTTATTCTTTCGTTCATCTATATCTTTCGGTTCTTTTTGGGGGGAGGGGGGTTACGATTCATAGCAAAAGAGTAGAACGAAAACGAGCCCAGCAACGTATACAACATAATTCTCATTATGTGCCTTTTCTCTATCCTTTTCGCGTCAGAAACGTTTCACAACAATATTTCACGAACACTTTCATTAAAACTCTTGAATATTCTATGGTTGCTTAAAAATATCTTAAAAGTGTGCTCACTCCTCTCTTCCAGGGGAATTGTGAGGTTGTAAATTATTCAAATCAATTGTCTCGTTTACCGTCTGTCATTCGATGGGCCTTAATGATATCTCCATTATCATGTTTCTTCGAAATTCGGGATTGAAATTTTACTCCCATCGTGCCCAAATAAGTTTCACTTCAAAAAAAAAAAGCTTGTGAGAGCGAAACTCAAACCTTTTGCATATAAAAAATTGGCTGCGCCGGTGAAATCTTCCGGTGACTTCACGGCCAACATAAACTTGATCTTCTTTCGGCGGGAATCTTCGTAGAGGATGTTTGACGGTGTGACCGGCCTTTTGGCCCTGGGGAGGTCTTTTGGGGAGAGGGACCGGGGGAATCGGATACCGCCACGAGAGACGAAGGCAGCAAGCAGCAAGAAGTCGTGTTTACCGTGGGCGCCGCTAGGCTGCAGGAGTGCGTGTTTCTTCTCGTCTGCCGATCGCAGTTGTTGGTGACGGGATGAAGGGGGGGATAGGGAGTTCCCTTCCCGCTCCCTTCAGAAGGATTATTGCTTCCGAGAATGTCTGCACGTGCCACACTCTCGAAGCAAACGGCTCGTGCCTGTAGATGAGGCGAAGGCGGTCTTATACAAGTTGCAAATCAGCTACGAGAAGTTCAGAAGACTTAGGTTCCACGCGCACCATATAAAATACTTGACAATTACTAAAGACAGGTTCTATATTCCGCAAAAATCTTTTGAGCGCTTATTCCTCGTAATTGGTTGACTGTCTACTACAAAAGCCACTGCGTCGCTTAGCCAGGTCATTTGAGACCCGTTTTCTTCCGCACAGAACGGCTGTGATTGGTTTGCCAGCAGTGTACACACCTCTGATTGGAACTCAACCATTCACGTTACCAGTCAACATTGAAATACGATATCGCGAAAAATAATATGTTCTTATCAATAAAAAACATTTTAAATAAATAAATTTTATTACGACAATCTTATAATGCCAGAAAAACGTGTTTTCATAAGTTTGAATAAATGTCCGCTTTGGATTAAACAAATAGGAGAGAAAAAAAAATATTTTTTTTACCCCCTTGCCTTATTAAACACCATTATTAAAACAAATATCATAAATGTAGACGTAGGAAGAACATATTCGATTGCAATGAATATTTAGGTTTAACAAAAGCTCAAACATAGAAAACAGCAACTGGTCTCCTGTTCTTACGGAAACCTGTTTTTCCCTAGGAGTGTCGCTATAGCCGCACCCTCCTCCCCATTTCCCCCCAAAATCTTCAAATTCCTCTTCGGAATTCCGTGTGAACAACCAACCAAGCCAAATAACTTCATTCTCCCTCTCACAACATTCAAATCGCTTACTTGTTTTCACGCCTGCAACTTTGGGAGTCGTTTGCGAACATGTTTGCTCTGACGAAAATGCAGTGTTTCAGTGTGTCTCACGACCTATTCATGTTTAGCCAAACCGTCGTCGAGCGTATTGGGATGTGCCGATGGACCACATCTAAGTACAAAGCTAGGTAAACTTATCTACTCCTTAGTCTCTTTACTCTTGCAACTTTTTCGTGCAGAGTAAACTGGCATGCTGCAAAATCTATGCCAGTGGGGGTTCTGAAAGCCCGCTACAGTACAATTTCCAGTTAGTGAAATAAATTTGTTTCTTTCACAAACGTTTACACTAAATAACGTGTTAGAAAAGAGGCATAAAAGAAATTTCATTAACATGTAAATGTTGCGAGTCAAAGCCAAATATATGTACGCATTTTGAATACTTAGCCATCGATGCGTTTTGATACGCATGAAGAATATTCGAACACCGTTTAAAAAATAATTGGCACAAAAATAAAAATATAAACTTTACTGACTCAAAAGCTGAAGTGGAGTTGATACGTGGAGTTATAAATGTTGACTGCTGAATAAAAAGTACCTACAGAAAATGGTACTTGTTAAGTTAAAAAAAGAAACGTGATAAATTTCATAAACAGTTTATTAGAATATTCTTACAATAAATGTTCCTGCATTTTCTGAGGGTTTTTTTATTAATACTGCAAAACTGAATGGATTAATTATTTGTGAAATTGCTTTATTTTAATTTATTTTTCTTGGCGTTCCGTTTGATCCATGCCTTCCGCTGCAGGTTTAGTCTTTGCGATGGATGTTTGAATAGCTTAATGGGAACAGCAGCCCCGAAGCTGTAGTCATAAATATGCTCGTTCTTCACGAGAATGCCTCGCCGGACTTCAACCCCCCCTCCCCTTTCCCGCGGGGAAGCGCATTTTTCTCAAGTTCGGCCACCAGAGGTCGGGACCAAAGCTGATTAGTCGCCGCCATGAAAGCGGTTTTACGTTGGGGGATTTCGCCGACTGGCTGCTACACCAGCGCGGGACAGCCAGGCTGGTAAGCTGTGAGGCTTCGAGGTGGAATCCTTTGGTTAATGCTGGGCCACGACTTGTGTAGCAAAGAAGCAGTGGTTCATTCGTTCACTTGGAAGAAACGCGAGCTTTTCCATTAAATTGTTTTTGTTGCCATTCATTTTTTTTTAAACAACTAACAATAAAATAAAACCATTGTACCTTTTTAGAACAAAAAACATCCACCGTAACAACTAACTTACTCTTGGAAATTTGTGTAAATATTTTGTTAAAATCGTGTATTTTTATCACAAATTACCTTATTGTTATAAGTGTTTGAGACTTCTATTTTATCTGCTGACGATAATAAGTAAATTTGTTATTGAATATTAACGTTAAGAAGCTTTCTAGCTTAAAACAGGTTTTTCTTTAAATTTTTTTAAAACCAAGCTAAGCTTATTTACTAAACCCATTAAATAAAGTTAAAATTATTGTAACTTTACTAATAAAAAGTTTAATGGTTTACGAAATCATTTAACTCATGTAAAAATAATTCAAATCTATAATTAACAGAAGTTTTATACAAAATATACTCAGTTGGGGTAATTCTCATCCTAACTTTTCGCAAGCCTTGTACAATCGTCCAAAGTACTTCCATTAATACTTATAACAGTGATTTTCATATTGTTTTTAAGTAATTACACCATCTGTAAGTTGGTAAAACAACTTTAAACCAAAATTCAATTAACGTATTTTCTAGTAGGATGTTTTATTTATATTTTTCGCAATACTTTCTTATTTTATGGGTTCGAGTTTTCTTGTCGAAATATTATTTATTCTTTGATATTAAATATTTGTCTTTGTTCGGGTATAAATCAAGTTTCTAGATATTTACGAAGTGTTTATTGACCGTATTATTGCAATTGAAGTAATTTTAAAAAAAATTAAATGGCCAATAACTTCACAGGAGAAACGTTTTACTACATACAGAAACAATTTAATTTCAGGCATTCCCAAAAAAATAAAATACTATGCTTTAACGTAGCCAAATTTAGAAAACGAAGATAGATGTGTATGGCCTTAAAAACGTTGAAACCAAGATGGCGTCTCTCGATTCCTATCGCTCCCCTTAAAGATCATTTGGTGATCCTTCATAGTCTGACACAAAATTAACAGTTGCCTGCTGTGCACAAATTGTTAACAAAAATTGCAAGCACATACTTTTAATACCACTGAATTTCATAAATAAAATATTTACATCTTTCAAAGTAGTTAATATATTTTTAATAAAAGAATAATTATGAAATCATTAAAATTATTATTTTTAATTTGTAATACAAACATTTATTTTTATTTTATTTTATAGTAAATTGCATTTTCGATGTCCATGATATAAAATTTCATGTTTTCAATCACTTCAATGTCATTGTAATGTAGAACATCTTAACAAACGACTTTAGTGTCATTTGAATCTTTCGTATTTATTACATTTATTTTATTTGAGTTTTTTTTAAATTATTTTGGTAATCGCTTGTTTTGTTAAGTTTTTAGTTACTGAAGTGGCAATCGCAGTTGTAGTGACGTAAATTACTAGTGTTATAAATCATATTCCTAATATATTTATATTTAATTTAATGCAATTTAAAGATAGTGTGTGGTTTTTAAAAGAATTGTAGCATGTAAGAGAAAAATAAGAATGCTATTATACATTTATACAGAAATTAAGGTTTTTGTATTCGTTGGTCCTCTGGGAATGTTGTTCTTATACTATTCCTAAGATTAGGGTTTGTAGATTTTTGAAATGAATATTTTAGTGAAAGATACTAGCTGATTCAGGGACTAAGACGTCACTTTTTAATTGTTGATAATGTATTATTTAGGCTAGTTATTTTACTGCTTGATCATAAAGTAATACGACAGTTACTGAAGCAGAGACCTAACGACGCAAATTTAAATGTAAGACTGAAAATTTTATGTTTTTTCGTCTCAAAATATCTTCTTTTCATATTTAAAACAGAAATTGTCTTTTTATCCGGTCTGAAATCTCAAAACTTATTACTGTTTAAATTTTACAAACAAACGTTGCTTTTTTTCTGCAAATATGTAATTTCCACAGGCGAGATCTAAAGGAAGTACATAACTTCAAGTACAAACATTATTAAAGTCACCGTGTCACACCTTCTGAAATAAAATATACGGGAAAAAGTTCCGTGAGATCAAAGCTGTGCCCGAGGAGGGAAGCATTAGGAAAAGTTTACCGAACTTGTGTGTACTTTGTACAAAAGTAATGTAAACTTGAGGTAGGATATGAGGAATTCTGTGCGAACTGCGGGCTGACAAACATCTTTGGGGACGCAGGCACGTATAAAGTGGCAAGAGTCCTGGAGATATAACTCTTCGTATCAACAGATGCTGGAACTTCCGTGGCGTTGGCAAATACGGATATTAAGAATTCCTTCTTCAGACGTTTGGAGCATATTGCGGGGAATTGAATAAAAAAAAAACATTTTCTCTACTATTTCCGTGTTTGGTAAAGTAAGTTAAAAAAAAAAAGATAATTGAAACGGTATAGAACTTTTTAAAACGTCTCTATTCGCTAAGCAGGGTTTTTTTATTGTTGTTTCTACAGATGATGGCAACAATTTAACATTTCCAATGTGATGCACTCAATATTTTAAATAAAATGATCCTTTAAATTACAGTCCTATTATCAGTTTTATTTGCCCTTGGCATCTCTGAAAAGTGTTTTCCCAGACGTTTGACTCGTTTAAGATATCGGCATTGCGTTATGGAAACCTTTATTTTGTTTTTCAGCACATTGATGTTGTCAGTTACATCTGAAAAATTAAAACACATTTTTTTGATTAAAATCATATAGCAACTAGAATAAAATTTATTTTTGGAGTGTTTCTAAGTCCAATTCATTAAAAATGCTTTACTAGATAATAGTAACCCATATCAATATTATAACAATAAATTTATTAATCAACAATTCAAATCTGATTTTATTGGAAAAATAACGCATTCATAACTAAAGTATATTTTAGACTCTACAAAATATCTGAGTTGAAATTTATGGTTATTCGATTGTATATGTACATTATTGCTTAGTTCCCGTCATAAAAAATTAAATTTTATTGTGTAAGCAAGATTTATTTAAAATACAAATATATGTATATACATACAGCACGTGTGTAAAGGAAGTAGACATGTCAGTGAACATAGCATTCATCACGTTGATAGCTCTAGTAATAAGCAGTATCTACCAGCGATTTTTACTTGTCCTTTAGATGTACTTTGTATATAAATATGTGTTTGTAAGTTATGTGTATATTTAGTACTTGAGTTTGCATTTTCTGTGTCTGTGTATATCTACATGAACTCATGTTTGTTGGTATGGTGTGTTTGTATAAAAGTATATGTAGAGAATTTTTTATTCATATTTTAAAGGCAAGGTTTCATAATAGTCTGAAGTTCTCCGCCTATTAAGAATTTTTTTTGAAAAGGGCATAAGATTACTGTCGGCCATTTGTAGCTATATATGTTTGTTACTTTGACATAACCCTCTCATCACAAGGAACGATTGGTTTTACATTTACAATGACAAAATGATACATTTAATTGTGTTGATAATCATATCAGTTTATGTAAGTAAGTTGCATGGCTTTCAAAGTGTGTTCCTTAGATTGAAAAATGCTTGAAATAAATAATTTATGTTTATACTGCCTATTAAATATGATAATTAAAATTATGACAGTGGTTCCTGACTGATGCGGTGACTCGAGAGGTGGTCGTGTGCCGATAGGATTGCACCATCTAAAAAAAAAGGTACAAAACAAAAACGCACCCATAAATTAAATTTAAAAAAAAATGAATAATCTACTATAATTTATTACACTGCCTTGTGGCGTAGTGTATTTGCTAAAGTGAATAGCCTATTATTATAACATTCATAAAAAAATTTGTATAAAATTGCAGCCCGAACGTTTTAATGCAAGGTGTCTTTTTTTCAGAACCAGGTTTAACCCATGTATACACTTATAGCTCCAAATGAAGAATATTTGTACTCATTATGCGGCAAAGTAGACTTAAAAATACATGTAGATATCATAATTTGTATGTATTTCAAGCCTTGGACGCGCCTGAGCCAGTATGTAATAAACAGGGAGAAACAGTGAGACAATCACGTGCCGCTCAGCCCAAAGGTTGGAAGGATTGCGATCGGTCAGTGAACACGTAAATGTGGCTTGAGCAGGTATAAAAAAAATTTTTAGCCTGGGGTGGAAATAATCAATGAAATAGCTGAGGTTATGTACCTATAGCATCATTAATTCTGTCCGTAGGTTATTGTTCATTCGACATTCATGGAGCTAGGAACTGTCGGGAGACGGCATGCTGGACGAAGTTGAAGTCGCTTTTTCAACTCACCAACGCCCAAATCATTACGGAAATGGTGCGTGATAACTTTTAATGATGGTTAGTAAGTACGAAATAGAATTCCGTGAATAATCACCTCCATTTACATAAAATACAGTCATTTAAAACGGTTTCCACAATGCAAACACTACTATTCGGCCAATGTTTTTGGCTTTCTACCAACACCGCGTAGGCCATGAGCTGATGAAAAAAAAAATACTTCATCACTTTACCATGTAACCATGCAGACGTGTTTGTTCAAAAACCACTTGTGACATAAGTTATGTGTCGTTTAAGGTTGGGTTTAAAGATTCTTCTATTTTTTAACCGACTTCAAAAAAGGAGGATGTTCTCAATTCGTATGTTTTTTTTTATGTTTGTTACTTCAGAACTTTCAACTGGGTTAACAGATTTTTATGATTCTCTTTTCTTTTTCTTTTTTTTGAAAGCTGGTGCTTTCCGTGTGGTCCCATTTTAATTTGGTCCAGTTCTAACAATGGCATCCATGAGAAAACCTTATAAGTCTTAAAATTTGCATTAAGTATGTGCGCGACAAATGGGCGAATAACTCAATATCACGCCAACCGATTTCGATTATTCTTTTTTTATTGGAAAGGATATACTTAAAGGGCAGTTTGATGAAAGTTTGGTTAGGTTCTGATTATGGTATCTATGACAAAGTAACGGAACTCTTCAATTCTTAGGAGCAAATTAACGATACTCGGCTGAATCTTCTTTAGGCTATCCGGATATTTTTGTCACCTAACATAACGTTGATCAAGCTGAGACGGTTTGCACGCTGCTCTTCTGTCTCTTTGGATAGACGATCGTGTATCACGCTGAGTCGGTGGGCACGTTGCTTCTCCGTCAAGCTAGCAAGTAATATAGTTACAATTATTGTTATTTTGGGAGTCGGTGTCCGCCAAGGAAACACTACAATATTCCTAACAATAAAAATACGAGAATACTTTAAGAAATATTTTTTTTTACAAATTTACTTTTATACGAACGACAATATACTGTGAGTACTGTGACAGAATACCAATACGCAATAACTAATTTAACCCATTTACAAATTAACTTTTATAAGACAATAGCCTATACTGTGACAATATCTGCGACCTTGAAACGACATAAATAATACCTAATTAAACCAAACAAACGAACTTTAATACGACACTATGCTGAGAAATAATGTAGCAAACGGTGATACGAATATATAGCCAATATTAAACACAAGGACTTAACGTAAGAAGGACGGTGTAGGTAAGTGTTGAGTTAGATTTAAAGTCTGACACCGACTCCAAAAATAACAATACTTGTAACTACACTATACCGGGCATGTGTCGTTTTGCCTAAAGGCGTTTTGCCTAATTTTAGGCAAAACGCCGTTTAGGCAAAACGCCGTTAGGCAAAACGCCGTAAGGCAAAACGCCGTTAGGCAAAACGCCGTTAGGCAAAACGCCGTTAGGCAAATCGCCGTTAGGCAAATCGCCGTTAGGCAAACCGCTGATAGGTAAAACGCCGTTAGGTTAGGTTAGGTTAGGTTAGCTCAGGTTAGGTTAGGTTAGGTTAGGTTAGGCTAGGTTAGGTTAGGTTAGGATGGCAAAACGCTGTTAGGCAAATCGCCATTAGCAAAATGCCGTTAGACAATTCGCCGTTAGGCAAAACGAGGTTTTGTCATCATAGTAACATTTTATGCTAAACGCCGTTAGGCAAAACGCCGTTAGACAAATCGCCGTCAGGCAGAACTCCGTGAGGGAAAACGCCGTTAGGCAAATCGCCGTTAGGCAAATCGCCGTTAGGCAAAACGCCGTTAGGCAAAACGCCGTTAGGCAAATCGCCGTTACGCAAAACGCCTTTAGGCGAAATGACTTTAAGCAAATCGCCGTAACGAATACATGTTTAGGCAAACCGCCGTTAGGCAAATCGCCTGTTACTCCATTATACCTACCTCTTGCGTGGTAAACACATAGATAGTACCTACATATTGATATGCATAAAAAGTAAGTTGGTTATTAAGTTGTACAAGAATGCGCAATATTTGTTTTACTTTTTAGTGCATATTTATTTGTTTTGGAATTGTTTTTTTTGTTAAAATTTGTGTTTTTTTCTTTTTCTTTTTTTCTTTCACAAATAGGTTCGAAACAAACAGTAATATACAAATGCAGGCGAAATGAAGAAAGCATTGGCATTGCGTAACGAACTGTCTTTGATTCTCGACGCTATAGGACGTGGAGCGACTCTTTTCTAGTTGACTAAAAACGAAGGAGTGATTTGTAGTGCGACGAGAGAGAACCGTATATATATTTTTTTTTGTTCCCTCTCCTTGAAAAATGTGGCGGTGACCCAGAAATAAATAATGAAACCGCTCCGTCCAGACACAAGGAGAAGCAGTCAGTGAAGCAAGGGTTTCCGGCCGGGTAGCCTGAAATTAAATACGTAGCGCGGGACCGCAAGGCAGACATCAAAGACCCCACTCGCCCTGGGGACAAAACAGGGGTGGAAAAAAAAAGGAAAACACACGGGGCAATGTCGTACAGGGCGGGCGGTTAACGATGGTAGGACCTCAAGACTTTGTCGGATGAAAAGCATCGGGAAAGCCGCCCGCTCGCAGATACGCCAGAGAATAATGATTGGAAAGCCACAAAGAAATCTAGACGACTGCCGTGGTTTGCAAGAGTGCGCCGGTAGAATACAAATAATTTGACCAAACTCACTTTAAATTCGCAAGCAGTGTTTAACAAAAGAACTCGCTGGTAAATTCTGCGTCCCACATCATGTTTAAAATTTGGACAATTCTCAAATGCAGTAACAGTGGTAACAAAGTCCCCCCCCCCCCCTTTTACACAAGTTTCGCTTGCAAATCAATATATGAATTTATTTTTACTGTCACTGACTAACACATGACCGCTTTTCAGAAAAGTATAATTTTGAAACAATTTTGAAAAGGGCAAACCTACATAAGTCCTTTTGCCGGACGTCTGGTAACCCTACTCACGAGGAAGTAGGACAGTCGACTGAAGGTGACGACGGTGAGAACTTAAAACAATAATCATTGATGTTCTGAATGCTTCTGGTTCATCATGCGCGCGTGTCGGGAATGAGCGGTCGTAGCATAATGCCGCTATGTTCGTGGCCAGTCTCCCAGGGCGTAGTCTTCCCCCTACCACCAACCCAAGAAAGATGGAAGTGAATAGTCGCCACTTCGTGGGTGGTGATGATTTGCGGTGGGGCAGCGTCGCCGTGATGTGGGTTAGGAAATACAGAAAAGGGGGGGGGGGGGTGAGGAGAGAGATTTTTTTCAAATCGCGCTCGACTGTCGGTTTTCGGAATCGGCAGCTCGTGGACGAGCGAGCTGGATGGGCCTCGGGCGGGTCAGGAAGGGGGAAATGAAGTGGTGGGGGGAGAAGGTGGAAGATGGAAACAGAGGGGTGGGTGGCCTTCCAATTTTTTTTTTTTTCCGACGATGGTTGCGGCCACTCCAGCCGGCGGCGTTGAATATGGAACGAAGCCACCGTCACATCCAACCCCCTTCTCGACTCTCTCTCTCTCTCTCTCTCTTTCTCTTTCTCTCTGCCCGCGTCGGATAAGGGTCCGATTTGCAAGTCCGCCGTCCGCCGAACGAGGAGATGAAGAGGAGGGTCGTCCTAGTCGTCGTCCTAGTCGTCGTCTACGTCGCCGTGGGCGAGGGGCAGGGCGGATGTTCCGAGACCTCCAGGCACCAACTCGCCCGACGCTTCACGAGAGAGGGAGGAAGGGGGGGGGGGGGGGAGGCGGGCGCTTCCCTCGAACTGGCTTTGTACACCGACACTTCGACTCCGGCTTGTCTCGGCTCCAAGTTTCCCTCCCGCCCCACCCCCCTTTTCCCCTAACACCGCAGCACCAACCACCCCCCGTCGTAAACCCGGAAGACTACTACCTTCAGAGACAATCGCGCAGGTTCGACACGAATGGTTCTTCGGCAAACAACTGCATCCGCGCTCAACTACCGTTATTGTCATTGTCATTTCCCTGTTTTCACACCAATAAGTAACACATTCACATTTAAGTGAAACCCAAATCAACCCTTTTTATAAAAACGTTAGTGTTTTGTAGTTTTAACAATGGAATAATTTTGTTTGGTGGTTTTGTTATGTTTTATGTTGGTACCCAGTACAGTTAATTATATTATCTTTGAAAGATTTGTGCAATGGGAGTGCATGACTTGATGTAAGTTTTTGGACATACGCCATTGCTTAGCACACGTATGTCTGTAGAAGAAAACTACAAAAAAACACAAATGACAAAAAACACAAATTAAGCAAAAAAAATGCTGTTCTCAGGATTTAACGCATTTTTTTTTTGGGTTCGGTATTTTTGTGCTGTCATCATTTGTGGGGGGTTTTTCGTTCGGTTAGTCCATTTTTCTTTGTTTTTTCTTTGTTTGTTGACCATATTCCTGTTGTGGAATATTGTGTGGCGTTAAATCCTGACAACAGCAATTTTTGCTTAATTTGTGTTTTTTGTCATTTGTGTTTTTTTGTAGTTTTCTTCTACAGACATACATGTGCTAAGCGATGGTGTATTTCCAAAAACTTACATCAAAAACAGTTTATTATGCTTAATTATCTTCAACAATAGAATTAATCACTTTAAAACCATAATTTCCCCTTTCTAAACCCCCTTAGGAGTCTTTTGTGAATTTTCAATAGCCTAGGGTTTAATTTAGCCAATGATCTTAATAACAAAAACAAGGTTTATCAAAAATCCAAGTAGTTTTCGAGTGATGACAAACAAGCAAACAAACAAAAATAAAAAATTTAAAAACTATATTTTTGAGATATAAATAATGTTAGTAGCCAGTTCCAATACTTTTTTTATATATAATTTCATCTCATGTACAGACTTTTTACCTCGAGCAGTTTTGTTACAAGTATTATTAGTATAGATTTACTGCACAACTCTTTGAATCGACAAAAAATGTGGATTTTGCCATTTTACAACGGGTTAAAAACTAGAGTTTTTGCTTCTCACTGAAAAACCTCAATTTTAAAAATTATTTCAAATTTATTGATATATATTTTTTTAATTAAACGCTTTATATTTCTGACCCGAAGTTAACTTTGTATTTAGTGACGGGAAAAATTTGCGGTTTAAATTACCACCATCATGTACCTGGGCAAATTACACCTGTTCTTTGTCACTAATGCGTGACACCTATTTACGAGGATGCCTGTTATTCAATACGTCTTTTTTTAAGGTTCTTCACTGGATTAGAGCCATTTAGGTTAACAGTGGTACAGTCAGTGAAGCAGGATGAAGGTGAAAGAGTTAGGATTCTAGCCTATCGCGCCTTTCCGTTTCTAGCTATGTTTGATGGGAAATAAAACATTACGATAGTTATCGTAAGAGTGAGTGCTACTAGGTGTGTATATATGTGCGTGTATCTAAATAAAAGTTTCTGTTCGTTTTGTTTTATACAAGTATACTGTTTTATTCAGAGCTTGATGAAAGTTTGTACTCTTGACCTTCAGAACAATATGAATGTCTGCATGAAATTTCTTAAAAAAAATCCTATATTTTGGCTCTTAGTGCAAAATTTGTTTTTCTTTACAAAAATTTTCACACTAAAATTTAAAAAAAGAGGAAAATTACTGTCTACATGTTGAAATTTTGCTGCCTTTTCATTCAAAAACGAGGAAAATTACTCTCTACCTCTGATTTTGAAAAATAATTATTCATTTACTCCTAAATAAGTCTCTTCACTCTACGTAAAGCTCTGAAAATACCGTGTACGTCAGCTAGTCTACTATGAAAAAATCACAAATGATATTAATCGTTTTAATGTACAAAGTATAAAAATAATTATGTGGGGAAAAAGTAATACATTAATTAAAATAAACCTTTCTTTTGTTTTGATCAAAATAAATTAAGTTTCAGTGAGCAACCAGAGAAATTAAAAACCTATTTTTTAAATTAGAGAAATACCATTTAAAATGTTCAGTAATGGATTGAAAAAAATTTCTTTAGCATTTATTTTTTGGTTTAACGAAGTCTTCAGGAAACATTTGCTAAAAATTTTGGAAGCAACAGTTGGAAGATATTCTGTGAAATTGTTGTTTTTGAGTAGAGTAACAATAATAAGTGAAATTGATCGAGCTTAAGTTACCGTTGACGTCGGGGTCATCGGAGACGACGAGAGGTGAAGATAGCTAGCGTGGAGCAGTACGTAGTGAACGGGCAGAAGAAACTGGGAGCACCCCGAGCAAAACCCCCACCGGCCACGGCGAAGGCCTCCACTTTTATCACTAGAGAAAATTTCCTGATCTGACCTGATCAGAAAGCCTTGTTTGGAAGCGAGTGATTCGACCCACCAAAACATCACCTGGGCCTCTGTAGCGTTCAGTAATGTCTGCTTTGGCTCCTTCTTTACGTCCATATTTCTCATCGCTCAGTAAAAAATGTTGTATCGCTTGAAGCAAACACTACATAAATCATTAAACTACAAGTATACCTTGTCCTTAAACATTAGTTCTCAAAAATAACAAATAATAATGATAATACATTCTATGGAAGAACACAGGACATTGTGAAATTATTGTGAATATAGTCTTCATCACACGAATTATTACTTCATTTAACAATAACTGATAACTCAAAATCATTAGGTCACCATTTAAAAATAATGTGTGCGTGGAGTACACACGCGACTAAAGTGAAATTTATTGCTTGTTAGGTATAGGTACATAGAGATTTATTTGCGGTTATGATCTCAAATGGAAAAAAAAGCCTTTTTCCGCGTCCTGTACTCTCGCAGCCGTTCAATGGAACTCTTTGGCGCCTCTTTTGGCGGTTTATTCTCGCGTTGTCTTTGGTAATACCGTTTATTTGCTTCTGCCTTTTTGTTATTTTTAGGCACGATGTTAAATCACGATCTCCAGTTGAATAAAATATGGCACAAGTCTATAAGTCCTTTTGACATTTCAAATCACAGTGTTCACATACCAAAAAATAAATTACACTTATAAAGCTAACTTCTTAAGTCTATGCGTCTTTATTACATTTTCAATCACACTATTCACATAAAAATGACTGATACTTATAAATTCAATTGCACAAATCAATAACTCTTTTCAACACCAATAAATAAATTTTTACAACTATGAATAAAATATATTAGCGTCAATCGTTAGCCGTTATGAACATTGAAGAGTAGACTAACACAAGCAGCGTTTAGAGTATTCCGTTATCACTACTGCTGTGTCATTTATACCTCGCGATAGCAATTCAAAGACTACACAACATTACATTCTTTGTGAATAAAAACAAAAATATATTTATATAAGATTTCAAACATTTTCGTTTCAAATAATATAACGTTCACGTAAAACATACCAATTCTTTGTCCAAAAGGTTTCGCCCACGTTTTGAAGCCAGGAATTGATACGACAAACCTGTGGGTAGATTATGGAAACAATTTCATTAATTTCTATGAAAAATATACTAATTCACTGGTCATACAGAGTAATTGCTATATATTTGTAAAAAAAAAATAATTAGAAAGCTTGTAGACAATTTTACCAACATAATTTTAAAAATACAAAATGAAATTTTTCCATTATCAAAGTTTTTTGTACTCTCTGAGGTTTTGTATGAAGTCAGTTAGTTAATTTTTTTAATACTTTAAGCACTTACATTAATAATTTTTGTTTAGTATTACAGCTTAATCATGAGTACGATACAAAATTTTCATGTAATGAAATAACTTAAGAATTATAAAAGTAGATATTATGCATTTTTTCAATTGCATCTCTAGAAATCTTATAAATATTTTTATTAGTATTTTTTTTAATGGTCGCTTTTATGTAAGTATCCTTACAATACGCAAGAATACCTTTTATTAAACGCGTCCCAAATATTTTGTTTGAAATAACAATATAAGACTGCATGTTTTTATTATTTTACAATAGTGTGAAAGATTTTCTTGTTTTTATACTGTACTTAAATTTGTACTTACATTTTAAATTACTATTCCATTTTTAATTAACACTAAAGTTATTTCACCTTCCCGGGATTGCAAATTTTTTCCTCCTGATGATGAAAAAAAAATATATACATATATAGGTATTTATAATATTATGCGTTTGGATTGCTGTAAAAGAAAACTTTTGAATAATAGGTATGCATTACACTTTTTTTTCAAGTCTGTGTTTTGTTATTTACGATTGCTGTGTGTGGGTGTCGTCAACACAGTAAACAAAGGAGATTAGAACTTTGAAAAGTTCCACCGGTTATTTTCAATTAGTTCTACTAGAGATTCAAATTAAGTGAAAAATAAATAATAATTAAAATTTACCTAGCAAACGCCAGTTTCCAAAAAAAAAACTGAATAATTTTTCTTGGGGAAAAAAAAAGCATTTGTCTTTAAAAAAAACCCACACAATTCGCATGAATCAAGCAGTCGGACGGGTCCCCGGCCCAAACGCGGGGCGGTAATTGTGAAGGTAATAACGGGAAACGAGAATGTGGCGGTTGGCAGCGCCGCGGTCTGGCGCCGCGCTTATTCCGGGATGGCGGGATAGGCGACGCTCGGTCCGTGGTCGGTGGATAAGGTCGTGGGGGAGGGGAGGGGGCGAATGTTTTATGCACCCTCCCGTGCGTGTTTCACCCGCTAAAGGTAATATTCCGCGTTTTAGCGGTCGAATGAGGTTGGAGGGGGGGGGGGGGGGTGGTAGGAGAAAAAAAAAGTACGCGGTAGTAATAATTTGTTTCGCACGGGATGGGGGTCTCCCATCCTTTGGACGCGTGGTAACAGAGGGGAGCCGGAGCCACGGCGGTTGGGAAGTGGCAGTGTTTTTTAACGCAGCAATGATATTGTAGCGGGAGGGGGACATTACGGGTAATTAGTGAGACCGCCTCCAGTTGGTATTCCTGGACCATCGGTGTCCGCCCGCGAGCCTTTAGAACGGGGAGGGGGGGTGCTAGTAGGTAGGGTTCGGAGCTGACCGGAATGGAGAGTGGTTCCCGCTCATAAACTGCCCGCCCCCCTTAACCGCACCTCCGCCATTATCTCCCGCGCCGGAGACAATGAACCTGCAAGTCAGTCCCGTACTCCTGGTTCCCGGGCTGTGCTCGCCGCTCCGCTTCGGGCCTCTACGGAGAGCTTCGGGTTCCTCCGCCTGGGGCTTGGTTCTGCAGTGGCCGATCGCTCAGCCAGCCACAGCACACTACGGAGGTCTGTGAGCCAAGATTGAATTTGGCATTTTATATTTTCCATGCAACTCTGGATCTTGTTGCATGGAAAATATAAAATGCCAAATTCAATCTTGGCTCACAGACCTCCGTAGTGTGCTGTGGCTGGCTGAGCGATCGGCCAATCAGTCTCCCGCGAGTTGAAACTTAAATTATAGGCATTAATGAAATAATTTGCTAATTCAAAATGGTCCGAAGCACGCTGGTGTAGGTTTGGCTCCCGGGAGTTCCACTGCCTGTGCTGTTAGGGCTGACTCCCTATGTCCGATGGGTATGGCCCGCCTGGCAGGCTTCACCTCCAGTGCCGGTTGTGTTTATGAAATACATGGGATTTTGAATTGCAAGCTTGCAACAAATACCAAAATGCGAATAGGTCTTGACTTAATTCACCTGTAACTTTATACACCGACAGTTCCTCTATATTTAACTAGTAGTATAGTAGTAGATATTAGAGATTTGTAAATTAGTAATAAGTCCTAGATACTAAGTAATAGTCATAAAAATATATATATTTTTAAAATAATAATTAAAAAATAATAATAATAAAATAAAACTAATAAAAAAAATATTTATAGTTATTATTTTAGTTTTATCTTAAGCACTGCACGTCCATCCCTGAGTTGAGTGTTTGCATATTTCGTAACGAAATGCCTAGTTTGTAAGTCATTTATCTGTTTTCTGTCTTAGTTTCTTAGTTTTTAGGTGCTGACTGGCGGCGGAGTGAGTGGTCAGTGCAACCACTCACCACCAGGGGCGCTTGCGTCCCTGGTCACTAAATCCAGTACTGGACAATTAGCCAAGCGGACCACGAGTCCAAGTGCCCAACCCCCGCATGGTAGACTCTTTTCTACTCTGTCCAACACTTCATCCAGACCATCCTGTCTCCTGTAAATTCCTACACGTAATGCATGCCAATTTGCATCCCGCATGAATGTGCCCAGGGTTTTCCCTGTGTCTATGCAGGTTTTACCTGGGCCCAACCTATCTAAAGTTAGTGTCTAGATTTAAGAGTGAGGGGAGTTAGTCATGGCGCCAATCGCTGCCATGGCTGGCCAATCCCCTCGTAGCACATGATGCATGCGACCCTCTCCCTGCATGGCTAATCCCAGCATGACTAGAGCGTATAGGCTTCGGCCTGAGACGCACCTAGGTCCCTCCCTAACCCGGACCCCTCCAAAATACACTTAGTTTTAGTTAGGTTAGGAAAAAAAAATCAAAACTACTGCAAATACCAACTAGTCTGTAGTTTACATACGCTCACAGTTCTACTCTTAAGTGTAATCCTAGTGAATTAAGACATATTACATGAGAGATTGGTATTAAACAATATTAACTACTCATTATCTAGTAGTAATAGTTATAATATAACAACAACAAATGGGTGGGTGTACTTATGTGCGCCCGTTAGAAGTTATACTTACTTGGGGTGATAAAATAACTTACTTATATTATAAATACGGTTGATAAGGGGGAAATTAAGTAAATTAAAAAATTTAAATAATTACTCTGTTTTCAATATTTATATAAATACATGTATAATATTAAGTATTTATTTTCGTAAAATATTATTATTAGATAATTTTTATTGATAATGAAATTAAATAAATATACTTATAATGTTACTATTTTTAAACCCTAGTTATGCTGTGGTGTGTCAAACCACTTTTACTGTAATAGTATAGCTGATTATGTATTCTTGTAGATAATTGGGCGCCGTTGCTATACAGAATCTATACTTTACAGTTTTTTGAATGTAGTGATGTATGAATATAATAGATAAAATAAAATTGAGGATTAACTGGAATTATAAGAATTGATGTGTCTTGCAAAATAACACAACACTGTTTAATAATAACAAAACAAAACACAACATGAACAAATACACTGAATGACCTTAAACCTAAACAAACAAAAACACAAGACAATAACACTTTCGATTGCAAGACACTATAGTTATATGTTTTATTTATAGTCGGGATATGATAGGTCAGGTTGGTAGTGACAAAAATTATGAGTTAATATAGTTTACTCTGGTTTTCCTGGTTATGTGGAACTGCTTAAAAATTCGGGATATATGTTGGTACAGATTTGTAATCAAAACAAGAGTTCATTAATTTATAAATATCGTCTATCAAAAGTTCGTGTACGAAAAACAGTTTAGTTGGCAAATAGTTCAAACTAATCAAATTACCGTCGCTCAGTTGCTGTAAAAATGTAGGCTACGTGAAATAATTACTAGCTCAGTATTTCTCAAAAAAATAATGTTTATGCCTCGGCTATGGCTCAGGGTTAGCAGAAGTTCTGCACTCGGACCACTGAGTAGAATTACACTATAATCTCCGTCGAAATATTAAATTAATTTACAGGAATCTTCAAAAATATGTTTAAAATGTCCAAAGGATATGTAAATGGCTTTAGAAATAGTTACAATGTTACCAAGTGTTTTTCAATAAAAATCCGTATGAAGGACGCTACAATGCTAAAAATGGCTAACTTTGCTAATAGCATAGGCCTCAATATAAGTTGCAGATAACTTATCTCGTTGTAGCTGGATCTCGTTGAAAACGCTCACACTCGTAGTTGCAACAATAAAGATTATTTTGCAGACACTGATTTTACTGTACTTTGCAATATTAATTAAAATAAAATGATTTGTCTGAGGCCGGCGTCGGGATGGTCCCAAACGAAGAGACGTCTTTTCTTACTTCCTTCTTACATAGCCTATGACACGGTTGCATTTCCGCCCACGGCGGTATGCTGTATTCAAGTATAGCCTGCGGCTGTAAACACTGCAGCCAAGAACAGGTAAATAATTCAGGTGATAAACAATCACTGAAAACAAAGTGTAAAAAATGTGATACATAACATATCTGCTATGAGAAAATATTAGAAATAACAGTAGTGAAGTTCCAACAATTACATAAATGTGAAATCAGGTTAGGTTTGACGGTATTATGATCAGTCCAATATAAGTTTATATATGCTAAGCTGTAGCATGACATTTCCGTAGTTAGATGGTCAAGTAGTTCATTTCTGATGTAAATTACATAACAGTAGTAAATAACATCATAACATTAATAATAATAAAGAAATACATAAATAATAATAATACAATTAATAAATAGTTCATTTGTCTGTACGCGGTACCATGTAACCGTACATACTGAATATTAATTATACTTATATGTATTCAAATAAGTTATACATACGGGAACATAACCTCACTACCTCACTTATAAAAATAAATTTGAAAATAAACTTGGAAAAGTTTATATTCACAATTTCTATCACTAATTTTCACAATACATATATGTTTTTAATTATATGTACTAGTTTTTAATAGGCCTATACATCGCTATAGTATAAGGTTAAAACGCACATACGTATATAATTCTTATTTGTGAGTAGCATTTTTTTCATTTGTGAAAATTTCGTTGCATGGTGCGCGCGCCATGTGAAAACTCACTCTCATCCAATTTTCATAGCGTGCTAAATAAAGAATCATAACTTCAAAAACAAAAATATAAATAAAATAAAAACTAATTAGCTTTAAACTATTACATTAGTTTAAGTCCAAGCAATGTGCGGATACGCAAAAAAATCTGCATTATGAAATCTCTTAATCAAGTACCTAGTCGTAAGTATGGTATTATCTTTCTCCCTCCTTTATTGCTGGAGGCCGGGTGGGTTGGCCACCCAAAAACCAGGTACGAGTTCGTCCCTGGTTACAAAAAACCAGATGTGAAAGAAAAATATGAAATCGTACCTAGCGTCCCAATGCCCCCAAACCCCAACCCCCGCATGGTAGACTATTTTCTGCCCCGACCTACTGTTCATCCCAAACACACTTTGTATCCTATACTCTTCTACACTGTTAATTCATGCTTATTGAACCCCGCATGTCTGTGCCCAGAGGTTTACCCGGGTCCATGCAGGTTTTGCCTGGGCCAAACTTAAGAATGTTTTAAGCTTGCTTCAATATAGCGGAGTTAGTCATGGCTCCAATTGCTGCCATGGCTGGCCAATCACCTCCTAGCACACGATGCATGCGACCCTTTCCTTGCAGGGCTAATCCCCTGCACGACTAGGCGTACAGGCTTAGGCCATGTCACATTGTCATATGTTTGTCTTCAATATATTATATTAAATAACAGGGTTGGAGGGGGAGGGGTGTTAGTACTGGACGGAAAATGGCTTCCCTTTTTCTCAATGAAACATATTTGGACAGATAACCTCAAATATGTATATGTATTTAATTAAGCGTAAATAAACTGTCAGTTTCTGCAGATGGACTTTCAAAAACATTTTTGACCACGTTGTGCTAATGTATTTGTAAGTGGAAAGAGGTTTATTGTAGATGTATATGCTTAAAATCATATTTCTAAGCACTAACTGAACCAATGTGATTTTTTTTATGATTCGAAAAGTAATATAACTTTAAATTAATATGGATGATTATTCCGAAATACTTCACAGAATATTTTATATGAGTAGCGAAGGATTAAATAATGGCTGAGTTTTCTGTAGATTACTCTAAGGGAGTAAAGTGAGTCGTTATTTTTAAAAAATTTAAATTCAAAATAGTGCTCAGACAACAAAAGTTAGATGTTTAACGAAAACATTAAATTAATTATTTTTGTGAAAAATTCATTATTCGTTATAAAATTAATAAATGAGTTCGCTCTCATCGTTTCGTAGACATCGCAGTAGTTATACGCGGTTAAATTTTGGTAAACATGCAATGGAGCGTTGGCAGGATGAATTGTTGGGGGGAACAGGAGAACCCCGAGAAAACCCACCAGCTCACATTCACGTGCACCACGTTTTCTATTTGGAAAAAAACCTAGTCTTGACTCACCATGAAAACTAAAAAATAAGCCTAAGAATACATCCCGATCAACTCATATAAGAAATTACTAATTAATTGGGAAATTGCTTAACTGATTTTTACTAGTCAAGTTACTGTAAACACATTTTATGGAAATAAACATGTTTAGAAATTTAGTTGCTTTTTAAACTCATGCTACTTGTGTTATAATTAGTTTATTTCAGTGAGCAAAGATATATTTAAAAAAAAACTATATAGCTTTTTAATTTTGTCCTTTAAGTCATGGTAAAACTACTGTAGGCGTCTTATTACAACTGTCTTAATCACTCGTGCCATGTGTTTATTAACTGATAAATATTTTTACCAAACTTTATTTAAGTTGTGTTTGTAAAAAGATTCTTGCTGATTTTTTTTTCTTTTTAAGTCAAGGCAAAACAAGCTCACGAAAAAAATTATCTTTTAATTGATATCTGTATAATTTAAAAGTAAAATTATGGTGACGACCGAACCTTCTTCAACCATGCAGCGAGAGTTGTTCCGAGAGCCACTGCGAAGCTAACAGCGCATCTTCCTGCGCACTCACGCCCTCATGTTGACCGCGCGCCGGCTAATGAACATTTTCATATTGCATGAGCACGCCGTCAAAGGCGCTTAACCAGCGGGAACGCCAAAACATTTAACACGCGGATCCCTGCGAGTTAGCGGGGATTACCCTCGCAGTTAACGTTCTCTGAAAATTTGTAAGGAGTGTCTACGGAGGCCGGCTAGTCGTGCTTGCAGTTTCATAACAATTTTCCTCCTGTTCAGCTCCAATTTTCTCTCGGCGGCGTCCGGATTCCGTGGAGATTTTAAGTTTGCCCTTCCCTTCCTTTTTTAAGTAAAAACGCAATACTGACACGTCATTAGCCTATTCATGAACTACATATTTCCACTTCTCTTGTGACACTTGCGGATGATGTAGCGATACGTTGAAAATTGTATCAGGGGCGAAACAAAAATGGTTTCGCTACCAGTATTTTTATTAACAGAGACATAGAAAAGAAAACTTTTCGAGAGTTTGTCGATTTTTTATAAAAAAAAATCTCACACAGATAAAAAAAAGACGATGTAATATACCTATACATTGTTTTCCATTAATGATTTTTTTTCACGTTTTACGTAGGAAACTTCATGCCTAGCATAGTTTAATTGGATTTGATTACATTTTTAACTAAAACTTTTATTGGATTATAAGTGCATGTGACTAGAAATACAACCGTTGGTATCAACACTTCATGGAATTGACGTACCATTGTAAAAAAGCGACATTATTCATTTGTAAACAGTGTTCTTCGTAAAGAGTAAATTTATTAAAGAATTATATTTTTTATGTGTGTGTGTGTGTGTCAGGAAGGCAGCGGACGTAGCTTCGCCGCGCGGGGTCGCAAATTCTTCTTCCCACACGTCGATGAATCGACCGCGCCAGGCCGGGCCCAGCCGGGGAGTATCGATTGCCCGTCGCGCAGATGTCGCGGCGATGGGGGTTGCGTCGGGTGTAAGAGGGGGAGAGAGGGGGGGTGAGGCACGTGTTAACTGCACCCTTTTCCCGTTTCAAGCTTCTTTTTTTTTTTACCCCACCCTTCTTTTACGACCGAGGCTGCAGCGGCGCCCCTGCGACGAGCTACTCCAATTACGGAACCCTCGGCCGTCGCTTACGAGATGAGGGAAAGTACCTCCCAGCCTCGGCTCCGCCGGAATCGATGAACGGGGCCCTTCGCCCGCCTGAGACCCTGGACGCTGCCCCGCGTCACAGGTTTCGGACCAGCTCCGATACCGACCGTTTTTTTTTTACGTGCAACGGTCTCTAAAATCGCACAGATACACGTACCAGAACAGAAATTCGCACCGTAACGAGAAAAGTCTATATAGTGGGAAGCCTAAAGATGTACATCAAGTTCTGTCCCTGCCGAACACGCCCGAATATTCACCTTCGGCCAACCTCGGGTTTATTTATATATATTTATATTTCTCTGTTTATTTTAATGTAGCTATAGGTACTAACCTGACTAACCGTCCATAGTGTTTTAAAGTGTTTTCATGTAGCTAACCTAACCGAACACTTTTAATATTTGAATTCATTTTTCCTGCGCAAAAAAAAAAAATCCCGAGGTTGGCCGAAGGTGAATATTCGGGCGGGTTCGGGCAGGGACAGAACTTGATGGACATCTTAGGCTTCTCCTATATAGTCTTGCCTTAATGATTCCCTAACTATTAGTCTTAGAGACGTAAGTGTGGACTGTCAACTCGCTGGCACGACCTTGAGCTTGCGTCGCGGGCGGCCGGTACGGTGGGGAAGGCGAACCGCGCGGATTGGTCAAAACCGGCGCTCTCACTCAATTCTACTCAGTGCACCTCACGACTCGTGTGTTTGTGACCAGAGTTTACTTAGGTCGATCGATTTAAGCGGAAAATGGCGTGTTTCGGACAATATTTTATTGAGTTGAAAATGTTCATAATATTTTTTTTTCCTTTATGGAAAATGAGAAAATGTTAAATCGATCATTGTTGTAATATTGGAGAACATAAATATATGTACATTAAATTCTTAAAATGTTCTATAATTGTGGAGAAGTTTCCAGAAGAAATAGGTACTTCGAAATCTACCTACGCCTATAGGCTGTGCCGAAGGGAACTTTAGTTTTCCTTCTACGAGTGACAAGTACCTACATGATGCACGCCAAATAAGGACAAATTTTACTATTGGAAAAATCTCCGGGTTGGCGTAACTTTCGGCGTGTCTGCGCAAGCACCTAACAGAAAGTTTCGAGCCACGTAGTTTCTAGTTCCTGAGGTTGTAGTTCATGTTTCCGCTATCTTTCGTGCTGTTGGTTATATCTACTTCAAAAACTCAATTTCCTCTTCGAATTCTATCTTCAGATAACTTGTAAGGCTTCGTGGTCGCTTCCGGCTACAAATCTAAGTACTATATACTTCAGACTTCAGAGCAAAGGTTAACATTTATTTAATAAAGTATATTTTTTTATTAATTCACTTGCTAGCCTGTTTTGGTGCTCAAAATATGTTTTCCCATTTCTTTATTAATACGATTTAGTGTAGCCTTTATATGTACTTTGAATAAGTGGAAATAGCTGTCCAGGCACTCCGAAAGAATGGTCCCGAAAGGGATAGGAGAAGCTGACACACCGATGGCGAAAAAGCGTACAGTAAAGATGAGAATATGTTGAAAATAAGGACCTAGCCGTAGTGTAACATTTTTTCATGTCAGAAAAAAAATTGAAAATCAATAAAGTATGGCATTCGTACTCAATTAGCTCATCTAACCGACACAAAAATTTCCGTGTAAAGTGTTTGAAATACCGGTACTTGTAATCCGTTTCCTCAGGGAAAGAAAAAAACATGGGCACGTGGCTACCACCCGTCAGATGTGAAACTTCACAGATACACAGGCTAAATGAATATCTCAAACACATGCAATTATGCGTTGGAAATAGACCTTTATTCACTGGTGCTCAAATTTTCCAACATAAGAAAGAAATAATGGGTTTACGATAGCTAAAATACGACATAAATTCGTGATTCGAAACAAAATAAGCGTTGATAGTTGTTCCGAATATTGCACTCGATATTGTTCTATCATTATTATTTTTTTTTTAATTTCAATATGTCATCGAAGAAGTCAATCAGCAATTGAACTTCTGGCTTGATTCTTGTTTTTTTTTTTTTTTTTTTTTTTTTTTTCCTAAGAAGAGTGACCGGAAAATGCTGCGAAAGTTTCAACCTCGGGGGCAGAGACGAAATTTTGTACAACGGCCTCACGCACGTGCTGGGAGGAAGAGACGGCCAATCCATTGTAGACATCGGGCAAACTTTGCATGATCCTCGAGGGAGATTAGGCCCCAACTTCTTTCTTTTTTTTATAATTTTGCTATAATTATAGTTTTACCCATTTATCCCAATTTATGTAGTGTTAAGGCACAAATCATGTATCACTGACCTTCTATACCTTTTTTGCTACCACATATTCAATAAAGGTCTCTAGTGTGCAAGCGCCGCGAGCAAAATAACTGATAATAATTTCACGCGGGTGACTACAAATATCGTGATAGCCACACCAGTTCACGAGTGTTGGCTTCAACAAGCAACCAGAGCTAACACCTATGCTATGTAAAGCTATAAAAAAAAATAGCACGGAGGTTTTATTGCAAGCATTATCTATCATAATATTTAAAATTTCAAGACGGAGAGGGATATTCCCTATAACTGCGTGCTAAAGGATGGAGGGTTTTCCTACACCCACGCCACGCCGTGTGCATCTGAGGCAGACCAGCCGAACGCTCCGTGGCGATAGTTATTTATTTACTTGAGTTTTGTGTTATATTTACGTGTAATTGTGTTCAAAACGACATTGTTCAAAAATAAAAAACTAATTTTTGAAATGTTTAACGGTAACTCGGCAATATTTTAATTACAAATATATATATTTATTTTTTAAATTATCATTCTACATTTTATTTACTTAATGATTGAAAGCGTTTTTTTCCCCACGTAATTTAATGACATGGCTCTCAAGACACAAAGGCGAAGAAATATCCTGTGATCTTTTAAATGGTGTCTTATTTCAGTCCGTTATGATATGATTTATGTTTGGTTTCGGTAGTTACAATTATATTTAATTTGTAGCCTTGGTCACTTTTCATGCTAACTTAATAAAAAACTATTTTCAAGATAATAAAATTCATAACGATTTAATTATTATTTTTAATAAAAGAATTTAACTTATTTATAACACCTTTTTAAAGTTTAGTAATAAAAATTGTATTATTTCATACTATATTATGTTTTTTTTTGTGATATATGTATTAATAACATATGTGCTGCACTAGGCTGTTGGGAACACAGAAGAGAGATGAAGAGAGATTCGCCCTCATGCTATATCTGTGGTCCAGTCCACGGGAAGAGAATAACCTAGACTGTTTCCTTTCCGAGGAGTCGCCCCCTCGTAAATGAAATAACCCTTAACCTCTTCATCTTTGTTTCTCTGTCCACCTTAATTGTGTACAGTCTCGCGGGCAGCAGAGCCACTTCTCTGGAGGATAAACTTCCTTCCTCTCTCTCTCTCCTTCTCTCTCTCTCTCTCTCTCTCTCTCTTCCTCACGCAGTGCACATCTTTTATCAGAAGCAAAGGGTTGATTTGTTTGCATCGTCTGGCTGTGCTGACAAAAACAATTCGGAGTCATTCATTTATTGATATTTGTTTTCACCATAAAATAAACAGTAGCTAGGTGAAACATAGTGAACTAACGTGCTATTCATGATTGTTAAATTGTTTTTTTTAAGACTTTAAAAGTTCGGTATCACACGCCACGTTGATTTTAACCGTTTGTTTGTTATGACTTTTACTTAAGAACTATTTGTAAAACTTCAACTTCAAAGCTACATTGCATTTGTCGTTTTGCCTCAAATATTTTAAGCAGTTATTCCCTTCGCGTAAATATCATGGGTATGAAAAGGCGCGTACGTCCTTTTTAATTAGCGTCCCTTGCACAACATTTCACTGTCGTGATATTACATGTTAATAAATATCTGTTTAACACATTTGTGGCAAAACAACAAATGCCAGAGAGATGTCGATGTAAGGTTTTGTATTTTTATTTTTTTTAAATTAGACCACAGGCTCGCACTCAGCGGCGACATCGCGCGAGAAATGAAGATGCCCCTCGCCAGTCGGACAGCTCGTTACCAGAAGAACAAGTGTAGTCCGACAACGTCGGCGCTCTTCGGCCCGCTTGGTGACCGGATGACTCGGCGAGACGGCGGCGCCCGTCGGAGATTTATCAGCGGCAAACACCGCCATCCGCCGAAATGAAAATAGATGCGCCACGTGGTTCGGGCCCCGGCTCTCCTACAGGCGGCGGGCTTGTCTCCGCCCGCCGGAGAAAAGACCAACCCTCCCGGCACAAAAGAGGAAAGGGGGGGGGGACGGATTTATTGCGGCCATCCGTTATAACGCGCCGCGCGAGCGCCGAATGAAAGCGGCGGGTCTCTGCAGACGGGACGGGCGATGAAAAGGCCGGCGAATTGAAAGCTCCCTCCTTGCCTCGGGAGACCGGCGCCCTCGGAGGAACCGAGAGACGGGTAGGACTACCGTCCGCGGGAACAGGTACCGTCAGCAGTCGGCCGCCTACCGACGACCACATAAATCCTCGCGGCGCGGCGCTAGGCCGGGCCGATAGCGCTCGCGGCCGTAAATCAGGTTCATTTATCATCGCCGGCACACCCACCCCTGCGTGAGATCCTCATCGACGGAAGGTAAACGTTCGGTGAAAAGTCCCGCGATTAATCAGTGCCGTCAACCACGTTAACTAAAGACATATTTATTTTGCATGAGAGAGGTTGTTTTCTTTAAATTGAATTTATCGACAAAAAAGAAATGAAATATCGACACATTCTTGACAAATGTTGACATTTAATTTGGTTTTCAGGTCTTTACGGGTGGTGGTTGTCAATGCTTTTAAAATCTTAAAAACTGTTCTCCAAATAAATTGTTATACTTTAACTAATACTCTTACTCTCTGGAGAGGATTCAGGTAAGAAATAAAAATTGAAAATTTTTTTTGACGTCATGGCCGAACATAAGAAAAACTTTTTTCAAATAAATTATGAACTTAAATTTTAAAGATCTAAAAGACCTAAATAATAAGTACCTACGCCTATTTATAATATTAATCGAACATTGAGGTATTTTTTTTATTTGCACTGATTTGGACAATGTTACACTTTTACTTATATGGCACCATTTTCTAAATATTTCTTCAGGAAATTATGGAACGAAAAAACAAAATTAGCGTTTTAACCGCCACGCGTACTAAAATTGAATAATCACACTTCAATGATTATTTACATGAGCAATCTAACATTACAATAATATACTCAAGGGAGGTTCACACTGGAGGTTCGAAATTGTAACAAACATGGTAACGTTAAAACATGCGAAGGATCTCACAATTGTCTGACTCTACACTTTATTAGTTATTCCCTTTTCCTCCACCACACGCGGGAATCGTACGCCTTACACATGCATAGAAAAAAAATTCTTTACCTTTACAAACGGTTCCTTTGGAAACCAGTTGCCAAGAAAACGTTTGAAATACTACAAGAAAGACATTGTAACTTTGTACAGCACATGGCTATTGCAAATTATATACATAATATATATAATATATACAGATAATTTATATATATATACTTAAACTAATACTAAATATTACTTACCAAATTTGACGCAAAAATTTATATTTTAATTGTTGTTTCATTCTAGCATATTTTATTTACACAACAGAAAAAAATTTTCCAAAATTAAGTAATTTACTTCATTTAGTTGTATCATGCCCATTATGTGCGCAGTTAATATTGGAAAGCTTTTCAGGGAACGGTTACAAATAACTTTTAACCATCGGTGGTACCGGGCGCCAGCACAAAGCATAAATGCCCGGGGAAAGGATCCTGGTCCAGTATTGCTGCGAACGCTATTTTAATTTACAGTGTGCGTGTTAGACTTTTTAACGTGACTACGTCTAATAAATCGATGAACGCCGGCTGCACGCACGAAAAAGTGTCCCGTTACGCACATTGTCCCGTTACGCTGTATCCCGTTACTCTCATTGTACGCTTGCGCCGCATCTATCTCTCTTCCACTCGATTGGAACAACCATCGATTTGACTTTTTCGAGGCACATTAAACTTGAAACACTCCCATTCGTTTCCTACTTTTCCGATCATCGTCCTATCCTTAACAGAATAACACAGATTGGATAGCAAACGTGTATAAAAGTTATAGTTAAAATAATCTGTTCGTTAAAGTAATAAACATATTTGAATTAATGAGCGCAAATAAAAGTAAATTTATCAATTAAATTGTAGATTTCATTTCACTCCTTCTTCGCATCCATACAAAATAGTGATAATTCAATAAAAATTATTCAATTTTGTTCATAAAAGTATGCAATAATTTCATCAATGTTTTGTCATGACCGTTGTCACGTTAAACTATCGTCCGTAAACCGACTGTACGGACAACCGATTTTTGGTTACGTTCCGACGAGAGGTAGGTCGGCTCGAGTTGCCCCTGGAAGAGTTGGCGGGCGCGTGTGTGCCCCCGCTTGGGGAATTAGCACCGCCTGCTCCTGCAGCTCTGCGCGTCGTCACCCCCGCCTTCACGCTGCCGTGCGTGACCCCCGACCTCACCCCGCGGAGGTGGATTCAATTTCCGGCGGCTAAGTAACCCCCCTCACTCCCTTCTCTTGCCCACGTCGCTCTCACGTGCCGTGATGTAGCCCCCACCTCCCCCCCCCCCAACCCAACACACCCGGCTCGCGAGCCCACACATAATACGGGACCCCGAGGGCAGATCCGGCTCCGAACGGAAGGTAAAGGCGCCATCTTTCGGAACGTAACCTCTTTCGAGAGGGAGTGTGTTCAAAATGTGCCACGCAATAATCAGTATCCAACTGATAAAAACTCCAACACTGACTGACTGACTGACAATGCACAGTTTAAACCGGTGTGTACTATGAGTTATTTATACAATGGGTTGAATAGCGGGTGAAAGTTTGTTCGGAAGTTGGTAATTTTTTTTTTTTAAATAATTAATAAAAGGTCAGTTGTACCAGTGGATCAAACATTTTCCCCATTCGGACACACGGTTAGTGATTAATAAATGTCAAGCTGTAATTCAGCAATACTTCCCCCGTGGTGCTGTGGATGTTATACCTATGGTGTGGTAGCCCGAATTTCCCAGAATGTTCTAGAATGATCGAAAATGTTCTAGAATGGTCTGGACCATCGAAGTGACTTACTGTTCCAGAACGTTCTAGAGTATTCTAGAAACCCTAAAAAGAAGTTCAGAAATCTTGTAGTACATGCTTTATATTCATTGGATTTTTATATATTATAAGAAATACCACCCCCATCCTCCATTTACACCCCTGAAAGTCGAATTTTGGTATTTCTTGGTGAAATTTGTCACTCTTGACGTAAAAAATAAGAGGAAAATTACTGTCTACATCTCTCTACAGTTATATGTTCGCTTGGTAAACATTTCTACATTTGAAATTGGATCAAAATAACTGTCTACCTGAGACTTTTTAAAAAAAAATCTCTATTTCCTTAAGTGAAGCCTGGGCAACGCCAGGTACTTCCGCTAGTAAACAATAAAATAAAGAACATAATTTATTTTACTGAACACAAGTTATTGAGTACCTATTTGTTAAAAAATTGAACTCATTTCGTAATTAGTTTCTTACAAAGTATTGAAATACCTGTTACTAAGTTTATTCAGAATTGTTTTCTTTGTTATTTTTCTTCACTTCTGAAAGGGGCAGATCAACTCTTCCCTTTTTTTTCCTGCACTCTCTCCAGCATAAGCCCTTGTATGCGGCAGTAGCCACGGACATCATTTCGAAAAAAAAACACACTGTGGATTCCCAATGGAAGAACATGGCACTGAACGAAAAGGTAATTTATTAACATACGATGATAAGAATTTATGTCCTATATTTTCCACATTAATATCTGAACTCCAAATGAGAATGCTGTAGTTTTTTTGTTCAACTGAACATTACAATAACTGATGTTATCCAGTACTACAACACTTTTTTTTCAGGTAAATTTGGTAGTATTTTTCTTTTCGCCAACTTTGAAAATGTTCTAAAATTCATATCGTCACAGTAGTCTCCAGACTTACGCTTTGACTTAAAAATAAGCAAAGTATTCAGAACAAAGCCATGCTTTTTCACCTGAATGCACAGGAATTAATCGTGGACTTTTACCAATTGATTCGGTGATGCCTATTTCTGTATCAGACTGCCAACGAGAACTTACTCTGTGTGCATCATGAACATAAATTTCGTCAATATAAACAACGGTTTTTACAACTTGTCGAAATTCACGTTCTTTGTTCATGATAGCGCCCTCAGCAAGTAGCTAATCCAGGCTTTTCAATCAAAACTTTTATTTTCTATCGACCCTTTTATTCCTTTGGGACCCTAGATTCTTCAACAAGTTTCTCAAGAATTCGCTGCTACAGTTTAAAATGCTTGGCTTCTTATAGGAATGCTTTATTCTACTTTAATGTTGGAACCTTTTTCTTACAGTAAAACTCGTGAATTTTTCCCCCACACAGCACCACATGTAAAATCGTCAACTTAATTACTTTCCTTTTGTCCATTTTCTTGCCTTTATGTGTCGAAAAACTGAAACTTATTTTTTGCTTTTTTCCTCTCTCCACTAGAATTTGTTGAACTGTCGATACTGAGACACCTGTTGCAGCATTTGTTGTTTCAGCGACATTTTACAATAAATTATACAAATTTTATTTGTTCACTGAAATTTTTAGCAACGTTATACACTTTCTCCCATGCTTGTCTCGGCAGTGGCACACCCGATTTAATACGTGATTTAAATCCTGACGTAGAGGCCATTATGTAAATCGTCGACGAGCTCATCAAGTGACCAGCCGATGACATGGGGTCTGCACAGGTTATTTTTCCTGTTGCCGCCTTACAGCACAGCACCTCATATTAAGGCCTTTGCAAAAAGATGTATCAAGAGCCAATACTGTAAGAAATTCTTTTTTGAACGTAGCCTCTTTGTGAAGTATTTCAAAACAGACACGTCCACGATGTTTTGTTGCTATAAAAACATCCAGATCATACAATCATGTATTTTAATGCAAGTATAACACTGGATATTTCCATTTATGCATGTTGGCAGCAACATGTCCATTTACATTCTCGATACAAAGGTTTCACAGAATAAAATTGAGTGTTTTTAAGAGAAAAAGAAAGATGTTGCAGTTTCTGGAAACTTTGAATTAATTGATTGCCATCTCTTCGTGCAATGTAAATTCAAGGATGTGGTATGCATTTTCCAGTGGCGTTAGTTTTTCTCTAAGCAAGAAGAAAGTATTTATTTAGCTTACACCACTGTTAGTGACTGCAATCTAAGCCATTAAATATAATTAATGCTAGCGCTTAAAGAGTTTTTCCTTTTCCCAAACCAAGGAAGATACGTGGACAGTAAATTAGAGTAATTTATCAGGCTTTTCTTTGAAACAACTTCCTATTCCTAAGAGGAGAGCTCTAATTCCCTACCGTTAACGCAAAACCAGACACATTTTATTCTTGTTCTGGTTTCTAAGTTAGGATATTCTCATAACACGTTTTTAGCTACGCCAATCTAATATTTGTTTTGAATAGTTGTAACGTTTTAACATGTTTTGAGTCTGTAAGAACTTATTCCTTCTTCAAGCGTCTATGAAATTAAACCATTCACTGGTATTGTATGATTGTAAATGTTTCCTGTAAGGATTAATTAATGATAAGCTGTAAAATAAGTTCTTTAACTTATCACTTGTGAGAGTAAAGGATGCACAACAGTATAATGCGGTATAAGGTCTATATTTTCTATAAGTAGAGAAAATATGAATTTTAATCTTTTAATAAAACAATTACTGTAATGATTGTATGTAGTGTTTATGTACTTTTTTTGACTAAGCGAAAATAAAATAAAACTGAATATGCTATTATTTAATGAAATAATGTGTCCACAAAGCGTTTCAGCACTAATAATCATTTTTAGTTTGCCATATATTACAAGCCTTTTCATGTTAATGCAAATTCTTAACTTAAGTATAGAGGCTTTAAATATGCATTCAAGGCAACTAATAATAGAACCTATTTAAATTAATACTACTAAAAAAATGTACTTATAAGTACTGATTTCCATTTGATCTGCGTTTCCCCTTGAGGAAGCTTCCTCAAATGTTTGGCGGTTCTCTGAAATGCAGTGGCGGATACAGATAATTTTTTAGGGGAAAGGGGGTGAAAAAAATTAATTTTTTGAACACGTATATTTAAAAAAAAATTACTTTACCGTTGTCGCACACTGACTTAAGGGCCTGAAGAAGTATCTGTACGTGATGTAGATTCTCCCACAGTTGAAATAGCAGGTTTTTGTAACAGCTCATCTTGCATCACCCAAGATAGCATAATGACGTCACCATATATTTTGCCAATTTTTTGCCCCCAATAGAAGGAGAGGGTTAATCCCCCTTATTTTCCCCGCCGGCCATTGCCAACCACAGCACACATCTGTTTTTGAGTCCAGGGTTAAGGCTTGGCTGTAAATTTGTATTTGTGTCAATTAGTCTCGAACTCTGTCAACGTCACTCGAACTGTCAAAACATGTCCAACATTGGTCAACGAACCAATAATTCAAAAAAAAACTTATGATTTAAAAAAAAATGTTTAGAACATTTAACTCCCAAATTTTCGATGCAGGGTTGGACTCCCGGCTGAGTCAAACAAAAACCGGATTTTTTTTTGTAAGTGGTAAACGTGCTCGCCGTGAGCCAGTGGGTTTTCACCCCCCCCCCCCTCCCCCGCCCCCTACCCATATCTCCTCCCCCCCCCCACCACTATCCGCAAAAATTCTGTCAGTGAATATTAAGTTCTCGCATCACCACACACTAGTCTCGACGATGACTTCGAAGTCGAGAGACTTTTAAATATATTCATACATAAATAGATTTATATATATTCATCGACTCCGACTAACTCGATGTGACGTGAAACGTGTTGTTGTTGTTGTTGTTGTCTTTGTTGACGTTATTGTGGTTGTTGTCGTTGTGGTTGTTGTCGTTGTTGAGGTATGTTGTCGTTGTTGAGGTTGTCGTAGTTGTTGGGGTTGTTTTCGTTGTTGAGGTTGTTGCCGTTGTTGTCGTTGCTGTCATCGTTGTTGTTGTTTTCGTTTTCGTCGTTGTTGTTGTCGTCGTCACAGTGCGGATCACTTCGCGACATGCGCCGCTGAAGCAGTTCCCTGTTGTTCACCCTGCCCCTACAACTGCAATCAGCGGTGGAGCCGCGGTAATGGAACGCTTCCTTCAAACATGCATGCGGGTGGATATGGAAGACAGAGAGAGAGAGAGAGAGTGTGTGTGTGTGTGTGTGTTTACGCTTGGGGATGATGGAGGGAAGGGTAGCTCAAAGAGCAGCCTCGGTTGAAAGCTGTTAGTCGTATGGCCACTTGGCCATCAACGTAACGAGATTACCCCGCGCGACGTGCGGTGGCAACCGACCCCTCCCCCCCCCCCCCCCCCCCCACCAAAGACTCGAGCGGTACCCGCGTGAATAATAGCCTGAATACTTGATGGTCCTGGGTCAGAAGCTTCCCTGCCAGCGGGGTTGTGTTTATCTCCTGTTCGAAGGTGGCTGGAGGGAGGAGGGGTGTACGTGACGCATGGCGCTGACCCCGCGGATGTGCACACGGACAGGTGCGCGCATTGCCCGCGGATCGAAGATGGACGCGGACAACGGTACTTTTCTTACGCTCGCGAGACTTTTAGTTCATTCAAGTTAAAGTACTTAATTGTAAAGCAACCAATAAGACTGATTTTCAGATTGCCCTAGATTTTATTTACTAAGTTTAAATGTAAAATTTATTACTTCATGATTTTCTCTCATCGACTAGCAACATTTTGTATGAGGTTAAGGTCTCGTGTAATAAACGTACTTTCTTTAGAACTAATAGTGTTAACTCATTTTAAGTAATTCCTTCTCTCTCCAGACCTCCTGTACAGGGGGTGGAGCCTATTATTCTAAGATCCCGGGTTGTGAACAGTTTTGATTACCAAGTACCTTTTTTTTATAGCCAAGCGAGTCGTATGTTAAGAGTTACGATCCCCCCCCCCCCTCAAAGTAATAGATTTGTTATTGTTTTGATTATTCATCAACACCAACGGTACATTAGGTTTCGGCACCGAGTAATGTACAACGTTACATTTTTGACGTTACTTTTTGATGTGTAAACAAACATCTTAGCTCTCGGTACACGGCATTTGGTGGGAGTAAATTCGTGAATTCATTGGAAAATCGCATGGAACGGAAATGTGTAACCACGGTGCAGATGGAATGGTGCGAACTAAAGCTCCACAAAGTCAAAGGAATGGGCAGTCTTTTAATAAAATTTCCTTGAAATCAGATCCGAAGCCGTGGTTTAGTATTTTTGAAAGACGATTTCACTTTTAACGGATTCGTTTAATTGTAGGGTTTTTTAAGATTTCTGTCTGCAAATCGAATGTTTCTATAGTTCACGTAGCTGTTCTGGCAGTGAATTCTAGCGGCGGGAGCGGAAACTACGTGTGTTTCGAGTCAATAAATACGGTTGAAAAATTTTGCGTATATGTATTACTCTCGGCATTATTTTAAATAATTCTACGTAAAATTTCGTGTCTGAGTTTCTTATAATAGGTGTATTTTCAACATGAGAACACGTGAATTTGCTTGTTATCGAGGTGAGAAGTTACACAACACTGGCATGTTGTTAATGGCTCGCTCGCATTTTTTATTTATTTTTCAAAATATCAAAACTGTGAGGTAGTATTTCTGATGCAAAGCTAATTCAAACACAGTTCGACTTCTTTAGCGCATTTGGATGTTATCCGGTGGAGGGGTTCTGGGTTCGTGGCCCGGGTGAAGCATGAGTGTTCATTTGCATTGTCTGAAATTTGTCACGAAAATGTCAAAACGAATAATTAGGACGGTTATAAAAAAATAATGGCTGTGTGCACTTATTATATAAGCGCGTTATAAGTTATACTTACTTGACGTGGTAAAAAAACTAACTGTAGTTTTTAATGCAAATAATCAATAGTAATAAAATAATAAAAGGACTGGAGTGATATTGTAAATACGGTTCACCAAGTATAAATTCATTCAAAATTTTTTATAAATACTCATTATTCAATATAAATAGAAATACGCGTATAAAATTAATTATATAATTTAGTAAAATAATCTATATATATATATAGGTATTTTAACTATAAACAAAATCAATAAATGTTTTGAATGTTTTACATAAATGATTAATTTTAATTATTTATAAAATAATAATATAATTATTTATAATGAAAATAAATTATACAGTTGGGAACAAAACCTCACAAACACACCCATGAAAACGGCCAGGAGACTACTAAACCTTCCACAGACACTTCCTGCCAGCGACCTGACATCGTTAGCCCTATACATATGGGAACATAACCTTCCTTACATAAATAAACTTTAAAATACATTTGAAAAAATATGGCAGTGGCTGTGATGTCATAAGTCAAAGGTAATAACGACAAAGTCGAATATAGTGATGGTGATGATATAGTTCATTGGAAATGATGATGTAATCCAATATGGCGGTGGTGATGCCGAAAGTCAAAGGTGAATATTACATAGTCCAAGATGGCAGCAGGGACATTATAGGTCAAAGGTAATGAAGACACTCCAAGATGGTGGAAAGTTCTGGAATACAAAATGTTGGATGGTCATGGTGTATTCAAGAAGATATCAGTGATGAAGTAGGTCAAAGGTGATGATGATGTAATTCAAGATGGCGGAAAAAATCTAGAACTCAAAATGGTGGGCGGAAATGACGTAGTACAAGATGGCGGTTGTATAACAGTAATCTGAAAATCCTGAATCCGAATCCTCAAGCCCAGTTCTCGTCCGTAATGACGTAATCCAATATGGTGGTCTGAAATAACATAATCCAAAATGTCGGCCGGAAATTATGTAATACAATATGGCGGTCGATATAAGTACCTACACGCAAACATTACAGGGATATACAACCACGGCTCTAATATTTACAAATAATATTAACGAATATGATGATTAAATTTATATAAGATTAAATTTTAAAAATGCGTGAGGTATATAGTTTTTGATTCAAAATTATTTAGGCCTGTAGAATTGTTTTACATGCTATGCCATTTAAAATGGCTTTAGCATAGAGACAGTATTAACTTTTGACACTTGAAAATGAAAGCTCGGTTGAGCTAATTTTCCCATAGCTCTAATACTTTTTTTTTTGCCCGTTCTTTCACAAGAAAATTTCTTTTATAAGGCATTATTACAGCTACTGAGCTCTTTGAAGTGAAACAGTAAAAATAAAAAAGGAAGAAAAAAGATAATTGCTGCCTTTTTCTTTAGACGGAACGAAGACCCGAAAGCGTTTAAGAAAGTGCTGGCTGCGTAATTCCGTTAGACAAAGGAATGTCTTAATAAAACTAGGAGTAATTTACTTTATAGATAAATGTGGTTCGTGAACATATTGACATGGGAAAGTCTTGATTATACATGGGCACGAATTTTAAAAATAATGCGCTTACTTTATATTAGTTTCTTAAAAGTTTTTTAGATGAAGCCTTGCTTTTAACTATGTTTGTTGTTTCTGGAAAATTATTTTTTACTAACAATTTCAACTTTATGCGGTTCATTTATTTAATTTGACATAATTGTAAACCTAATTAAAATATTATTTTTCCCACTTGATACTCAAGTTCCCGTAACATGTTAATGCGTGTTTTTTCCACGGAAATTTAGGTTTGAATCGTCAAGCAGTGTGTCCCCTCCTAGTATAGCAATTCTCCAGACGAAATACATGTGAAAACAAAAAAAAAATCTTTAGGTGCCTACGAGGATTGGTTTGAGTTTAGATTTTTGTTTAGCTGAGTGTAATACCTATACACTAAATGTCACGATGGGGTGTCGTGATGTGATTTCCATGGATTGGTTACAAAAATAAATTTACTTATCTTCGCTAAAGTGTGCAGGTGTTAGTTTCCAACTTTTTTTCAATAAACATTAATTTAAATCTTCCACCCCCTCTTTTCCCGAAAGAGCTTTGATGCTGCAAACGGCCATTTCAATTTTTGGCTGTAAGTCACTGTAGTGTAACTATTGAACCAAAAGACAAGATTGTAAATATTAAAAAAATTAGATCTCTATCGGCATTTCAAATTTTAAACGAAAGTAAAAATATGTTCTTCAAAAAAGATTAAATATAAACTAAAGACTCTAAACACCATAATATGTTTTGGTGTGTTTAACTATGGTGCTATTTATAAGTATTGACATACACCACTTATGTGTTATTCATAAATGTTTTATTCAACTTCAAGTTCTAAACATCTAAATTTATGAGCATATGAGCTATAAATATCTTCTAATTTAATATATTAAACGTATGGTTTCAAAAACAAAAAAAAAACTCGCTTTTGTCGTTGAATGAACTAAAAAATAAAATTTAAATTTAAGTTTTTGTAAACAGCCAAAAAAAAAAAATGTGGGTTGCTTGATAGTCCATCATTTGTCTTAAATTTTCTAACACTAATTTTAAGATATATTAATTGCGAAAATGAAAGAAGAGAGCACCCCACGCTTTTATTTTAACTGAGTTGCAATGCACAAAAAAAATTAAATTTAAATTGTATTTTATTTATTTTTAGTTTGTTCAATGATGAAAGTGAATGTTTTTTTAGTTTATTTAGACTATGTGTTTATTTTATTCTTTTAAGTCTCAAAATAAAATAAAAATAGTGAATATGAGTAACTGAGACAAATAAAAAATACTAAATATGAGCGATTAAAGTATTTATTTGTTACAAGGACCTCTAAATTAGTCATTAGTGTTCATGTAATCTAATCATTTCAACTAAAGCATAAACATTACATGGAACTTTTCTTGTTACCTTAGAGCAATCAAGTTCTTATACTTGGAGATCATCCAGTGACTTTACGCGACTAAGAGCTACATAATCCTGTCCGGCCGCATAGAGACGCAATCCAAATTAAACAACTGCATAATCTACAGCGCAGCCTTGCATTTTATGCTCGGTAGATGTCCAACTCAGTATTAATAGCAACATTCGCCTTTCAGCAGTACCATAGCTGGCTGTATTTCGCTGGAAACTGAATGGCTATTGGTTTAATTATATGTACACCATCTGTGCCGAAATCAACACGGACTGATGGAATGTTCATATCATACACTTGATCACGCCGGAAGAGTGGCTAGATAATTTAAGATATAGTACCCATATTGCCATTAATGAACCCTGGACACATTTTCCACCATAACCCGACCTCGGAAACACTCTAAATCAAAAAGAATATATTTTTTGGGATTTTCAAAATTTAGAGGCATTACGACCCCCCCCCCCCCTAACCCAAGGGGGAGAAAGACGAGGCCCAGGCACATTTTACACCATTACATGACCTCGGAGAAACTCTAAATCGAAAAGAATATACTTCTAAAACTTTCAAAATTTAGGGATACTCGCCTCCCCTTACCCAGGAACATTTTCCACCACTGCCCGACCTTTTGGATCGGAAACACTCCAAATCGAAAAAGGCATTAAGTTTAAAAATTTTATAAATTTTGGTTCTCTAACTCATCTCCCCCTAGGGTAACAGTCGACTCCGGGACAAATTCCCACCATGCCTGGACTTTATGGATACACAAAAAGCTTGGTTATTACCCATAGCTCGAAATTTTTTGTCACTCTGACCCCCACTCTCTTCCCCATTACACTAGGGTCAAGGTCTTAAGTTATCAAAATATTGACTTGTCAGAGGTTCTTTATATGTATGCAAAATTTTAACACATTCGGACGTCGAAAAGTGGGTAAACATTTAATGGAAATATTTTATTACATAGTCCATTCATACATGCAGGTGAAACTAATAAAAGGATAGTAAAATATTTTTATGGCACATACATATGCACAGTATCTTAATCTAAGTGTGTTCGTACTTGATAATGGGCTACGAACCAGTTTGTAACTTGTAAACAGTAAAATATTTTGGGTAAAATCGATGATAAGGACGGAACTCTTGGGCCTCATTAAATGTGACGTCAGATCTCAACGATTACAGCCATAGAAGAACGCTTTTTGCTTCAGCGGTCTTTTTTAATACCTACATATTACGCATACATACTAATAATAAACACTGAGCTATAATTAGTTATTTTTCTTCTCTTCTTTAAGGGTAGTGTAGGAGTTAAAATAATATGCATAATTTTTTTTTGTAATGGGGAAGGTAAGTAATTTTTCCTTAGGTCCCCCGCCGACGATTGGCGATCGCCACGCCATCTGTGCGAGGGTATAAATTTATGTGTTCTTGGGCCCTCGGGTTTATTCTGCTAAGTTTTGGTTAGGGGCAGCTGCGGTCAGTTTCGTCGTCGGTCCGGTCGAAGAATGAGCAAGTGGTTTGTAAGCATATAACAAGTATGTATTGAATGTCTAAAGTGAGACGTTGGCACGAGACGGCCGTGCGTTAACGTAAACATAAAGCGTGCGTTCCAGTTTCTTCAGATTTAACGCTAACTGGCCGTCAGGGGCATTTATTTAAATTCATTATTTTTCTGGAACCACGATGAGTTGACTCCAACTTGTTTGCTTTTCGTGGCTTGTTAGTTCCGGGGCATTGGTGTGATTAGCATAGCCTACCACAATAATACCCTGGTTTGTTGCGACATTTTGAATTATACCACGTTAATTGTTTGCTTCCCTATTAAACACCTTTAAGTGTAAGATGTCATTTTTGTGGTGGTGTTGTCGGAGCTCCTGCTCATGATTGTATTCAAGCGTTTTTGTGTGTCCCTGCTTAGACTCTTCGCTTAGTCGTAATGTTATCTGCTCTTCCTCATCCTCGACCGGAACCAGGCTTGATCAATCATTTAATTTGTTGCGGGGTGTACGACAGGGACGTCGGAGCCTCGTGCGGCCTCGGCTAGTGTACGTGGTACCGCAGTACGTCAGTGGACTGCCGCGGTTACGTAACACGTGACGTCATTCGGCTGCCGGGTATATTAGCCCGCGCGCGCGCCGGCTCGCGAGCTTATGGCCGGACTGCACACCTGAGTCTTCTGCCATGTCGAGCGGCCCAGCGGTCGCTACAGGACTTCGTCGCCGTTAGTGGTAGAGTCCATTTTCGGTCTCTACAGCTAGCACACGAGTGGTATCCTGTTTACCACGGACTCCGACGGCTACGATTATAAAGACAAGTACTGGAAAGTCTGAGGGGCAGAATCGGCCCGTGTCCACCGTTGTGTTTTGACAGTCTATAACTATACGCCCGCTTAATGAACTGGGACGGTGTTCACTGGTCTTCCCCCCCCCCCTTGGAAACGTTGACATTAATGAATCGTGTACTGGGAATTACTGCGAAGTATTGATACCTCATGAGGACAATGAACAGTGACGCATTGGGTTAAGTAATAGAGACTCGATAGTAACTTGTAGGAGTGTCGATAATTAATATGTTGAATATATGTGCCTGTTCACGTTTTCGCAATGAATGTAGCGTTTTGGAAAGTGACTTAGTATCACCTGCCTCTCTGTCAGCCCCCTTTTTCCTTAATTCAATGTTGCCGGTTAGCTCAGGCTAACCCCCCCACAACAAATTTATTCTTGTAACTCGTAAATTCTTTAGTGACTTTTGTACGGCTAGCCCCGTGTATTCTTTAACTTAATAATTTGAGCCACGTGTGGCTTGCGTAATTTATCCTGTTTGTTTGTCCGTCCGCTTGCACTGCGCAGTACTGTGAATTCATTGACAGGGGTGTACAGTTTGGTACTCGCATTTATTACGCTTGAATATTTATTACGTGTGCTATTACCTATGCTCCAGAGGAGCTGCCTGTTACTATGAGAAAAAAGAAAACAAATGTATACGTTTTGTTAAAATAATTTTTGTTCTGCTATCACTCAAAACATTTCTGTTTCAATTGTCCCTTCTAGCAGGGATATTTCTACGTCTTCGCCGAGTGCGGCTCACACTAAATCTTTAGCCGACGGAAGTTTTACCGTCGCTTCGAAGTAGTGGCCTACGTGATAAAATGCACGTTTGCACACACAGCGGATTATACCGCTCTTGTTTTGGGCAGTATGATTTGAACTCTCCTGCATGCACCGTACTGTTTCTGTTTCCGCATCGCGTATCCTCTCTCCCGTGTGTTTTGTTATAATGAGTGACGAAATTGATAATGAAATCATTATTTCATTAGTGGAAGCAAAGTCTGTGCTATGGGATAAAACTCTATACATTTTTAAGGACCGAAACGCCACGAAAATCGCTTGGCATGCTGTGTGTGTGGAATTACGAAGTGATTTCGACCAGATGCCAGAAAATGAAAGGAACAATTTTGGTAAGTCAAGTCCATATTCCTTCTATAATTCAATTCACTAATAATTTGTGCCATTCTATCATTTTGGAATGGAATGGAATATATTTAATTGTAAAAAAGTGAAGTTATTATTTTACCTTTTTTATTGAAAATATTACATTACATTATACAAAAATTTCACAAATTAAACACAGCGTGACAAGAAAAATGTTTAAACAATTTACACTTTGGACATCTGCCAGGAAATCCTTCCTACACTTGAAACTAAATATTCACAGAGAATGTTTCTCACATTGTTAGCTATCAGGCCTCCTCTTATCGTGTTCTCTCCTGGTATTTCTTCCATCCCTACAATTGAGGTTGCATCCTCAACTATGTAACCATCTCTATCCCTAACATAATTGTGAAGAACAATGCAGGCTTTAACAATATCATTAGCTAATTGTGGTTGAACATTTAAAGGTCGATGGAATATTCTCCATTTGTTGCTGAGAATACCAAAAGCACACTCTATGTACCTTCTTGCTCGACATAATCGATGGTTAAAGATTCTCTTTTCCTCTGTTAAATGTTTCCCAGCATATGGCCTTAACATGTGTTTGTGTAGTCCAAATGCTGCATCACCAACAAAAAAATATGGCACTTTTGGACTTCCTGTACCTGGTAGGCACTTCTCATCAGGTAACATTTTTGAACTGCTTTCTATTGATTTCCACAGCTGAGTCTGTTTGAAAATTGACGAGTCACAGTCCTTACCATAACTACCAACATGCACAAAAATAAATCGGTACTTACTATCTGCAATGCCCATCAACACAATTGAATTATAGTCTTTATAGTTAAAATACATAGATCCACTTTCTATTGGACTCACGATGCGGACGTGTTTTCCATCGACTGCCCCAATACAATGAGGAAAGTTTGCTATTTGTTCGAAACCGTCTGCTACTGATTCCCACATTTGTTTTGTAGGGGATGGTATGCACTCACTTTTCATGTCCCTCCACACTGCTTGACAAACATCTCTAACTAACACTCTTGCTGTTGAGATTCCTACTCTGAAGGAATAATGAAGATCGGTGAAAGTACATCCACTTGCTAGATACCTGAAAAACGCACAAAAAATCATCACAAAAGCATAGTTTATATTATTTAAGAAGTCATACATTTACTATAAATAAATTAGAGTGTTTTTTCTTTGTCACTTCCGAAAGTAAAAAAGCCCGGAATTCGTTTATGAATTCTAACCTAATAGAAACATTAGTAGTTTCTGCACATACGCAAACAAATGTCACTCAAATTTTGCTAGGTACCAAACTATTCTGTCCAACAGAGAAAGTAATTAATTTTATTTTTGCTTTTTCCCCAGGAAAGGAAGTGATGAAGCGTTGGAAACATCTACGTGACGCGTTTGCCAAGGCCGAGAAGAATATTAAAGAAAACAAAATCACTGGTTCCGGAGCTACCAAAAAAAGAAAATACGTATTTAATAACGAACTTCAGTTCCTGAAGAAAATATACACTAATGCAGACACAGCAGAGAGTTTTATTGAAGAACAGAACAATATTGACAACGACGGTACGTTGCAAACTGAAAGCACTGAACAAGAATGCGGAATTACAGCAACATCAGAATCCGCTCCTCCTTGTCAACCATAGAAAAAAAAAAAAAAAAAGATGGATGAAGTAGATTTGAAAATTTTGAAGATTTTAGAGAAAAAAGAACAACCTGACCACCAAATGTCCTTCTTTAATAGTCTACTTCACCACACACAAACTTTCAATAACAATGAGTGGCTTCAATTCCAAGTGGAGGTTCTTCGCCTGATTTCCAATATTAAAAATCAAAACTTTGCCACGCCTTACTATCAGGGATGCTCTACGCAACGCTTTTCTCACCAGCAGCATCATATCCGCACACCACACTATGATCCCCAACCTCAGACATTTCCACAGCCAACTCAGCCACATTTTTCTATGAACCCACAATATTCCCATCCTCCACAAGTGCCACCTTACGTTCCATCATTAATTCCCCGACAAGATGAACCACCTAAACCACCATGCCAGCCGAGACACATCTCGAACTATCACAGATCTGGCTCCCTACCCATCACAACAGCACAAACCACAAGCCTCAGCAGCTGAACATTTTGCCGAGTTCGTTGGCGATGAAGATTGTGGAAGATGTTCTACGCCAATTTCACTTTCTTCAAATACAAAGGACATACATTTATAATTGTAAATTGATGTACGTTTATATAATTTACTCTTACATATTTATTCTTTATATTATACTGTATGTTTTTTATTACAACAGTTTATACAATCACTGGCACAGATTTTTTATATTATATTACCCCGTATTATTATTTTTAACTTTCACATTTAAGAGTTATTTTCACTTACATTAGTGTTATAGCCAGCATTTCTACTGGTTGAATACAGTTTCAAATTTTTGTATTTCTGCGCTGAATGGTATCTTTTAACCGACCATGTAGTTCGTCAAAGGAAGTGATTGACATCCTGAAATAGTTGAAGAATTTCTTGTCATCTTTCCTCAACTCTTCGAACAATGTGTAGAATGCGCCAACCTCATTTCTTCGTTCATTAATTGGATGAACCCAAAATAGTCGAAATTTTCTTCGTTTTCTCATTCGACGACGGAATAACAACAATGCTAGGAGCTGCTCTTGGTTCATTTCAGACTACACAACTGAACTGAAATTAGTTCCAGAACTACAACTGCTGGTACCGACGTATTTTTCTCCGTCCATTGCCGGCGGTGAAATATCCGACCATTAGCGACGGTAAAATATCCGACCATAAGCGACGGTGGGGTGTCCGCTCGCATATATCCGCTGTGTGTGCAACGGGCCTGTTGCAGTATTACGCCAGTATAACTTCTAACACGCGTACATAAGAACTGTATATAATGCTGTAGTAAAGTGTGATAATAATTTCCTGGATTAGCTATTCAAACTATCCCGGTTAAGTTTTAAACAAGAAACAGCTTACTTCAAAATATGTCAAATACGTGAGGAAAACCTTTTTCATCTTAGTCTCAAGTCGTTGAGCGGGTTTTCCTGCACTGCGCCTAGCTTACCAATGCTGCCAAACGGGACCGTTGGTGAGGTTGGGGGAGGGGGGGGGGGGGCAGTAAAAAAAAATTCCCAGCATTTCCCGTTAACGATCATTAAACACAGATTCGCGTAATGACGGGGGCCGACGCGCGATCTGAACGCCGCTAATGGCCGCGCGTGTTTTGCGCACGTCATTAAACAACGCAATTCGGACGAGCTGTCGTCGAGCAGCGAAGAACCTCGGTCCGGCGGGCGGCGTGTTGTGATGGATGACTGCACCAGGGGGGAGAGGGGGGGTCGTGTCCGAGTTAAGGCCTTGCCGCACGTGCAGTACGATTTCGGTGCATTAGGGCCCGCGAGAGGAAGGGGCAAAGGACAAGACGGCTGCGTACTCAAAATCATTTTATCCTGTGACTACTTGCACGTACCTGGGACAAACTACCCGAGTCAATCAGACTTCGAAATTCCCTTTCCATGTTAAAAAAAAAATTGGTTGTCTGTAAAGTCTGTTTACGGACGATAGTTTAACGTGACAACGTCATAACAAAACATTGATGAAATGATTGCATACTTTTATGAATAAAATTGAATCATTTTTATTGAATTATCACTATTTTGTATGCATACATAGGAGGAGTAAAATGAAATCTACATTTTAATTGATAAATTTACTTTAATTTGCACTCATTAATTCAAATATGTTTATTACTTTAACGAACAGATTATTTTAACTATAACTTTTATACGTGTTTGCTATTTAACTTCTTCCAATCTGTGTTATTCTGTTAAGGATAGGACGATGATAGGAAAAGTAGGAAACGAATGGGATTGTTTCAAGTTTAATGTGCCTCGAAAAAGTCAAATCGATGGTTGTTCCAATCCAGTAGAAGAGATAGTTGCGGCGCAAGCGTACAATCAGCGTAACGGGACGACGCGTAACGGGACAATGTGCTTAACGGGACAATGGGTCATCCTTTTTCGTGCGTGCAGCCGGCGTTCATCGATTTATTAGACGTTGTCACGTCAAAAACATTCAGGTACTTTCTAAACTCGCATGATCATGTTAGCTTTGAATATGTGTGAATTATTATAAGAGAATGTATTAGTATTTTTAAAATTGTTTGTCTTGGTTTTATATATATATATATTTGTCATAAAATATTTTAAAACCTCTAAAACTATAGATAGCATTAGATATATTTATAAATACAATCAATCTTTAATATTTTATACTTTAGGTAAATCGTGTTAAATTTTTTGCCATTTTTATTATTTTATATTTACTAGTGATATTATTAATTTAGTTAATTATTTTATTCTATTTGTGAGTACTTTTTCGTTTTTCTTAGCTATAGTTTTTATTAATATTACATTGCATGTGCCTACTTAGTAAAGATGTATGTGGTTAAGTGTATGGCAGCTTCCCCACTTAAAATAACACAATAAAATTATAATTAAAGATCACCGAAGCCCGCCACAAGGGAGGCGTGTTAGTCTCGAGAATTTTTTTTCAATGCATAAGTTTACCTTGACAGTTATGCAATAAGTGAAAGAAACTCTTAACGTTATGGCCACGGAAATCTTTGCACTAGAGAAATAGTTAATATATTTTCTTATAATTGTGGAGTTTCATATTCACGCACCATATCGATTTTTTTCCCCGTTTCTACGTCATTATACTTTAAGGAGTATTTAAAAAAATTTAACTCTACAATTCCCTTGCATTTATTGCTCTGACACAAATATTTTTAACCGATATTCACTTGGGAGTAAAAAACGCTTATAATACCAGAAGTGTTAATTTATTAGTTTCCATAGAAAAACTGCCTCAATAATTCCTTTTTAATATTTATTCATAAAAAATATCTGCAATTAGCGAAAAATTAACAACAAAAAATTGCCGGTGGAGTCGATCCATAAGGATGAGCTGTACACAAGATTTTTTTTTAATACTCAATTTCCAGATTTTTATAAAGAAAATGTTTTTGGAAGTAGAACTATACATTACCCAATTGTAGAAAAACAGAAAATGAAGTTATAGTGGAGTGATGAGGACTCAGTTCTACAAACACAAAACTTTATACTGACCTAACGTTTTACAAATATCAGATAAGATGTTTACTGTTAACGCTACACAGTGAAAAATAGATTAGTCCAAAAGAACGTTAAATTTTCTCCAGATGAGTACGTTAAAAACATTTTTCTCACTGTGCCAGTGAAATTACGCTGATTTTGGCGTAGTTTGTAGTTCCGTATGTAGAGTGTAACGTTTAACTTACAGGGCAAAAAAAAAAGTATAAAATGTCGGTTTCCCAATACTTACTCAGTAACAAAACTAATTAATTGAACGTGTATGCAATAACGGAGTGTTGCGTATCGGTATCACACTGAAAGTTAATTATTTAGTTTTTGTCTGATTTTCATGAAAATTCGAAAATGAGATCATACGTATGTTACCCATCTGTAGTAACCCTAAAAAATTAAGCTTTCTTCCGGCTAAATTTTGAACTAAGATTATTTGCTTGACTATTTACGAATACAACTAAGAAGAAACCTACTTCTGGCTATAAAATTTCCTCCAACACAGCGGAAGATTTTTAGAAATTGTCCTCTATGAAAATAATGTTTCACTCTTGGCATAGAAAAAAGAGAGAGGGATAGAAAGGCCACTCTCTGAATAACAGCTAGAACGCTATTTGCCTCGCTGTTGTGGCCGTGCACAGTACTAACCGTATAAACATTGGTGGAAGAATGACCTAAGTAGCTATTTATGCTAAAACCACCTATGTCACAAGCTAGCATTACTATTGAAGTTAGCAATCACATCTACAGCATTAAGAGGGTGGCGAGTTTTCAGCTTCTCGACGTTTATTCTCTGTATCCATTAATTGTATACCGTTTCTTCGTAAACTGGAAAGCGGTGTCTAACAGAAAATTTATCATCGCAACCAGGCACACAGCGTTTTCGTACACGTGGCGGCATTGTATTTTACTTAATACATAATTTTATACTCAATTTAACAATCTTACCTCAATGAAAATATGACCACTAATAATTGAATAAATAAACGCCAGATATTTTCCAGTTTCCACCTACAATAAGCAAAGCAAGTAGCACGCAAATAACCTAAAGTCCTAAACAAAAATACGAAAGAAAAATTGTCGCCATTAAAAATGAGCCTTGGCAACGAATCACGAATCGTAAACAAACTTTGAGACAAGAGTCTAGCGGCAGCACCGCTACTTCCTGCAACTGGCTGCAAATGCCGAGCCTTTCCGAAGTTGGCCGAACGGGAGCGCCTACCCCCTGGATGTTTTTTTTTATTTTTACGCGCGCGTTTATTATCTCCAGTATAAAAAAGCCACACAGACTGTTTAGTGGGTGGTTGGTTATATTAGGTAAGTATAGCTACATTAAAAATACTGTAAAAATAATTTTATGGTTGCTTAGCAAATAACTTTTTAATATGTAGCTATCCAGCGATAGGAAACCGTTTACATGATTTCACAGTATCTTTAATGTAGCTATCCTAACCAAATCAACCGTCCACAATGTTTTAAAGTATTTATAAGGTAGCTAAACCTAACCTAACTGACCATTAATTATCATGTCCTTACCTGAAAATTACAAGTTTGTGGAAGACAAAGACTTCCTAGATTTTATGCGGTATGAAAAATATACAAATCCAAGAAGTACGTTTCTTCAATTAGGTATTTTCTTCTAAAAACAATTATAAATAAATACCGTTGCCTTGTTTAAGGTCTTTCCTTTTAACAACACCTCCATATTTATTTACAATGAACAAAAAAAAACCGAAGATGCACGATCGGGCGTTTCGCTCTCTCGTCTGTGAAAAGAAGGCTTCCCGTTGCCGGATCGCGCCGCCGCCGCCGGCCCCGGAACTAGCGTGAGCGGTGCGGCATTTGCAGCCAGTTGCAGGAAGTAGCGGTGCTGCCGCTAGACTCTTGTGCAGTGAGCACACTAGCGCTCTTACGGCCGTGCACACAAACAAAACGTTGTTCAAGCATCTCTCTAATGAGTGCACATCCCGTGACTCTTGGTTAATTGGTAAAATGAAACAAAGACGTAATTGTGTTTTTCTAGTTAACGAAAGAAACAACATTTAAAGCCCTTATTTCAGGTTTTTTTTTTTTCATATTTTTACAAATATAGATAATATTCTCTTCAAGAAAGTATATTCACAATAATCATAACCCACTCTCACTTTTCATTTAATTAAATGTCACAATATTTAGTAGGCTTTGTTTATATAGCGCCAAAGACAAACTGAAAGAAAAGAGTTCCAACATAAGCAAAATGGTTTTCTTTACAATGTGCGAACTCTTTTCTTTCAGTTTGTCTTTGGCGCGATATAAACAAAGCCTACTAAATATTGTGAAATTATATAAATTGACAATCTCATTTTGCAAATTGAATAATTGAATAATCTTATCAAATTAGTGTATTGTCATCGGTCCTCGATAAATCTACAAAGTTTGAATGAAATCTGGCCGTTTCAAGTGGGTCAAAATCGCACCCAAAGGAGTCGGTTACAAACATACAAACATACAGGTGAAGCTAATATAAAGCGTGTAAAGTTAAGGCATGCAATGCTATTACGCAGCACGTGGTATGGAGACGAGCCTTAACGTGTCGCGCTCTAGAAGGGGCATCTGGTTGGGAACGAAGGGGCGGTGGTTGTCGTTGGGTTTGTGAAGGAGAGGGGAGGAGAGGCACACAACGCGACGCCCCCTGTGATGAATGGTGGGTAGTGGATGTTAGGCGCCGGGATTATGAGCAGCTCATGTTTAACAACTCCTGCATGCCCACGAGACACCCAACTAATTGATTAACACTTTGCTACTTCATCACGCAGTGAACACTCTGTGCGCGCACCGATAAAGGTTACTATTATTCTGAATGTGGACTCCTGTTCCCACTGCCTACTCAGGTTGGCCACTTTCGAGTGTACTGAGAAAACGAAACTATATACTCCAAATAAAATTGGTAAATGCTTGTTAAACATGAAAAAATAATTCTAATGTTTCTATACTTGAAGCCATTAAATATGTACGTACATACAATTTTAGTTGTTGCGCTATAATTTAAATACTCCCAAAATTTTCATTTTTTTAATAGCGAGAAATGAGGCTCACACACATAATCTCAAAGCCACATAAACTGTTGTTAAAATACTTTTATTTCACTTAAAAATCTGAAATGATGAATGGGTGACTACCAATTGCCTATAGTACTAGTGGTTCAACTGAAAATTAATACATGGTACAGTATCAATTCAGTCTATACGTTCTGAGTTAAACTACCACGACTAATCCAAAGATCATGCATACATAAGAGTATCCCGACTTTGATATCGGAATGCTGTCTTTCCAGTCGGTGGCCAACGGTAAATGAGTTTATAGTAAAATTAAAGTTTCAGCATATTCTGTGAGATATGCTACCGTACAATAGTTAGCTTATCAGTTGAATAATGGTTGTGGTTCTGAATATGTTGAAAATAATATCATTATTGGAATTTAATTTTTAATTTTTTTTATATAAAAAAACTTAAATCATGTACAATGTGTTTACGTAAACATTATTACGAGGCATTAGTTTTCTAATTCAACATGTTAAAAAAATATTCATATGTTTTTTTTAAAGAATTTAAAATTAAATTATAAGATTTTTTAACATGACGAAACAAAACATTAACTGAAATATTAAAAAATATATATATATATATATATATATATATTAGTCCAACTGTTTGGCTAGTATCAGGCTTGGCTCGGTATTGTGTTCGTTTTTTTTTTTTTTTTTTTTAATTTTCAGCACGATAATATTTTCGGCTGGCCAAATATCTGTTTTATTTTTTTGGTCTGTGTCGCGAATAAATTTTTTTTTGCCCCTGGGAATTATTAGGTCGCTAATGCTGTCCTTGCCGTTCGTTATTTTTGTAGACGAGGTCATTAGTGTCGGTAACACTCTGCCGCACAATTCAGGGAAGTTGGCAAAGGAATCGGCGGCAGCCTATTGTGAGGAACCGAGGAGTCGACTTTTCGACCCTTATACTGGTGCGACGAAGTTGGTTAGGGTAGCGGAAGAATTGTGTGTGCTGGGTGGTGGAGGGGGGGGGGGTAAGAGACCAGCGGTAGTGCCCTCCAATAAAACTCCGTGACTTTTCTTTGGCAAGACCGATTACACGCTCATTAAGGAGCGGGACACTTTCCAGAGCTTCAGTAATGAGATTCGCCCAGCGCTCAACCCACACTCTGACATAGCCGATGGAGGGGGGGGGGGAGGAAGGGGGAGGGGGTGGGAAAGTACCTGTCATAGAAGAGAGGATTTCTAGCTAAGACTTTGGATCGGGTATTAGCAAGATTTGTTTATTTTTCCACGTGTAATTCCTGACGCAAGCAACTTGCGTTTGAACAGGAAACGAAATTAATTGCGTTCTTAAGCTGAGGGATGACGTTTTCATTTCTCAGTACGGAAGTAACTGGTACCCGAAATATAAATTATTTGCAGCAAATTTACTATATGATATTAAGCCAAAATATAAACAGGGAAAAAATCTAGCGAATTCTTCATTCAAACTTATTTATCGACTTTATTGGTGGCGAAGTTAAGGTGATATCTAGTCGTGTTTTTTCTTCTAAGTAAAATGAACAGCCATAGTTAAGTGTTTTCTTTAGACTTTAATTATATTTTTTTTTGGAATTTTTATGTTATATAAAATTTAACCAATAAATCATGCCACATTGTTGTAATCATGGAGTTATGAATTGTCAGGAGACAGCATGCCGTGATGTGGTTGAAATCACTTTATTAATAGTATGTACTATTAGTAGGGTAGTATGTAGGTAACGTGTTGCAGGTTGTTTGAGGTAAAAACTTTAGTTTGTAATATTATTTTAGTTAAAATATATTTCATTTAACATATGGAAAAAAATTCGTTACCAAGCTCTACTAATAAGTAACCTTTCATGATTAAAATATACTTTAAAAATTTTAAATTAAATCAACTCAATACTTTTTTATTTAAATTTACAATAATGATTACTAGGCATGCGATTGTGATTCGTTGAGCAGTTCAAAATAGCAAAAATTCTGGTAACGTGTCAAATATCACATATTCAACTAGACGCAGCCTACATTTTGCAGGCACACGCCAAATAAAACGTAAAAAAAAACAAAAAAAAAAAACATTAACTCATGCTTACATAATGTATCAGAGCCAAGAAGGGAGAATTAACAAATTCATGTTAATATTAACGTTTATCAAAAAAATTTTTTTTTTTTTTTTTTTAGTTCAAATAAACAAAATTTATCGTCCTGTATACAAAAAAAAATGTCTGAACGTGGAAAAAAAAATTCGACACAATTTTGCATCTCAGCTGACAGTATTAATGGGCAAAATAAAATATCAACAATCTGACAGATAAGCTTGTCAGTTTCGGTTCTATTCATCGTCACCACGTGGGAAATAAGAGCTCGTTTGTGGTGCCTAAATTTCACACCCAGTTTACAAGAACTCTTTCAACTACATACATGGCATGAAAGATACCAGGAGAAATAAAAATATGTAACATTATCACGTTCAGAGAAAAAAATTTTTAAGTCTTCCTAAAGCCTAAAACAATATACGATTATTTTATTTGTATCGAATGAGAAATATTAAATCGTTTAGCATTTGTTTTCATAAAGTGATATATTTATAGTGAAAATATTTTTTCTTGTGCCAATGATTCAGCCAAGGCCGTGTGGTATATTGATTAAATGTTTGCTATGATTTAAAAAAAAATAAGTAAAATAATGAAAGTGATTTTTGTTAAGTATTCCCAAGACGATGCGAAGCAACAAAGTCTTCGCCCTCAGGGGCTCGGAATGTATTTTAAACGTAAGCTACTTTCCGTGAAGTACAGTCCTTGGTCCCGTGTAAACGCGCGCCTGGCGTCTCCCCGGCCGCGTGGGGTCGTTAAGGCCCGTGTGCACACGCGCGACGCTTTGGGCAACGATCCTCGTGCGCGGGCCGGACGTAGCGCGCAGGCGTGTGGATTCCGCGAACTGCATGGTCTTAAGAAAAGACAGTGTGCTGTTACTATTTTCATAATGCACAGAAAGTTATGACTTATTTTAATGATACTATTATTTATAAAGTCTTATTATTTTGATTGTTATTATTATTATTATGAAATTTTATTATTTAATTTGTATATTGTTCGCCCGCAAAAGTTATTTAAATATATTTTTTATTAATTATGTATATCTACGAGAGCTATGCTCTATGACCTGAAATGGACTTATATGGACAGCCAATTGAGTATACCCCTCTAAGGACTAATGAACTTAACGAATAAACGATGATTTTATTCGGGGTATTACTTAAAGAAATTTTCATTGTTGGAAATTTTCGTTTTAAATTTACCGCATTTTTGTGTTTTCAATTGTATTAATAAGTGTTATTTACGGTATTTATATTGTAAATTACGCTAACCGATTTTGGTTTCGGCCAATGAGAGGCCGTGTTTTAGATGTGAGGCGTCTAGAACGTATTAATTAAGAGGTTGGTTGTATGAAGGCGTCTGATGCCGACGCAAAGGCGCGAGGCCTATTTTAAATTTGAAATATAGCTAGCTAGATTATGCCATCCGACACTCAGGATGAGCTTAAACGACGTATAAATAAATAATGTGTAAGATTATAAGGGCATATTCTGACGGATATGTTATTAGGAGTGAAAATCTGTAAGTAAAGATCTTGCATTTTGTATCGCCCATAGACATACCCAGCTGTATGTAATTTCGTCGTAAATAACTCCGATTTGACTACAAACTGATTAGTTTTCACGTAAAAGGTGTCAATTATCCTGAACTACGTCATGAATTATTAGTTCCAAGATTTAAATTATTATTTTATTTTGTGATACCCAGAGGTGAAATGGGAGTACAAGTTTCGTGTCTCTACCATATAAACTGAGTTAAGCCAAGGCAAATACGAACCCAAATATAAACATAAACAGTAATCATACTAATTATTAATTGTGCTATGATTTCAAACATTTTCTGGTATGTAAGAATGCGTCCGTAAAAACATCATTTGATTTATTTTCTGAACATACACTAACGAACTTTTGTGAACGATTCATGTGTGCTACGTATTTTCCTGATGTTTTAATTTACATAAGCGCATATCCACGAGTCATGTTCAGTATCGTTAGGATTGTTTTTCTGTGATTTTTTTTATCTAATTATATTAATATTGATTTTTATCTCTACACATATGTTAGTTGTCCCTGATGAATAGCAATTTTTATTATTAATAAAAACCTGAATTCTATCCCTATGTGTTGATATATGTTACCTAGCTACCTGTGTCCAAGAGTGTGTGTTTTATGATAAATAACATTTTTTTTTTGCATGTTTCTAAGGGTCAGAGTACAAGAGCATAACAGTACCATTGACACATATATATATGTCTATATATATATTTTGAAAAATAGTGACAGCCAGTGTATATCGTCCCGACAACACACACACAACAAAAGGGTCTATATATAAATAAACGAGTACTATTAATGGTACTGGCACCAGCAGTAAGAACACACCGAAGAAGTTTAGCAGCAGTATAGTATAGAAAGTGGCGCACATAAACGTGGGGCCCGAGTGTGTTGACACTGAGTTGTCGCACCTTAATTCAAGTTGTCATTTGATCCTGCATTGTGTATCTAATCCATTATAATAACATGGCACACAACCACCCCACATACTCGCTCAGGAGTAGGCATGACAGTATGTGTGAAGACTGCGATAACACAGGGAATTCAGGAAGTGACACGGCGACATCATCAGCAGGGGGTTCACCAGGGAACACTTGTGTGGAGGGACCTAGTGATCACTCTACCACCGTGGCTGAGAGGTTAGGGCGGCCCACGTCACCAGCAACAGGGGAGCAGGAGGAAAGGGAGGCCACTGTCCCTAACATCACACCATTGCCAGATAATACTTCTACATCACCTGTGACACTGGAAGCACTCATGCAATTATTACGGCAGAGTAATACTCAACTAAATGCGAAATTAGAACAGAACAATACTCAGATGGAGCAGCATAATGCATCCCTAAATGCAAAATTAGAACAGAACAATACTCAAATGGGGAGGCTTACGACTGAGTTGGGAGCGCTGAGGGATCAGACCAACTCAGGATTAAAGAGCCTGGAACACAGCATTGAGGTTAGGCTGGCCCAGCAACACGAACAGGTCCAGCAGATATCTGAGCAGGTATCACAGAACAGTAGTCGTGTGGACAGTCTGGAGACTCATGTAACATCCATACGAAATATGATCTCAAATGAACACCAGGGACAAGCTAGTGCTAGGGAGGAGGTGCGAGGACATCTCCAGCATCTCGAACATAGACTGGAGGACATGGAGGTGGCTACTGCCACACTACGAGATAGAATCGAGCACCTTAGTGTACACCCCAGTCCCAGGAGTGAGTCAGCTGACCGCCAAGCTCATGTACCGTCACACACAGCCCCTGTGTCAACTGTACCGACTGCCCCAGTAGACAGGCAACCGTACCCCAGTGAGATGTACACAATTCCACTGCTACCCATCCACAATCATCCTACCGTTCAAATGGATCTGCCCAGAGAAACCCCTGTATTGAGCCCATCCAACATTGATGCGGCCACGCTCATGCACCATCCAGCTAAGCATTGGGCAGAAGCTATGCCCACGTTTGCTGGCAGAGCTACAGAGAACCCCATCCGTTTTCTGAAAAGATTTGAGGAATACACCTCAACCTTTCATTTGAGAGATACAGAGATACTGAAGTGTCTCAACAGCGCCCTGAAAGGACCGGCATTTTACTGGTGGGAGATGCTGAGTGCATCAACGCATAGTTACGCCCAGTTCCAGTCCCTGTTCCACAACCAGTATTGGAACATCCGAATACAGAGTCACCTCCGTGCACAGCTTCACACGGAGAAGTATGACCCAAGGAAGTGCGCGTCCTTGGAAGCGCATCTATCAGCAATGTTTGAGAAAACACGCTACTTGGATCAGCCCATGACGGATGATGAATTCATCGCGGCCATCCTCACGCAGCTTCCACTCAAGTATCAGAAGCAGTTGTCAGGCCTGCCGTACCGTGATGTGACAGAGTTCCGCGAGCGCCTTCTCAATTATGATAAACTTGAGAAAATGGACAGAGCACCCAATACCAAGGAGGAGAGTGAGAGGGTATCACAGCCCCACCGACAACAGCCAGTCCACAACTACTGGCAGAATCGCGAGGGAAAACCCAAGGAGCTCAGACAGGCAGCGGTAAACACAATGAACTGGCAGCCAAGAGGAGGAGGACCTAGCCGGAACGATCAATACCAGACAGGCTACAGGAAGACCCCCTATTACAAGAGAAAGACGTGGTGGTCCAACTCCAGGAATTACCACAGCGATGACGAAGCAAACCACCGCCGGAGGCAGGGGGACTACCGACACAACAAGCGAAGATCATTCTCGCCAGAGTCACGGCCACCCAGGGAGTCAGCAGACCGCCGCCGGAGAGCATCGTCAGAAGACGAGCTGGAGTACTGCAAGAAGTACCGCCGTACCGACGAGCCCCGCTACAACGGCAAACCTGAGGACTACCGCCCGCCATATCACTATGCCCCCAGGACTCACGAGACGAGTGGCGGCCATGCCCAGAACAGCCACCTCTCATACAACCGGAACACACAGATGACAACATTCCCACCACCATTTGCTGCACCGTCTACATCTCAGCAGACGACGTACTACAACCAGGGACCAGCAAATCAGGTGGCAGCAGAATTCAAAGCTGCTGTGTCTGAAGCAGCAGGGAACCGACAGTGGAATCGTCAAGAAGGAGCCAGATCACCAGCTCCAGGAGGACGTGCCAACATGGGCACGTTAAACTATTAAGGATCTCTGTACGATCAACCCTGAATTTATACCCCATTGTGACAAGGAGCCCGAAAGGACAAGACTACCCACAGGAGAAGAAGTGGAAGCATTCGTAAGAATGAAAGCTCACAGCAGAAGCTGATGTACGAAGAAGAAGGAAACCAGCATCCAAATTGTCTAAATTTAATATCGGCGACCTTGTGCTCAAGAAAACATCTCCTGTCAGCAAGGCATGGGAGAATGTCACCAGGAAATTATTTTTGCTTTTCGACGGACCATATGTCATAACTGACATAGTTCAAGAGAACTGTTATGCTCTGGAAGACCCATCTACAGGCCGACCAGTAGGCCGGTATAATATTTCGCAGTTGAGAGCCTACAAGAAACCTGTGTCCCAGTGAACAAGTTCGGCACAAGCTAGTGAAACACCTGTATAGTACGAGTATAGGTACTATAACAGCTGAGCGCAATCGGAATGTCTAGGTCAGAGCCAGGACCTGACCAGTATAAATGTGAAAGGTATTAAATGGTTACTGTGTAATTTGATACGCCATGTGAGGCGTATTGCAACCACTGACAGGTACCTAATGTGTAGCGGAAGTGTGATACCCGCTTGGTACATTATCGTCGCGTCGATGCGGAAGTGCAATTCCCGCTTATTATTGCCTGTAGTGAGGTGAAGTGAAATGCCACCCACACAGATGTAATGAATCTTCGAATTTAATAGTGTATTATGTGTATAATATTGTTTGTCAGTTGGTCTGCATTATTCTTCGTGTGAGTATAAGTTCACTAACAGTAATATCTGAATCTATGTAATGAGATGCGCCTATCTGTAAGTACTATCATACTAACTAGCAAAAAGAAATGTCAAGCTTATGTGTTGTCGACTAACTTGTGTGAGAGAAGTATGGCCTAGCTGTGTAAACATGGGTGAGCACTGTTCTACAAAGCATCTAAGAAGCACATGAACACTTTGCAACTACTAGCATAACAATAATAATAATAAGGTTACCTTGAATTACTGATGTGGTTACTCCATTTTTTCCGAAGCACAACACACCACTGAATTTATTAAGAATCGCCGAGATTTATCATTTTCTGTTATTAAACACTGCTGCAGAAGAAGATAAAAAAAAAATATTCTTTTTTTTGCAAATGTAATACTTTTGTTTTACACGAATTCTATGATTGAAGTAGGGCTTTGCAAACGATCTCATAGGGTTGCATTCTGCCCTGAATGCAGAGTAGAAAAGTATGCATTCCTTTCGCATACAAATCCACTCAGTATTAGAAAGCTATTTCTTTAAATTAATTTGATTGGTTATTTTAAATAATGATATTTATGAAATGATAACAAGATATATACGAGCGACTTTGTGTTATTTATTGTGAAAAAAAAACTATACAAAAGACTTGTAATTTCATTCAACGTGGCACTTGAGATTTTGTTTGTTTATGTTTGTAATCGTCGAGTAGGCGAATATGATGTCAAACGAAGACCTGGAAAACTCAATGTCTAACAACTATGTCGCGGACTTAGTACACTGTTGCAATAAATGTCAGCAGGCTGTATTATAAACAAGTACTAAGTTACTGCAAAATTGAGCCAGCCAGAAAAGAAAAAAAAATAAAAAATAAAAAATTTGCAAGCTATCATGAAAGCATTTTTTTTTGTTTCACTTGGCTTTGTCAGGATAGAATTATCCTTTTCATCGAGATCATGAATCTCAAGTGATTTTAACAAGAAACAATTCCTATCAGAGAAATTTCTGAATGATATGAATACACAGTCAGGATCCTGCGAAGCCCGCATCGGATGCCTGAAAACGAAACTAATGGTTGAGATGAGAGGGAGACTGCTATACACTTTCCAAACAGCTGTTTGCGTTATATGAGAACCCAGCTGATTACAGAAAAAAAATACTACCTTGCGAGAAATGGTAGAAATAAAAGTTCACCAGACACTCGAGTAAAATAAAAGAAAAAGAAAGGCCGCCTTCGCCGAGCGAAAAGCTGCGATAAAAGAGAGATAAAAAAAAAGGAAACACTGTGCGTTCCCTTTCCAAGCACAAGTTACACATGATGCGTGTACTTAAACGAAATCCAAACTATTGTTGATTTGTTTGCTAACATAAACAAATGCTTTTAATGATGTAATATATGAAATGTTCCTTGAAGTGATATTGTAAATATGATTTTATGTATATGATATGAGATGTTAGTGAGAATTATTAATTTTATCAATTGTTGATATTATGAAGTTATGAAAGAGTGTGAGATGATGCTTATGGAAATGTACGAGATGCATAATGAAATTGTAAATAGAATAATACAGGTACAACCTGAAGGCATAAGGATGCCTAACAATGATGTACACAAACCCTTTCATTCAAGGGCGCCCATACCCGGGGGCAGGGGGGGGCCGTGGCCCCCCCCTAGCTTTCAGGGAAGGAAAAAAAATATAGTGTAGTCAGGTGTTTTACTTTAAAGAAAATTATTTAAATTCGGTATTATGTAGAAGTGGTTCAACACGAAGATATTATTGTATATCGTTTTTTACATGTCTACTTCATTTTTTATGTTAGTTGAAGCATTAGTTTCTGCTGCTGCGATATAAGGTGTTGTGAACAGGGAGAAAACGCTGTTCAAGCGCAACGCCCGTGGCGAGTCATTCCCCTTCGTAATCCTGCCCAAGCTCACTCGATAACACAACGCAACAGATTTAGACAAGTCAGAGTTAGACGACGCGACAGTTGACATGTACTTGTAGACGGCGAAATGTTTTGCTACTTTTTCGTCATAATAATGTGTATGTTCACAAATAACATCTCAAAACAGATTTTTCAATAGTCTTTAGGTCTACAGTTTTATGCATCTGGTCTAGATTTAGTTTAGTGTATTCAGTCAGTAAAGATAACTTAAGTGTAAATAAATCAGTGAAAAGTGTAAAGATAAAAACCATTGTTATTATGTAGTGTTTCTTAGTTTTCCTCATTCGTCACATCCGCTCAGAATATTCACAAATTTTAAGGTAAGCTAACACCTTTAAAGTTACTCAAATAAGAATTATTGTTCAGAAAAGTCTACAACGTAAAATTTATGTTGGAATTTTGAATTTAGAGGAAAACCACTTTTTCCCCTTCAAAAGTGTTTAAAGGGATAAGGATTCCGCTACCTTCAGTAGACTCGGAAGCAATTTACACTGGAATCTCGATTTTACGTACGCTCACGGTCGCTTGGATTGCATTCGTAAAATCGTTATCTTCATAAAATTTTAAACACCCCACCCCGTGAAGATACATGTTATAATTTATTGAACGGAATATATATATAATATAAAATAGTAAAAACAATGACTGCCGTCTTCCCTCTACCCTCCCCTGCGTTCCCCTTATTTTTTTAGCATTCCACAACTTGCCTCATTGCACGAGTGATATAAAAGTGACATCACAGCGACTAAACACAGTTGCACCACGCATTGCATCATGTTAACTTTTGTGTGGTGACAGTAGGTTGTCCGACATGCCTTTCTTGGATATATTTCCTTTTCGTAAGACGCGTGCTACTAAAATAAATTTATATTTGAGTTTGCAAACTTGTCCACTCCTTGCCAGAGACGACTGAACACAGACGAGACTATCCAGGGTAGGGTTGATGAGCTGGAAGCATGGGCGCAAATCTGTAGGATTTCCAGGGGGGGCCCGTGAATTTAATTTAAGAATTTTGCGCTAGAGGTCAACCGAAACAAGTCTTCTCTGGATATTAAGCTCGTATGTTATACACTTTATTTTTACGTAAGTGATATTAACAATAAAGCAGAGCAACATATGTTTTAGTAATTATCAATTAATGACTATAGAAGTGATCTCTCAAACATGTTTGAATAATTTGCTAACCTAAATACATAAAATATCCATGAAAAAATCTATAAAAATAATATACGTGAATATAATGCAAATAGATAACACCCCACCCATACATTACCATTTTCCAAAAGTGTTTATTCTAATTTCAATTTAAAAATAAATGATTAAATTAAAATAAAACAAATATTTAAGGGGGGCTCCCATACAACAAACGTGAAAACAGAATAAAATTTCACAAATGATGTATTTCTGTTGCCGCTATAACACTGCGCCCTAAAAACCCAAAGCGCCACAGCTAATAAACGGATCAACATCAAATGAACGATCGAATCATATTAAAACTCTTAAAGACTATTTTATTTAGTAAAGGCATCAACCAGGTAAAAAAGAAAAAAAAATTTAATGACACAAATGAAAAATCTCGGAGATAGAACTATGAAATTTATCCTACAGCTAATTGAACCACATACATTTCTCGGCTTATATTTAGTATAATCAGTATTTTGGCAGTGAATTATTTAGTTAAAATATGCCTCTTGATTAGTTATTAAAGAGACGCGTTTGCTTCCTTATTAACTTAAATACGGATGTGTAACGTTTAAATACTTCTTTCTCACTCTTACTTCTGTTTACTCGTGCAGTGTTGCAGTTATCAAATAACAAATGTTATAAAGTGATTATCGGCCATGAATTGTGAAAATTATCGTTTGATAATAAAAGGGGAGTGATTTTAAATTCCATATTGACGAGGAAAAAAATTATTCCATGTATATTCACATGTAACGTACAGAGCAGCTAGCCTTACAGAATGGAGATGAGCTAAAAAATTCCAGAAAATGGTATATAAGTTTCAGTTCGTAAATAAACTAAATTCTGCTATAATTACTGTTAAAGTATTAAGTTGTTTATTTACTGGAAAAAATAACGTTACATAATCACTTACATAAAATATATATTACCTAAATAATAGTCACTACTTATAAAACAATCAAGCTTATCAGGTGAGAATCAGATTATGTTTTCCATTTCTTCCGCGTCACGAACTTATCCATGTTGATGTTTGCCAAGAAAGCAGAAGACTGGGGCACACGAGAGCAAAACCACTTTAAAAACAGACTACCTGAAACCTATAATACTGTCGTTTCAGATGACAAGGTAGTGTGGGTAACAATAGGGAGGAAAAGCTAACGGAACCCTACCCTAGCTTCTTCCTTTGGAATGAACGTTTTCTGGGAATTAAGGGTTTCAAAGTTCTCACTGGAAAACTCCATACCATGGCTTTCGCAGAAGGGGTAGGGGAAAATAACTACGGAACTCGAAGGTAGGAATGCAAAGCATGTCAAAGTGTCTGTCGTCGTTGTAAATAATAATAATATATATAAATATATATAAATATATATAAAAATATATATAAATATATATATATAAATAATATATATATGTTGTGTACACCATTAACTTTAAAATCACGAAGTGGGCCCCCCCAAGGAGGGGCCCATTAATTCCAGGGGGGGCCCGGGCCCCCCTGGCCCCCCCGGGATCTACGCCCATGGCTGGAAGAATTCCCTGCCTTGCATTTTTATGGACTTCACCTTATCATATTTATCAGTTAATCTTTAACAGATCGGCTTGAAAAATATTAATGAACGCACTTTTAGTAACATAATCGAGGAGAACAAGCACACAGTTCAGTGTACACCTGTATTGTTTCATAAAAGTGATCATAGGTAGGGATTGGAAAAATTCGCGGTTTCAATGACCACTAGGATATACTCCACGATTCTCTATGTACTCGGGCAAATATCACCTGGCTATTGGCTACCGACTCGGGACACCTGTTTATTGCGATTATTATGATTCGATACTTCTTTTGTTGAGTGTTTGCCATTGGCTCAGAGTCCTTCAGGTAAATTGCGGTCCAATCACTGACGCAGCATTAAGCTAAACGAGTTTGGATTCCAGCCTGTCTCGAAAGGAATCCACGAATATTTACGGTCTCTAATCATAGGCTTATTTGGTGAAGAAAAACGCTGCTCTGTAACGACAGACATCCATTAAAAACACAGTACATTTTAGTGCGAGAAGCCCTTGAATTTGTGATAGCCATAGGGAATTATTTGTTTGTATAGTAAGTTAAAAAAAGCTTAGTTAAAAACCCGCTCGTCACGTCTACTTGCTGCGTCACTTATACCATTTTTGAGCGTTTTTTACTGGGAAACCGATGCAGCGAAGGTAATGAATGCGACACATGTCAAGATAATGCCTAATGGCATGGGTTGCTGGATATTAGCGGAAAGGAGAGGAAGTAGCTAGGTACTCAATATCGTTTCTTTCTCTCACGCTTCACAAGGTTTCAAGCTCAGTTGCTATGCTCACGAGCTGGAAATGTTGGAATGGGTAAGGAATGTTGAGTATAGTTCATTTGCAGTAAAATTAATATTTTTACAGCCTTGACATAATTTTTCAATCGAAGAAATTTCGAACTTTGCGACAAATAGTGTACCTAGTCCATTTTTTTCTTTTCGATTTTGAGTTTGATGACGCAATAACGTATACAATATTCACTAACGGTAAATGGATGTAGTATTAGCTTAAAAATATGAATACGCTGTGCATTAAAATTAATATTTTTATATGTTTTCATAGTTTTTTAAATTTTTTATTAAATATATTTTGGTGTCAAATTTTCCGAATTTTAGATGGTTCCTGAAAAATGTATTCGTAAAATCGCGGCTTCGTTGAGTCCGGGCTCCGTAAAATCGAGGTTCTAATGTACTCTTAATTCTGAAGTTAAGTACTGAACATGTTATTTAAGGGTTTATCAGGGCCGTATTTACGCGCAGGCTATCTAGGCTGTAGCCTATGGGCCCGCACCACAAATGGGGGCCCGCACCACACGACACGAAAAAAAAATTATACTGCGACGTGGATCTTCTTATATTCTTAAAATATGCGTCGACATAGTGTCCAGTTGTTTTGTGTGGATTAATTGCGCCGAACTAAACTCTTCTGTGGAAAGCTGATATATGAGTTATGTCAGCATTTAGAAATTTTCGATTATTTTCATTGGTTTTGGTGTCACTTAATTCCTTAACCTCTAAATACTGTTTGGTTAAATTGTCTAGTTAAATAATAAACTAATTTTTTCTGCGCTTTTCTATCACTAAATAAACTTATAGTCCTCGACTACTGAATCCATCTGTGCTAATTCTAAATGATAAGCAATTATGATTCATATCTAAACATAGTAATATACATTTAATTGTGAAACAATTTTTGACTATAATTATAAGCGTAGTTCAGGTGTTATAGTCCATCCACGGTAACCTCCTACTTTTTTAAACGAACCTTTGAAAAAACACACCAGGATGCAGCATGTTTGGTTCGTTTGCAAAAATACTTTCCATCATATGCATATTAAACATGCATTAACACTAAATTACCGTATAATGATGTTAAATAAAATTTTACAAAAAAAGTAACTATCTATGTACAATATTATTAATATTAATGATCTCGCATGTGTGTAAATGAAACAGTGAGAGAAGTGGTGTGTTGGCAATGATTAGAACGAAATAGTTCCATAGCCAAAATATATATTTTTTGACTTTCCGCGTGTATTTAAGAATTTGTTTGGGTATTTGTTAAGTTTGAACATTTTTTTAAATCTCTGGTGAAATAAAAACGTTATGTTAACGGTAAAAAAATATTACGTGCCGAAACCGTGGTCGCGCATTAATAATGTTAATAGTCACTTGTTTGTTTTCTCTTTCAGCCGTTTGTCTGCAGTCTGCAGTCTGTACGCCATATTGCAGTGTGTTTTAATATATTACTGACCGTGAAATAACGTACAGTTTGTGTTTCAGGATTTTGTGTTAATATTGTGTATTTTAACTTTGTTATATTATTTATTATCTACTATTGTAATGATGGAATTTGTTATCGTTTTGATATTTTGTGTGGTTCTTGTGATTGCTGTAATGGTAATTGGTTCCGGGATGGGGAAAGCTACTTCGTCGCAGCGTCAGATGGACATCATTAACGTCGCTCAGAACTTATATGTTTTAATTAGAAAAGGCGACTTGAAGAAATGTGACGTTACGCAGACGACCGCGTTTCTTCTCAACATCGCAAAGTCAACTGTTCTCAAGTAAGTAGGCTTTTTTCGTATTCATGCACGTAAAAATAATATCGACTGTGTCCTAAGTATTGTCGGCCTGTGTTTTAACTCACGAGTTTTTTTGTGTTTTATTTCCAATTTATATTTTTTGGTGTGAGACAACACCGCCATGTGGCGTCTCTGTTGAAAAGTTAACCTAAAATCATATTAGGCCTACTCAGGTCCTAACAATAACAATATAGGCACTTTCAAGTATTTTTATGGGTGTGATACACGTTTGTTTATAACGATGTTTATAAACTTTATGATAGGTTTAACTATAACATAAGGGAGTGATTTTATAATTTGCATTTAATTAGTTTTTCATCTGTTTGGGAGATCACAAAATAAATAAAAAAACACTTCATTAATTTCGTGGACAAAGTCTGTCATGTTTCCATTTAGTGACCACAAAGCAAATATTTGTGACAAAATGCCATATTTGGAACACTGCCTAACTGCGTATTGTGAACGGGTCCCCGGAAGTGTTATGACAAATGTTTTTTTTTTTTTTTTGGTTAGGTACTACAAGAAAGACATTGAAGAAGTTTCAACACCAGGAAAAAAGAGGAAAAAAAGGCCACAGGAAGGAAAGTCACTTGACACAGTCGACGATTTCACAGTAAATGCAATCAGGAATGCAATTTACAGGATGTACGCTGAAGGTAAAAATTTGATACTGAAGAGTAGTTTCAATACAACTGGGGTAGGCCCTACTTAATTGTATTCATTTCATATATCCATATGCAGATTGACCGGTTCAGTTTTTTTCCGATATCATCTGTCCTTTAAAAATACTTAACATTTTTGGGTGGTTTGTTAGGTTTCTTTATTGATATGGTATTGATATATAGAATATTGTGCAACATATGAAATAGGTACACGTCCTTTTAAGGTTAGGTTAAAGATAGAAAGAAAATTGTTACATTCTAAAACTACAAGTAATGTTTATATCGTTATACACAGTATACATATTAAATAACCTCAACTTTTATGATGTATCAGAAGGTTAAATAATGACTATTTCCAGTATCAATAATATCCAGTTGTGCGCTTTAGCAGTAATTGGTTACAAATTAGTGAGTTGTGGTCTAAGCAAGCATGGTTATTAAAAAAAAATTGGGATACTTAATTGGCTAAATTGTACTGTGTGGCAGGGTCCAGTACAATATATATTCTATTGCAAAATAGTGTCATGCCCTGCCTAACCCTTTAGAAAATATAGGGGTATTGTTATTTTATAAACAATAGGCCTACTTCATTGTAATGAAGTATCATATGAAAACACAACTTAGCCAGACAAACTGTGTGTTAGTGTATGAAGTAACAGAAGGTTATAAAACAGTAAAAGTTTAGTATCGCGTATCCGATTCGATACATTGATCCTGATCGCATGATCCTGCAAATATTGATCCTGTGATTGATGATGCTTGCTTTTCTAATTTATTACGTTTAAAAATCCTGTACAAAACCAAAACTAAAAACCTGTGATGTAGTAATGAGTTATGATTTAAAGTTGTATAATAATGAAAATATATATGTTTTATTAAACTTATGATAATTATTCTTGCTATACCACAATATTTGATTATGTTCAGGATCTTTGATCTGAATAAATGAAAAAAAGCATGCACCACACGATCAATAGGATGTACAGGTTCATGCATAAAGATCTAGGGATCACATGGGATACACGATACAAAACATTTACCTACAACACAGTGTAGAGCTTGTAACTTATTGATTGCTAAATTGAATGCTGAAATACTAATGTTTTACACAACTTCAATACAAACGCGCAATATAATCGTCATATCATTGCAGACAAAAATACTGCAATGTAGAATTCCTCTAAGCAAACTACAAAATTTAAATTAATTTAAAAGTATTTTTGAAATGTAAGTTTATTAAAACTATTTAATAAATGTAAATTGTGCACTTAAATTATCTTCTACGGGGTTGTGGTTTCGCTTAGTTTTGTGTACCTCTGTTATTTCATGTATTGTTAATGTATGCAATAAATTTACAGGTTTGAATGTTACAGTCGACACCATTTTGAAAGAAATCAGGGAAAGACAAATAGATTATTATGGTGGAAGATCAAGTCTTCATAAATTGTTAAAGAAGATGGGATTTTCATGGACAACTGTTGATGGACGAAAAGCTTTGATAGAGAATGAAAACATAGTATTGCAGCGAATAGATTTCTTGAGAAAGTATAAAGAAGAAAAAGAAAGAGGTGCCAATTTCATATTTGTTGATGAAACATGGATTTTCCAGAGAGGCAAGGCATTAATTTATTTGAAAATTTGTTCTGTGGTCCAATACAAAGTATTTCATTTCCATTTCATATATTTTTCAGGAACTGTATCAAAGTCATGGCAGGACAAGAGTCTACAATCTGCGAAGAGACGTACTGTTGGAGATGGTAAAAGGTTTATTGTTGTTAATGCTGGAGGGCGCACTGGCTTTGTGCCAGGAGCAGGATTACTTTTTGTTTCAGGTCAGAAGACTGCAGACTACCATGGCGAGATGAATGGGGAAACTTTCTTGATGTGGTTTGAAGACATGTTGGTGCATCTTGAGGAACCCAGTGTCATCATAATGGACAATGCTTCATATCACAGCACCCAGGTATGTGCAATGGTAAAGCAGTGTCTTTTTATTGCTCAAATTGTAATGTGAAAAATTTACATGTGTTTATTATTGTGTATAAGTACGAATATTCGAGACTAATACATTTTGCCAGCAATAATTGTTATCTTAATAGTATGCCTACACTACATTTTTATAAACTATAATGTTTGAGCTGAAATTGAATACACACACACACACAGATATATATATATATATATATATATAATGTAATTGAATTACATTGTAGTGCAAACTAATTTAGTAGAGGGTTTGAAATACCAAATAAATTTTTTTTATTGCAAACAGCATTTGAAAATGACATAATTACTTGTTTGGTAAAAGGACCCACTTTATGAATGCTCTGTTGCCCTACTTAATAAATTAAAATAATATTTTCAAAAAAATTTCTAGTCACTAAACTAACATGCTTTGTTAAATTTAGAAATTCATTACGACAATATGCCAAAACACATGTTTGCTTTGCATAAGTACAGTAGAACCCTGTTATAATTTGTTTTTAAGGGGCTACAAGAAAAAAAAACAAGCAGGAAATTCAATTTAGTACTTTTTAGTGTGGATTTATTGCCAATGGACTCAACAAGCTGCATAAAGATATATTTGATGCTCCAATTTGCTTGTAGCAAGCCAAAAACAATTTTTCTTTAACATCATGGTGCTTCCAGCTTCTTTCTGCTTTGTCTTTACTTACACATTGTCTCATTGCTGTAAAATTGTCATAATTCACGACAGTGTTTACAGTGGAAATGCTTAAGTCCAGTTCTTTTGCCACTTGAACATGTGATTTAAGTGAATACATTTGAAAACACACAGAATGGCTAAAAATTTATGAATTTATTTGTTTTCCAAGGGTGTCAACAGGCAGTTAACTGCTAACATACACATATACATAGACAGTATAGACAAAGGCTTTTAATTTTTTTCGTCTTCTAAAATTTTATGAAGTGAACATTACAAGCACGAAACGCATAATTTGTGAAACATTATATCCAGGAATTAAAAACATTGTCCTTATAGGGAAAATATTGGACTTGAAAAATAATACATTATAGGCAGGAAAACTTTATAAGCAGTAAAATTGTAACAGGGTTCTACTGTCATGAATTCTTATCAGCTACTTGAGTATTTAGTTAAATGTTGGCATAACGTAGGTTGAGAAAACACCTACAACGAACTGGACCAAGGCTGCACTGATCGCGTGGCTGGAGAAGAATGGGATAAAACATGAAAATAATTTGTTGAAAGTGGAGCTGCTGAGAATAGCTAAACAAAACAAGCCCCGAATACGGTATATTATTTCGTTTTTTTCACAGCATTTCTTTAAAAGTGAGATAGTTGCAAAAAATTACGTATACACCTTGTTCTAACACACTTTTCAGATATGAGGTAGACGAGTTGGCTCGTAACTATGGCCACGAAATTCTACGACTCCCACCCTATCACTGCCACTATAATGCAATCGAACTAGTTTGGGCTCAATGTAAACACCATTACAATAGTAACGTGGGGCGGGCCAAGAGATTTGACAATGATGCAGTTGCAGCCATCTGGAAAGAGGCTCTTGATGCTTCCACACCAGAGAGGTATTTTCATGTTGCATGACCAATGGGGTATTCCTTTTGAAGTAGAAATTGTTTTATTTTCCTGTAGAACATTCCTCAAGCTTCAGCAAAACCCTTACCATACATTTTTACATAATACGTAAGTATTGTTGCCTAGCAGCCTGGTCCTACCATTCCTTTTGATAACTTTGTGTGCTAGTGTGTGTATAGTGTGATTATCATTTTGTGTATATTCATATACCAGTAATACAGTTTTAAAACAATTGGTAAAAATAAGTGGTTTGTATTTGTGTAGTTGTCGTTTTGAAAATGTGTTGCATGTATGTGTTTGTGTTCGTGTTTGTGTTTGTGTTTGTAATTTTATTCCCATGTGATTCATACATATCTGTGTAGTTTCTAGATCTAACAGTGGTGACATTTGCAAGGTTTTTTTTTTTTGTAATTGCAGTCCATTTGCAATTGTTTCATTTCCATAAATAGTTTTGTATTTATTAGTAATTGTGATATTACTTTCTGTTATGCTTAATCTTGTGTCAATGACTTTAAAGTTATGGTGGGTTCAGTGCTGTAGGCAGATTTCAATATTCAGATAAAATTTCAACGTAGAGAATTTTGAATATTTTCATCTAGCGAACTTGAATAGGTATTTACACATGTAGTTCTTGCACATTAGTATTTTCAAAAGTTATGTTATTATAGTGAAATACATATACAGTAAATCATCAAAACTATTCAAAAAATTAAATTTTCGCTATATCTCACTGTTTTTGTCTGGGACAAATTTTAACCAAAAACAAACACAAAACTTATGAAATAAATATTTTATCATATGCATTCTAAGCCTTTATTGATAACATATATAATATTTACAGCTTTATTATATCTTGAATAAACCACTATAATTTTTTTTTCAGATAACATAAAACAAAACATGTTACTTCAAGTATTAAATAATAGCTTTGATAGTTGAGGAAAACACATTAAATGAGTTTTGTTGTGTTTAAAAATAGTTTCTTGTGGAGTGAGTTCAAAATTGTATGTAATAAAGAGCATGCCATGCATTGTTTACTATGCCGTTTTGACAGAAACAAACATATTTTGTTATAGAGTGGTTTTTGCTATAAACAGGTCATTTATATAGAGGTTTTACTGTATACATTAATTTTTTTAGATGGGCGAGGTGTGTGGATCACGTGGAGAAGCTAATTCAAGCAGACTGGGAGAGAGAAGTCCACATAGACAGCGGCACCATTCCTCCACTCATCATCCACCTCGGCGAGGATAGTTCAAGTGAAGACAGTGACAGCGAAGAATTTGAGGTTACGACACAGCAAGTAGATGGAGACAGTGAAGTACTGGCAGTTCCTCTTGATGATTTACCCGGGTGTTCTTATTGAGGTCTGTATGTAATAAACACCTGGGCAACTGTAAGTATTGGGGTTTGAAACATTTTTTTTTCTTTTATGCATTCCCATTAAGTATGTTGATTACTGGAACTTTATGTATTAACTTTATATTACACGTATTATGAAATTAATAATAAATTTCATTTCTGGATTCGTATAGGTGTATGTGAAACATTTTATTTTGTTGTGTGTCTTCATTTTTCAGTGAACTTACTTGGAAAACAAAAAGCCAGTCCCCATCCAGGGCCACAAATAAATAATGCATATAAGTGGTATAGAAATTACTGTCAATTCTTCACCACAATTTTACTGTTCATAAAATTATGATTTTGTCTAATAAGTATACTCAGGAAAATGTATATAACCATATTTTTATTTGTGGCCTTAACCGGCAAAATGGTAGGGGTTTATTAAATAAAAGAAGAAAATTCATTTTTAAATGTTTTCATCTGAATTTGTTAATTTTATTAAACCTTCAATCCTTAGTCTTTTCCAGATTGCTTAGATGGACAGCCATATGTATAATTTACAATACTTTTTTTTTCAGATGCAGAAAACTGTTGAACTGTACTAAATGATGATATTTATTGCTTACATAAATGTTGTAAATTTATATATTCTCCTAAAAATTTACTTTAAATTATATGTTATTTCTTTAGCTAACAAACTTATTTTTTAATATTTTTACCATTGGGTATCATAAATAATGTTATGAACATATACATGTATACTTAGATCATATTCAAATTACTTATATATATATATATATATATATATATATATATATACATACATACACACATTGTTTTGACAGCTGGTGATTGTAAACAAACCATTTGACATTTGTCACATGGCAATGTTTTTGTTTACATACGGCGGAAGGATACATAGTGACATTAAAGTAGATCCGGTGAAAAGCAGGGCTTCAGAAAAGTAGGAGGTTACCGTGGATGGACTATACATTTAAAAACAACTGTTTTCTGACTGTGATAACATATTTAAATCGCTTCTCTCCCAAAGTTGAATCTTTTGACCAACACTTTTTAAACTTTATAATTATTTTAATTTAATTTGTACGCGACATTTATTTATGGGTAAAGAGAGCAATTAGTTGAAGGACTGTATTCTTGATATCCGTGTACCCGAGACGCTGCAAAAGTATAAGGACTGTATTCCTGCATTTTTGTTGCTAAAAATTCATTTGTTTCAATAAAATAGTTAATAATTAATTAATAAAGTAGCCAATATAGATTTTTTATGGCGAATGAGTACTGTAGTCTAGTATTTTAGTAACAGGACAAAAAATTTTAATAGGGTCAGAACTGGAACTATTTTATGGCTAGTAACAAGCCGCAGTTGTCTTCCAAAATATTAAAAATACTTCATACCCCTAAGTCTGGCCCCCCCCTACAAATTATCATATGGGCGCCCTTGCTTTCATTAACATGAAAATAAGTTTAGTTAAAGTTATGCTTGAATGTTATCTAGCTAATGATACCTATTGTTAAGATGTAACAATTTCACTTTGAAAGTTATTGAATGTTTTGCCTAAGTTAATATACTTATTATTTAATATCTGATGTTATTTGATCCCATTAGTTACTATTTGTTTTAATAGAGTTAGTTTATACTGAACTGGCTTGTGGATAGGCTACGTTAAGCACAGAAGATGTCTTAGCCTGCCGACATTCGTGCGTTACAAGTGCACGATTCACACATGAGTGAAGAGTTTTAAGACTGTTTAAAGACCGGGACACTTGTTAGTTAAAACGTACACAATACGGTTCGCAACGGCTGTGTACCTATCAGTGATGGGACCCGACGAGTGCGTCCTTGTGAGAAGGGGCGGTTCCGCCGACACGAGCAGCACCGCAGACGTCCCGACGCCGCCTCTCACGTGTTCGTGAGTTAGGGCGGCAGCTGCAGCCGCAGTCCGCCGCTGCAGATGTTCGCCGCGGAGCTAGGAGCCGTGGTGTCCGGTACTGCGAGCCGCCACACGCCAAACCCGCCGACGTCTGGTGTGGAGCAGGTGTTGGTGTTGGCCGCTTTGAGGTCGGGCGCTGTCCCGATGCCTCCTCAGCCGCTGCCGTGGATGTCGTTTGCACCGCGGGTGGACGTTGATCCACTGCCATGACGTGTCCTGGAGAACGTCACATTGTTGACTCACATGTACATACACCCGTTATAGCCATATGAGATTGCTACTTACAGTAAGTATGTCCTCCCACGTCCCTCTCAACAGGAGCGGCTCAAGGGAGTAGACGCCGTCGGAGAGCTGCAGCAGGTCCAGCAGAGAAGATTTTGCGCGGGAAAACCCGTGGACCATTCGAGCGCAGGTCTGCTAGCGGCGACGACCCGTTGCAAAGTGATTAAAATTGCGCGAATTGTCTGGTGTAACGGGCGAAATGACGATAGAAAAAAAAATAAAAAGGAGGAGAAGAAGAAACTCAGTCGCTCCAAGTTTTTTTTTTTATGTGTGGTGCGCGCGCCGCTTGGCGACAAGGCTATTCGTTGTACACAGTGCGAGAGAGACGGTAAACTGCCAATCACATTGTACTGTTTTGAACAGGTCAACGATTGCAGTTCAATATGATTGACAAGGGCGGCAATTCTGTGCTGTTACTATTTTCATAATGCACAGAAAGTTATGACTTATTTTAATGATACTATTATTTATAAAGTCTTATTATTTTGATTGTTATTATTATTATTATGAAATTTTATTATTTAATTTGTATATTGTTCGCCCGCAAAAGTTATTTAAATATATTTTTTATTAATTATGTATATCTACGAGAGCTATGCTCTATGACCTGAAATGGACTTATATGGACAGCCAATTGAGTATACCCCTCTAAGGACTAATGAACTTAACGAATAAACGATGATTTTATTCGGGGTATTACTTAAAGAAATTTTCATTGTTGGAAATTTTCGTTTTAAATTTACCGCATTTTTGTGTTTTCAATTGTATTAATAAGTGTTATTTACGGTATTTATATTGTAAATTACGCTAACCGATTTTGGTTTCGGCCAATGAGAGGCCGTGTTTTAGATGTGAGGCGTCTAGAACGTATTAATTAAGAGGTTGGTTGTATGAAGGCGTCTGATGCCGACGCAAAGGCGCGAGGCCTATTTTAAATTTGAAATATAGCTAGCTAGATTATGCCATCCGACACTCAGGATGAGCTTAAACGACGTATAAATAAATAATGTGTAAGATTATAAGGGCATATTCTGACGGATATGTTATTAGGAGTGAAAATCTGTAAGTAAAGATCTTGCATTTTGTATCGCCCATAGACATACCCAGCTGTATGTAATTTCGTCGTAAATAACTCCGATTTGACTACAAACTGATTAGTTTTCACGTAAAAGGTGTCAATTATCCTGAACTACGTCATGAATTATTAGTTCCAAGATTTAAATTATTATTTTATTTTGTGATACCCAGAGGTGAAATAGGAGTACAAGTTTCGTGTCTCTACCATATAAACTGAGTTAAGCCAAGGCAAATACGAACCCAAATATAAACATAAACAGTAATCATACTAATTATTAATTGTGCTATGATTTCAAACATTTTCTGGTATGTAAGAATGCGTCCGTAAAAACATCATTTGATTTATTTTCTGAACATACACTAACGAACTTTTGTGAACGATTCATGTGTGCTACGTATTTTCCTGATGTTTTAATTTACATAAGCGCATATCCACGAGTCATGTTCAGTATCGTTAGGATTGTTTTTCTGTGATTTTTTTTATCTAATTATATTAATATTGATTTTTATCTCTACACATATGTTAGTTGTCCCTGATGAATAGCAATTTTTATTATTAATAAAAACCTGAATTCTATCCCTATGTGTTGATATATGTTACCTAGCTACCTGTGTCCAAGAGTGTGTGTTTTATGATAAATAACATTTTTTTTTGCATGTTTCTAAGGGTCAGAGTACAAGAGCATAACAGTACCATTGACACATATATATATGTCTATATATATATTTTGAAAAATAGTGACAGCCAGTGTATATCGTCCCGACAACACACACACAACAAAAGGGTCTATATATAAATAAACGAGTACTATTAATGGTACTGGCACCAGCAGTAAGAACACACCGAAGAAGTTTAGCAGCAGTATAGTATAACAGAAAATAGCAAATATCAATATACCCAACATGACGCAGATTAATTTTTGCGGGCGCACGCCAAATAAAACGCGAGAAAATCTAAATAGTTTCACACTTACATAATGTACCAGGGCCGAAAAGAGGAATTACCAAAATTCATGTTCCAATTAAACGCGTGTCTACAGACTGGGGGAATCGATCAGGCGAGACTATACGTAGCGCACGTAAGTCACTGTCGCGTGGACTAGTCTCTCCGTCTTCCGTTACGTTCAGGCAGCAGTTTTCGTCCGATGGTGGCTCAGAACTTTGAAGATATCTGAATCAAAGCTTGCGCTTTGTTATTATCTTTGAAAGATTTGTGCAATGGAAGTGCATGACTTGATGTAAGCTTTTGGACATACGCTATTGCTAAGCACATGTATGTCTGTAGAAGAAAACTACAAAAAACACAAATGACAAAAACACAAATTAAGCAAAAAATTGCTGATGTCAGGATATAAACACCACACAATACTCAACAGGAATATGGTCAACAAACAAAGAAAAACAAAGATAAATTGACTAACAGAACGAAAAAAACCAACCACAAATGATGACAGCACAAAAATACCGAACCAAAAAAAAATTCAGCACAACAGTTGAAACGAGACGTTTTCTGTGTTTTTTGTCTCGTTTCAACCGTTGTGCTGAATTTTTTTGGGTTCGGTTATTTTTGTGCTGTCATCATTTGTGGTTTTTTTTTTTTTCGTTCTGTTAGTCCATTTCTCTTTGTTTTTCTTTGTTTGTTGACCATATTCCTGTTGAGTATTGTGTGGTGTTTATATCCTGACAACAGAAATTTTTTGCTTAATTTGTGTTTTTGTCATTTGTGTTTTTTGTAGTTTTCTTCTACAGACATACATGTGCTTAGCAATGGCGTATGTCCAAAAGCTTACATCAAGTCTTGCGCTTTGTTGCTGGTTTATTGCACGCTCTCTTTTTAACTCTTGCGGGCCTGCATATGCTCCATCGAAAGGCGGACGGGGGAATGGCGTGGCCCCATGTGGCAGTTTCATCGCAGTCCGGAGGGGTCGGAGAAGAGCTGTGTCGACAGGCTGAGGCCTCCCATCCCAGTATCCCAGCCTCTAGCACCAATAGCTTCCCTGCGAGCTGGCGCCTCCGGCAGCAAGTAAAGGCACCTATCTGGACCTCTCAAGATAGTGAACATGTCTGACATTCGTCAGTGCTCCAGAGTTTTTTATAGAGTTTATTGAACTTCCTATTACAGTTACCTTTTTTGTGACGAATTAAAAATTGTTTTAGTTGCAGGAATAAGAAGTACTGGTAGGACAGAAATGCAATGCGTTAGTACGCGCAGGCAACAAAGAAATGGTGAAGAAAAAAATAAATAAATACCGTGAGATCGGTTCACCAGAAGAAGCTGGCTAATGTAATTAAGTCAAATTAATTGCAGGGTTAAAACTGTGTGTGTGTATGGACGCCGTGCACGATGTTCAGCTGCGCAGGTAGATCGTTGTTCCGAAACGTTGCGTGTGGACCGGCCTTAAGGGTGTTCTGGAATTAGAGCGTGTCCCCCTCCCCTCTCTCCAACTCCTCCAAGAACTTCGCCACGGGCCTCGCAAAGCCCTTCCGCCCCACGCACGTCGCGCTATCAAACTTGAGTGGCTCGCGGGACGCGAACTTCGCCCCTATCCGCGCTGTTCCGGGCGTCCTACCCGCCGGCGTTCGTGGCTTACGTCGCGCCTCCCCCCCCCCCCCCCCTTCACGCTCCCAGGCCGGTAAACAAAACTAAGTTCTCGTGAAAAATGAATTAATACCAGAAGACTCGACTTCAAGTGGCTATTTAAATACCAAGTTTCACTTCTCGTCCAAACAAAATAAACTGTTGTAATATTAAACAAATTAACTGTTAAAAAATTTTTTTGCTTTGAATTCAAGACAAAAACTGACTACACACTACGGCTATTTACTTTTTCGTGGAAAAATTTCCGGATCAGCTGCGTGCTAAAACTTTGTAGCAGTGTCTGTGTATCATGGTTGGCTGGGTTTATTTCAGGTGCATGTCAATCAGCACACATGTCTTAAGCCATACAGTGTGGAAGCAAAGCGTCCTGAATGGTCAAGACAAATAGAGTAATCGATGGCTTCTCGCACAGGCGGCCGAAAATTACTACAAAACAATCGCTAGCGCAGGCATACCTTACTGCAGTGTAATGGACGAACTTATTGTTTCGCGAAAAATACTTTTTCCTGATAATTACTATTAATAACTTGGACGTAAACAGAGGGAAAATCAGCAGGATTCGCTGAAAACGGGGAGGAGGACCGTGCAATCTGGTTTCAGCGCGTCAAAAGTCATCAGTAGTGTACAATAACCGATTCTGACCTAATGTATTTTTTTTTTTTTATGGGACTACCATCCGGTGACTTTGCTCAGTCGTGGATTGTTGTTCGTAAGGATTCGGTCATGTTTGGGCGTGTCTGTCGCTCGAAACCTATGATCGGGAACTCTTCAGCCATGATCGAACATATTCGTCTTCTGCACCCGAAATTCTGCCCGATATTGCGCTAATTATGAACCAGAATATGTGACACGTGCGAGAAACTCTACCTTCGCCCGTTGCCATATTTTTAGTATTTGCTACTACTATCGTAAAAAAAGCTTTATTTAAGTCCTTGCGAAGGTTCCTTGAGATTTTGAAATAGGTTAAGAATATATCTGGAGTAGATGGATTCTAATCTGCTACATTCAGTCTTTCAAAGCAGAAGTGCCTTTAACAGCACGGCTATTGGGTTGAACTTTGACTTATAAGTGCATACACACGGCAATATTCTCAGACTCATTTTAAAAATTTTACAAAATAGAAATACAAATCTATTATATATTCCTGCTGTAGTAAACTGACTACGGTGTTAGGAATTTCTTATAAACGCATATTTATTTTGATTGATTTACTGAAAGTATTAAAACCATTAAAACTAGACAATCATCGCGAGTTGGATACAACATACAGTCATCCTGGTAATGCTGACCGTCCAAATTTACTTAAAATTTCTCAAATGTCAAACATTTTGTTTGTGTTTTTTTGGAAAAAAAATTTCTGAAGTTTTTGAATTAAATTCTAAAACAGACAGTTTAAAGATATAAGGTTAAAAGAATTGAATATTTATCTACATTATCAATTATAACAATATTATTTAATAAATAATTAAAACTAATAAATTTTATAAACTTTCATCATATTTATTGTTTTTCAATAATAATTAAATACGGGAACATAACTTCACTTCCATTAATACACTTGAAAATTTTTATAATTTCTATCACTCATATTCACACTAAATAATTTTTTATATGAACCAGTATTCAATATCGATCACTTAAGTAGGTATATTATTTAAAAGGACAGTTATAATTTTTTTTATTTAGACTTTTATGTATGTATGTTTTTTCATCCTGTGAAAATTTCGTTGCATGGTGCGCGCATATCATAAAAATTTACTATTGTAATTTTTAGATAACGCTCCTAAAGAAGTACAACTTCAGAAACATAAAATATACAAAGATTAATTTATTTAAAATTTTAAATTCTCAAAATAAATGCTAAACCGTAACAAGAGGGTTTTGCATAGAAAGCTGTAAATAGATTATCTTAGGTAGGTATAATTTAAACCTTAGTAAAACATAAAATAAAATTTTGTTTATATTTTTTCTTCAAAAATGTGAAACAAAATGTCAATGTTAGTGTTAAAGATAGTTAAAACTAAAGTTGTTTAAGACAAGTAGGTACGATATTCGTCTTAAATTGTCGTATATAAACTTTATATTTCAGGTCCTGCGTTCCTGAAAACGTAACAACTATTCCAACTCGCTCATTTTTTTGTCATGGGAATTGCTAGTACATGAAATATATATTTTTTTTTACCATGTAAAGGATAATAATGTTTAACGTAGGTAAATAAACGGTCAAATAATACCATTGATATATATCTTTAAACTGATGAGTTATTTTTTTCTTGAATAATTTTGTTTGACGTTTTGGAAGTAGCAGTTCGTCCGATATTTTTTTTTTTTTTGATGATGCCCAGCAAACTCTTCCTCTGCACTAAAATAATACACACATATGTCTCCACGCGGAATTCTCGCAGGGGAAGAGAATTTATTGGGCTCTTTTCCTGGGTTTTAGCGGCGGATGAAAACCACAATATTATTCCATTAAGCAATTGTCTGAGAAATGGCAGCGAGTGGTCTTGGCACAGGCGGCGGACAGACGGCTGTGGTGCGATGCTAGTGGATGAATGTGAGGAGGAGGGGGAGAGGACGAGGGAAGAGAAAAGCAGAGACGAACGAGAATGGAGGAAGTCTAGCTTCTCGCGCTATATACCGCATTGATGCTGCGTCTCAAATGAACCAACTCCATCTGTCAGCAGTATAACGCGATAAATCAAGCAGAAAAGAGAAATTTAAAACTTCCTGCTCTTTTATAAAGTTTTGTAAAAAGGCGGGGGGAGAGGGGGGAGAGAATTCACGATGAAGATTGGCTCACGGCCAAATGTTTTCCTTTTTTTTTTTTTTTTCGAGGAGCATTTTTTAACGCAAAGAAGATTCTGAAAAGGGCAGGGAATAAAATGTTTTATTACTATTTTTATTATTATTAATAATGAATGCGCGCATTCGTTCCGCTCGGTGAAATATTGAGTGCCGTGCAGTCAAAAATGCTGTCATCGTGCTGTTGAGAGAGATCCTCAGCTTGGTTTGTCTAGCGCTAATAATAAATATGCTCCTTGCATAGAGCTCTGACGATGATAAATAAATTTTATAATTTTCTTTATTATATCGCATTTTTCCCCGCAGCTTTAACGACTGCGTAGTTAATTAGGTATAACTTAAAAAAAAAATAACTAAATCGCCGCACGGAAAAAAATTACCGTGTTTGTTCTGTGCTGCAAGATGGTGGTATGTGTCTAAAGCAGCATAGCTTCATTTAAACTGTAATCCACACGCAAACGCACACGCATATACAAGCGTGTTTCAGAAGGATGTATACAAACTGCTGACCTGAAAAAAGTAAGAATGAGATAAGCCACCCAGGGTGTTCCCAATAGAGGTCCTTAAACGTGGGGAGTGAACGATACATATACAATGTGGGATATCATTGAATGTACGTGAAACAAAGCAACAAAAATGTTAGTCTTTACATAAAGCAAGAGCGTAAGGTACATACAATTATGAAGCTTTTCCGTAAGGCTTTGTTGCACAAGCCAAGTTAACTATTTAATTTCCACGTCATTATTTTTTAAAGGATACTCATGTTAATTTCCCACGGTAGCTCTCTTTCAGGTTATTTCGTCAAAAATGTGTTTTATGTTAGACATTTATGAAAAAGTAAAAAAAAAAATATGTGAGTGTTCATAATTACGATTGTTTGCGTGACATTTTACTGCTCAAAAATGCCGTTTATATATTATGGAAATACTTATTTGCAGGGGCGAAAATCTGTAGGATTAGCAAAAAGGTGGTGGGGGGGGGGGCGGTCCAAGAGTTTTGCACACGGTGTTAAACGACACAAGTCATCTCTGAATACGGTGCTTGAATTTTGTAAACTGCCGATATTTTGGTCTACGCGCATGCAACTTTCAAATATGCAGAAAGTTTTCCATTAAAACATAGTTTTGACATCAAACCCGTTCCACAGTCACGTTTCTGCAAATGCAAGTGGGGACCCCTCGGTGATGGTATTCTTAATTCCAGGGGGGCCGGGCCCCCCCTGCCATATCCCGTACACCCGGGATCAACGCCCATGCTTATTTGCGACAAAATAACAAAAACGAAATCCCGAAAAATAAATCCACATGCGTAGACTGTAAAACAAAATAATGCCATACAGGTTAAATATCCAATATGGCATGTGAGATAGAAAATTAATATGTTATTACTTGAATTTTGTTTGATTTGACCGTATTTACGAGTAGTTTTCTTTGCATTGAATATTTTTTTTTTTTAAGTTTCAACGTTAGGTGATTTATATAATTTCTTAATGGCTGCTTCCTGTGAATAATAGATCTAAAAAAATTGTTTCAATGAAAGGCATATAAATTAAGGTGCAGTCTAATCAGTTACCAATGTGATGTAAGGGGATTAGTTTCCTAATTTATATTTTTTTCTTCTATGATTTTGTTTTAGCCTATTATTTCAATTTAATTCACTATTTAAATTTCTGTTAATATTAATAGATGGTTGTATGATGTAAATAAGGGGTCATCTAATAATTTTAATCACTTTATTGGCCGATTAATATTTATATGTTCAATATATTAATATACGTTATTAAAGAGCATGTATTCTTGTGAAATAGGTTTATAGTTTAATTAACCATTTGTGTGTAGGCTTGGTCGTTAAACTGTTTATTTTTAGAAATTTATTCTTAAACGTCAAAAATTTAAGTTTTCATCAATTCTTTTAACATGTTGTTTGTGTTTTTGGGGGAAAAAAAAATTCGAAGTTTTTGAATTAAATTTTAAAAACGGACAGTTTAAAGACAGTTTAATTCAAAATTTCATTCCACGTGACTACCTGTGCTCATAGTTAATGCTAGAGTTGAAACATAAGCTGTGCTCAGTTTTTATATGAAAAATATGTTACTTATAGTAATCCAGTACCAAATGGAAATTTGTGACCGGAATATAAATTGGTTTATTTTGTATTATAACAAGTAACTGATTAACTGATGTTTCATGGGTAGATAAAATAATATTTATACATGCGGTACTTTTTATCCATAATAAAAATACAACTAGCCCATTCCTGTAAAAAGACATTAAATTAAATTTATAAAATACAACTCACGCAAACACGGAACACAATAGCGAAAGGAATAGAGAGTAGCCTTCTGCGTTTGTTTAACGTTTTAATAAATATTTTGTTTTTATAAGCGTATAGTATAAATTTTATAACCATATTATATCTGTAACTATATATTCAGCCTAAATCTGCAGGAAACACTCAATGTGATTGTTTTTCAGTGGTTTTTGTTACAAATATTGCTACATCCAACGAAACAGTAATTATTCGAAATAATTAAAACAACCGTAGTCCATATCTGTTTGTAATAATGTAGTTTTCCAACAGTGAAAGAAGTCATGAAATCGGTCCCATCATTGTCTAGTTTACAGACTATAAACTATCCTTTTAAAAATAATTTTATATATCTCTATTGAAAAATACTTTGATAAGCTACAAAATTGCCAACGATTAAATACAAAACATGTATTTCATTACTAAATATTGAACTCACAAAGCGATAACGTTGGTTTAGGTAGGTATAGTAATATTCTTTTCTACAAGTTAAGATATCCTCAACCAAGAGAACTTCTTTTGGCAGATACATTTATTCACAGATGAAATAAGAACATTTGCATCTAGAAAACTCTTTATGAGGATAAGCAAATAATTAATTTCAGTTGTATATCTTCCTCGGTACGTTAAACGCGATAAAGTGGTGTGTAATAACTAATCTGGTTTTATGGGCCGACGTAAAATGTTCCTTATCCACTAAAAGGAGCAAAAATGTTTTGCAAAATTCTTAGTAAAATGGTCACAGCTAGAATGTAATTTTCTTATATATTCATTTCTTACTATTTTTTTATTTAAAGATTATATTTTTTCACCCTTCACTTTATAAGACCGATTAGAAGTCAAACACCATTGCAATTTTAAGCTGGCTTTCACTTGCGTTATTTAAGGTAACGTAGAAAATTATTACGTATGTTTTTAATAAAAGCTTTGTCCCTGTTCGTTCAGTTTAAATATTACACCAATAATAATTGGTTTGTTTAGATTTCATAATGAAAGCTACCATAAACGAACGATTAACTTTATTGATGCTTTAACATGTGAAATCATGTTACGTATGTAAGGTACCTTATTATGTCATTATGGGTGAGTGCTGGTAAACATAAAACACATAAAATTTATAGTAAGAATTTATTTTGTAACAAAATTTTTGTCTTAAAACGTTGTTTAAAGTTATGTAAAAATATTTTATATGGTTTCCTAGTAACTTATAGTGTTGTCTGAGAATAGGAAAAGTTAAAACAAAAACTTAAATATGTCGTGGTTAAAAAATTTAAAAAGATTTTTTAATCAAATGTGCTTATTAAATTAGTGAGAATGAAGTTATTTTGTGTTAAAATAATAAGGTAATAATTAATTTGACTTCATGTGATTTTTGTGAATTCTTATTACAGCTGGGCTAATGTATATCGTGTGTCAGAGTGAATTCGGTAAGATTGCAGTATTGGCGCCCGATCCCAAAGTAATGACTTGAACAACGCATTCTGCCCAAAAAAACACTAGTTATTGCTAATAGAAAAATAGAGAAAAATAGAGAGTAAGATCATTTTTCGGAACCATAAATTTGCTTACTGTTGTTTTTAAGTATTCGGAAATTACAAAAAAAATGTATTTACTATTGAAACATCATAATCCTGTGACATATCCAGCCACAGATTTCTCTATTTTTATGTATTAGAAAAATTGACTTGAAGGGATCTTGAATTATTCACTTTCATGACACTTTTTTTTTTTTTTTTTTTTTTGGGATCTCGCACATTATTGACTTCGTAGCTGCAGTGCAACCAGCCAAATTTCATTCTCCGCCAAATTATCTAAATTACGATAGAAAAAAATACCGGATAGCTTATCTCTCGAGCTAAATAAGCAAAAACCACTAATTATTTTCCGAAAAAGAAAATATATATATATATTACTACAATTCATAACGTAAAAGCGTCAGAAGTCACGAATAAATAGAACTCTAATAAATTTTATAATAATTTACACACAGTTCGGAAAATTTACGTTGTTTCGTTTGCTTGAATTCTGGTAAAAACGTCCGGGGAGGGTGAACGAGGGGGGGGGGGGGGGGGGGATTTACGAGATGTCACGTGACCTTGTGCATTTCTTCCGTCGCCCAATTGGTCCAATCTCGTGTGCCTCACGCGCGGTGGCCACTGACGTTTCCCCTACCTCCCCCCCCCCTCTCCGTGTACATCGCTAGCGTCGCCGCAGCCTCGTCATGTACGCCCTCGTAAGAGATTTTCCGGCCAGACGGAGGAGATGCGGGATTACGTGTCGGAGGGGAAGGAAAGGGGGCGGTTTAGTGCGGCTCTAGTGCACAGCGCAGGGGGTTTAGGCACGAGGGTGAGAAAGAGGGGAGGGTAAATATTATTGGAGCGGTGGAGGGGGGTGGAACTGCCCTACGTTGAAACTCTCTCTAGCCCTCCGTGCACTTTATATTAATAACTTCAAATACTGCGCGGCGAGGGTTCGTTGGGTTGGAAGGGAGTGAGAGCCACCCCTCTCCCCCCACCCCTTCTCTTTCCCTTTCCCCATGTTTCCCTTGCAAGACGCCGTGTAAATCAAAAGCATTACAACTCCCGGGCGGCAGAAACCCTCTCCCTTACCCCCCCCCCCCCTCCTCTTTCACTATACCACTAGAACGCCGTCTGGCAGGGTTAATTCCACTTCGCCGAGGGCTGTTGCAATGAAATTAATCACCCCGTGCAACATTCCCGAAAAATTTACGGTTCGGTGCGAACTAAAAGTTTGGAGGAAATTTTTCCGAAACGATTATGATCCCGTTCCTACTTTGTTGGGTATTTCGTATTTAAGACACTAGCGGATACGCCACTGTCAGGAATTACAGTGAATTTATGGATGGATTTTCCAACGAATAATTAAACCTGAAATAAATGAAGCGTTCTTCGTAATCTCAGACAACGGGATATTCGTAGAAAGTACGCCTTCGAATTTAGTGTTTCGTAGAAGCATATTAAACAAGCTTTGGGATTTTTTGTTAATATAATAAGTTAAATCCAAACTATAAGATTTGATACAATAAGATTATTGTTGATTCACGTCCAAAATAAGTTAAATCAATACAGTAAGTCATCGAAGATTAACTTCAAAATTTACGAAGATCCATGGATAATTTGTAACCAGCGTTCTTCAGCTGGGGTCATACACCATAAAAATAGAGACCTGAAAAATTCGTGTTATTATTTACAGACTGCCTAGAATTTACACCATCATACTATTACGATAACGCTAGTCTCGATGCTGGCCAGCTAGCCGCGCGCCTGCCTGCAGATGAAGCGCGATGCAGGAAGTACTCATCCCTCCATTATCGCTACACGACTAATCCGATTAGCAGCGATGCCCCTTGCCCAGCGCCTTCCCATCGAGCCCAGAGAATTCTCTGCGGCTGTCGAGGGTTCAGTACGTTAATTAATGAGGGATAAAAGTTTAGTTTATAGTAGTGTTGACTCTTCAGAATGTGTTTAATGTGAAATTGGCGTATCCTAAACCAAAATGTCTCCCCTAAATATATTACTTGTGTCTGCGTGAAATGGCGTAACTATATAACCTAGAGTTTTCATTTCAATATTTACCTGAGAAAACCTTTATTGATTTTTTAATTGATTTTTAGCTGCGAAATAACTGATTTGAACGGATTTTGACTGGTGTCACAGATTGCGTTTCTGCTGCAGCGGCTAGGTAAAAACTCCCGCAGGGAATTTTTGGCTGAATATTCTTTCGGCCGCATTTCTTTGAGTGGACAGAGCAAGTCTCTTAAGAATGCACCTTAGCGAATTGATGGAAGTAGAACATTCAAATATCTGATCTACAAAAAAATCACCGGGTATAAACTGGCAATCCACAACCTGCGTTCAACCGCGAAGTGCGACGCCGTCCTGACGATAAACGCAAATGGAATTAGCTTGCACGCAGTTATAGCCGGCGGCCATCATAAATACGAGCAGGTGTGGTGACGGTGTACAGTACAGGAATGATACGCGGGACCAAACGCCCCGGAAAATGTTTGAAACCGTTGCCCTCGCCTGGTTTCCCAGCGATGCGTTTCGGAGGGGGGATATTGCGAATCGGAACACGCGCAGTTGAACCTGCTGTAAATTCATAGAGTTGCGACGGGGATAGAAGCAGGCGGGTATAGAGAGTAGGGGGAAGAGAGACGGAGATAGTTTTTGCAGGAAGCAATTGAAGCGCGGACGCGGCCCGGGGACCAATAACAACCTGTCGGCGACCGGCGCCGCCGATGTTCCAGCGGGACGCGAGGCCGTGGGACTGCGGTTTTACCCGGCGCGGGAAGCAGGGGAGGTTGTGAGTCTCTTTCTCTCTCTCTCTCTCTCTCTCTCTCTCTCTCTCTCTCTCTCTCTGAGCGTGTGTGCAACAGTTAGTTGTGCCACCCTCGTGCGGCTGGAATACCTACACTCTCTGTCTCTCCCCTGCGGTCTGGGCGGCAGTGAGCGCGCATGCCAGCACGCTACCACCAGCTGGGAGCTGGCTGCGCGCGGACCTGCGCCACCACTCCCTGCCGTGTAGCTCGTCCCAGTTTACACGGATCTCTGTCTACCAAAGGCGTGTTCAGGGGGATGCCAGGGGTGACAGACGACTCCCCTTGTGAAAAGAAAAATTTACATAAAAAAAAGGGGGTTGTCTGTAAAGTCGGTTTACGGACGATAATTTTACGTGATAACGTCATAAGAAAACATTGTTGAAGAAATTGCCTACTTTTTTATTTTCAAATATTATTTACCGTTCTTGAAAATTTAATTTTAAATATTTTTTTTTTTAATATAATCACGAAGATTAGTTTAAAATCCCGCCTTAACCTTTTTGATATTATGGAAGATTTTCTCGCACGGTGGTTGGCCGGTTCTTGCACGCTCGGTTCTGGCGGAACGTGACAATGAGTCGTGCTTTTTCGTGCGTGCAGCCGGCGTTCATCGATTGAAAAGACGTTATCAGGTCAAAAAATATTAACAACAAATTATTTACATAGACACTGCGTCATTTGTGAGAAGTCGTAAGATGTTGCTCCTCCGTGAAAGAGGTTTTGTTGGATTGGTAAAAGGTTTTCCCCTTCCCTTCTCTTTTAGTTTTGAGCACTTTGCAACTGTCACTTGTTTGTTTGTTCGTTCTCAAACACCGACAGCAAATTTTTCTGCAAACACCCCTTGAACGGAACAAATCTGGTAGAGGTATGCGTAAAACCACCGGTACGACCTTCTTTTTCTTTAACTGTCAAATTGGAGACAAGTAAAATATCACACGAACTCAAACTTACAATCACTGAGTCGGTGTGCTCAACTGGTTCGGAGTTAACTGAAATCTTGGCAAAGCCGTCGTTTTAAGGGGTCCGCCTCGTCAGGGGTGTATGTGTGTTAGTGAGGCGGGATGATAAGCGCGACGCTCGCTGGTGCTTCCAGCGCGGTATAGCCTCTAAGCGCAAGTCTCTGAACTGGCGCGCAGTATTCTCGTCGGCACAGGATAACTGTGAAATTTGAGCGGTGACCGTAACATTATATGGCGGAGAAATGAAGATAAAGGTGTTATGCAAGCCCCTTAAGTGCTTTCAAGAATCTGTACTGATTGTTTTCCCCTTAAAATTACTCTGGAAACACGCGTTTTAGGCATTTTAACGCTTAAAAAAATACAGTTTAAGAACTTAATCCGAAATTAAAAGTACTTTTCGGCCCTCAGCGAACTCTTAAATGCTATTCGTAAACAAACCTCACTCGGATATTTTGAGTAGTTTTGAAATCGCGTTGTTTTTCCTGAAGCTCTGCACACCGTATGTGTGCCCAGGTAGGCGGGCCCCTTAAGCCTCTGCTCATTACTGTTTACATATATTACTCGTACCAGTGTGACGTCACAGTCGTCAAGTTGGATTTTTTTTTGTCGACTGCTAAAGTACGGTAGTGTAGATTACCATTATTTGCTTCATTTGTTACACTCTAGAGTGCACTGAAGTCTATCTCCTGTAAACTTACCAAACGACATTTCATCGGCCATCTTGATCGCTGTCCTGAAAATCTTTTAAAAAAATGGTGTTATAATTTTCAAACCTATTAGAAAATATTGCCCTTTAATATCTATATTTAATCAATTGCAATTCTTCGTTATATCCATACCTGACGCAAAAAAAAATATTCTACTTTAGAAACTAATTTTTAATAATTTATTTAATTACGTATCAACGTGGCCGGTGTGGCTTCTTAGGCTGTTTTAAATTTTTGTTAAATCTCCTGTTTAAATTATTAAATCGCATTTATTATTTAATTTTCATATCCATTATAGGTTTTCAATCTGTATTTGTTTATATTAAATTTGTATTACGATTTAGTGTTAAAATTCTTGCTACTTGTTTATGGCCGCTGGAGAGAGCGCTGGCGGGGAGAGGCCACCGAGGTGACGTCATGCGACGGCCGCGCCGCGCGATGCGTGGATGCGCGGCGGACTGCTGAAGGCACGACGGGAGTTCGTCTGGGAAGTGCTGGGGGGGGGGGGTGGCAGCACGGAGGCACGGCGACCACCGGCAGTGCCCAGCGCCGAGGACCTGAGTTGCGGCACCGGCCACCAGCACGACCAACTGCAAAAAAAAATTGGTTGTCTGTAAAGTCCGTTTACGGACGATAGTTTAACGTGACAACGTCATAACAAAACATTGATGAAATGATTGCATACTTCATGAATAAAATTGAATCTTTTTTATGTTAATAATAAAAGAATAAATACTTGAAATTATACTAGTAATCAGATTTTTAAAATGCAAGAATAATTAACCTTTATTGCAGAATTTTTTGTTGTAATAAGCAATGAAAACCACATTAACTTTTCTCTTCACTTTATAAACAGTCGAGTGGAAGAGAGATAGATGCGGCGCAAGCGTACAATGAGCGTGACGGGACACAGCGTAACGGAACAATGTGTGTAACGGGACACTTTTTTCGTGCGTTCAGCCGGCGTTCATCGATTTATTAGACGTTGTCACGTCAAAAACTAAGGTACAGCGTTGTCCCATCACACCTTTATCTTCATTTCTCCGCCATATAACGTTACGGTCACCGCTCAAATTTCACAGTTATCCTGTGACGACGAGAAGACCGCGCGCCAGTTCAGAGCCTTGCGATTAGAGGCGACACCCGCGCTAGAAGCACCGGCGAGCGTCGCTCTTATCATCCCGCCTCACTAACACACACACCTACACCCCTGACGAGGCGGGCCCCTTAAGGCCGGGAAGTGTGGCCCGAAGATGGTGCAAGCCTTTGTTGGTTAAACAAAAAAAAAATTGTAAAATTCTGAGAATGAAGAGACTGAATTTTTTGCCTTATTTGATTTGTGGTTCGGGTCTTCATTTGTGGGAACTGCGTGAGTTCGGCGTGAGTCTCCTCTTAACGCTACACTGCGTTTTAAGTGTGTAATTGCCGTCAGTCAGCCTTCGTTTTGACTTTATTTTGCTCAGAACTTTGTTGGTCACTTTAACTGTGAAGCTAGTTGAACATTTTGGTAGATGCGCCAGCCTACGTTATGCCCTTTTTGACCTGGATGGGCTAGCGGGAATATCATACGACGTTTTAGCAGTCATTACAGTTTTCATGGACATTTCACGGAACTGGAAAATTGGAATTTTTATTGGTAAACTTAATTAAATTTAAACCTCTCCCCAGCTACGCCTCTACGAAAGTATAATTTTTTAATTTGTATATTATAAGCTGCGCAGCGTGTAAGTTATTCAGACATTTTAGTGGAACTGTATAAAATTTATTTATATAGATATTTACGTTATTATTTTTTTATATAAAATATATTCTGTGTTTAGATATATTCGCTGTTGAGCGCTTTTACTTCCTCATTGGTATTATGTATTGTGCACGGTTACCGTACAAATAAATAAGATGAATTTGGGGATTTTTCAAATCTTGCATATTTCAAAGGTTCATTCCTTGAAGTCTGGTTTAACTTTGGTTTTAAACTTTATTTTTTTTGTTTTCAGCCCGACACTTCAACGGTGGGCGGTGCCATCGTGCGCGCCAATAAATGTGCGAATAATTTTTCATATATTTTTTTCTGCTGTTGTTTATTTTTATTTGACCGCCCACAGAGTGTCGGGATCGGGGTGTGTCCTTGCTCGCGGCGGACGGAAGGGCTTCATTAACTCTCTTACAATAGGCCATGGCCATCTCTAATCACCGCATTTTCCCGATAAGCAATGAATGTGTCCGTTTCTAATGAACCAATTGTAAACGGGACCAAAAACCAGATACCCACCAGTAGTGCACTCTGGCTAGTATGAACACTGAAGTGTCATGCAGACCGGTGGACCAGGCAAAGGACTGGTTTCGTTTGCGCGGATTTTCGCGAGGGTTGCTGACGGCAATCACTACCAATGGTGGAACATGAAATGATCACACCAGCAGTAATGCCCCTAGTCCAGGGGTCGGCAGACCGCGGCTCGAAAGCCGCATGTGGCTCTTCCCATAGGATTTCACGGCTCTACAACTAACCGTGCTGCCAAAGCACAAAAAATATATATATAAAAAGTTGAACAAACTCAAGCGGCCTAATTACGACGCATGTCCTCAACCTGCGCTCGCACCTACAATTGTACTCGTCAGGCTGTTTGTTTATTACTTATATTAATAATTAAAATAATTTAGGTTTTATTTTTTGTTTGGTAAAACTCTGCCAATGACTACAATTTGTTTTATTTACGTGTTTTTTTTTTACCATGTATCCTTGATTTCTAAGAATATGTTGAATTTGTGAATATAATATTTTTATTTTATCTAGCTTTTTAATACCGTCTTAAAATTCGATTTAGATACAAAAAAAATACATTTTTCAGCTCTCTAAAACAAATAGGCTCGTGTAATTCAGTACATGTGATAGAAGTGAAACTTCTTTGGCAATTCAAACCTCGACTCGTAAGAGCATTCTTTATATAACTTTGGCGTCAGAAACGTTTCAAAACACGTTGGCCTTGAAATTGTCATTGAAAATTTACTCTCATCGCGCCCAAAAAAAGTTAAACTTAAAAAAATTATATATGCAAGAATGCGAGCGCTGAATTATGCTATTGCGCGAGTAGTGCGAGTAGTGCGAGTAGTGCGAGTAGTGCGAGTAGTGCGAGTAGTGCGAGTAGTGCGAGTAGTGCGAGTAGTGCGAGTAGTGCGAGTAGTGCGAGTAGTGCGAGTAGTGCGAGTAGTGCGAGTAGTGCGAGTAGTGCGAGTAGTGCGAGTAGTGCGAGTAGTGCGAGTAGTGCGAGTAGTGCGAGTAGTGCGAGTAGTGCGAGTAGTGCGAGTAGTGCGAGTAGTGCGAGTAGTGCGAGTAGTGCGAGTAGTGCGAGTAGTGCGAGTAGTGCGAGTAGTGCGAGTAGTGCGAGTAGTGCGAGTAGTGCGAGTAGTGCGAGTAGTGCGAGTAGTGCGAGTAGTGCGAGTAGTGCGAGTAGTGCGAGTAGTGCGAGTAGTGCGAGTAGTGCGAGTAGTGCGAGTAGTGCGAGTAGTGCGAGTAGTGCGAGTAGTGCGAGTAGTGCGAGTAGTGCGAGTAGTGCGAGTAGTGCGAGTAGTGCGAGTAGTGCGAGTAGTGCGAGTAGTGCGAGTAGTGCACCATTCGGTCGCCAACCTTTGCGGATCCTCCACCACGTAACTAACTATTCCCGACAGGTAGTATGTGTACAATCTAGGCACGTTTAAAGAAAATTGCATTGAAATGACAATGAATGACGTGTCTTCTTCGGCGAAGGGAAGGAAAAGATTCCCCTCCCCCTCTTGTTACACGCCTTGAATGAATCAGGTTAGACGGGGCTCTGGCTGAAGCTGGCAGAGCGTCGAGAACTCCCCAAGCAATTACAGAAGTGTCAGGTTGCACTGCCCCCTTGAGGTGACCCGCATACATCCTATACTCACTCTTCAACTATTTACTGAACAGCTGTTTTCGAGGGTGAGAAATCGACTTACCAAGTTCCCAATTTTGAGTAAATTTTTAATTAAAAAACACGTTCACAAAACAGTAAAATAACAGTTTACCATATAGACATCAACTCCATAGACATTCCAAACTAATAAACCTTCGTACTATTGTATTATTGGAAACAGAGTTTCACTTCATTCAAGTGTATATCAATCATCCAGATATTATCACTTGTGTGTTAAAATAATTTTTTTTAAATAACCATTTATGTTTTAAATTTTTTTAAATAAAATTCACCTGCAAATAAGCCTGACAAAAATATTCAGCTAGTAAATAAATGTTATTTGTAGCACTAGGGAATTTTTTCCAGTTTACGTAAATTTGCACGCTTGCGTTTTCCATGACCGCGAGGGATATCAGCGTAAGTGGGCCTAAATAAACATCCCGTTGCTCTAGGAGCTTTAAGTGGCTGGGGTAAAAGCCAAGTCCCTTGCGTATCAAAGTTTCGAGTTTCCTTTTTGGCGGGAAGGAAAATAGCTCGCGAAATGACATCCCTCGCCCCGCATGATGACTCTTTGCAGCGGCGCGCCCTCGGCTTACACTGAACCGGCGGTGTGATCAATAACTGGGGCGGAGTTTACTTCGGCGGGGGAATTTTTGACTACCCCCGTCTCTCTCTCTCTCTCTCTCTCTCTGGCGCTCCCTAATGCTTGTTTATTCTGCCACTCTCGCGAATATTGGCAGATTAATTCGCTGGCAGCCATCCCCGTAATCTTTATTGACACGCCGCAGACTACGGCGGCAACCCACCCCGAGTGCAGCGCCTCTGGCGGGCCCGGGGGCGAACCATCCACGGCGGGGGGTTGGGAAGGAGGGTGGAGGGACAGATGAATAAACACGCCACTGGATGTTCGCGATGGATGTTCGCTGTTTTTGGGGGGCGTCGCTTGATTTATCACGAGATTGTGGAGGGGCCGGATTTCATGTTTGTTTATATACCCACCCTAAAAAAAATTATCGTTTTTTTTTTTATTCAATCGAGCCAGTGGTACAATGCTCTCCCGCCGAATGAGTGACTGGGGTGTTAGCTGCCAAACTTAAAGTGGCTTGCTCAATTATACTTCTCTAAGAGGGGCCCTTTAAATCGCGGATAAACAGACGTTACTTCAATCGGTGAATAAAAATACCAAAGTTTTTTGGATGGATAAATTTGGCTAAATGATGGTTGAAAACAGAGGCATTTCTTACAAATTAAACTTTGCCCTAATTAAATAATTAGAAAAAGCCCACGTTTCCAGTCCTCGCGCAAAATGAAAAAACAATGGCGGATTATGACATAAGGCTACCCAGGCATCTGATACTTAAGTTGACTTTCTCATTCAAATAAAATTATGTACCTTTTTATTTATGTCTGCTACACATTTGGCGGTACTTTTTTTCAAGCAAAGATTTAGGGAGAAAAATAAATTGTTACCTCCTTAAATAATTGAGTCTTCAATGAAAAAAAAATAAACATTTTGCAACAGAACTTGCAAACGAAATCATAACATGGCATGTATGGGAAAACAATAAATTTAAACTCCGTAACAAATGTAACTAACATGATGTTAATAAATTCAGAGGCGTGTCCCTTACCGCCGGAAGCTTTTGACAAGTATCGTGGGTACCATGGACGAAAAAATCCTCAACTCAGAAATGAAGAATCCACCATAGGTCGCTGAGTTCCAAGAACCCTATGGTATTTATCGTACAGAGTTAAGCATACTGTGAACTTGAAAAAGGTTCTTGGCTCGGTTAGCTGAGAGAGGCTGGACGGTACTGTAGGGAAAATCGTGGTCAAAACCAAATATGGAGAACATGATCAAACTAAACCCCAAAAAGCTTCAAATCCAAGACAATTTTCATGGGAGAAATATCCAGATCGTTTGAAATAAAACAAGCGAGAGTCAAGATTATCACCTCTTCTGTCCAACTGCGTCTTTGAAAAAATCTAGGGAATTTGTAGCTCAGAACTTCATATAAAAAAAGGGGGGATAATAAGAAGGGATTAAAGTCAATAGCTGACTTTGTGATGTTCTGGAAAAGCCCTAAAAAAGCGTTCATTCAAATAAACCTCGTGGGAAATATCACCAGCATGACGAGAATTGAGTTTTTAAACTAAAAAATAAACCGTGGCGAACGAAATCGCAGCGAAATTCCTTGAAACGGAGATAAAGCGTATAGAAATGGTCAAGAAGATAAAGTACCTACCTTGTTGAGACCCCTTAGTATAAAGGATTATAAAAAATCTGTATTTGAAGATCGGATCTCGCAAAGTGGTAGAGCAAATAACGGCAAAAGAACTATCTAAGACAAGAAGCGCATGCCATGATAACACGTTATAATCCAATAGTCGAAACATAATAACTGTGTGCCAGTGAAGGGCTGCCAGTAAAACTAAAATTTGGAGAAACTATAAGTCCTGTAAAGCGTATTCCGCCGGAAAAACATGGACGCAGTCCATACAGAAATAGATTCGGAATTTCGGAGCAGCAATTATATGTCCTCTAGAAAGTGGAACAGCCAACGATGTGGAAAAGGAGGCTGACATTTTTCGGACACCTGTTCAGAAACATTGCATTGAAGAAAACAAACGTATATTCGACTATCTCTGTAAAAAAAAATCACTACGGCTCGGATTAAGGAAGCTTGGAGATACATGGAAAGGTTAAACGTACTTGAGACCCAAATGTTAGAAAGGAGCAAGGAGTACATTTGAGAACAAAGTGCAAACTTTTAAAAGGGGGGGGGGGGTCATGATGGAAGTAGAGTTAATAAAACAGTAAGAGCGTTGACTGAAAAAGAAAGGGAGCAGATCAGCGATTAAATGAAGTTTTACTGTAGTCAGAGTAATTTTCAAACAAAGAAAAAGAAATGAAGTTGTAGTTGTAGTTACTAAGTACAGTCAGTTTACAATTATTTTTGAAAAGAGTATTAATTTTTTTGCTGTGTTTAACAAAAAAAAATTAATAGAAACATGACCATAATTTATCAGTAATACATATTGGTAACAATAAAATAAGTTTAAAAAGTCAGCTACTACTGTTTTTTTTTTCTTTTTTTAAGATAAACATGCCGTGTTTACTTGCATACTACGAACCAAATGGAAAAAAAAGAGGCAGGCCGCTAAATCAACGTACGTACTGCTATCTTCCTTCCAACCTTTTATTTCACTGAGCTGAGGTATCTGAAGAGCGACCTTGATAAGGGGCGCGGCGGAAGAAGAATGCGGACGAAAAGTTAAACAAAACGGAGAATTGATAAGAGGCAGATTACCATGCAACTGTTTATCAACCTTTTTTTCTTTTTTTGGGGAGGGGGAAGGGGTTAGTTAAGGAGTGTTGGGAGGGATGAGTGGGGGCGAAATTCGAGGTCGGAGAAACCCTCAATTTAATTTGGTCCGTGAAAACACCGTCATATTTCATAAGATAAGTCCTCCTGTGGTTCTTTTTTTTAATTTTTTTTACGTTTCTGTTTATCTTTTTTATTTTATTTTTGTCTTTCCCTCTGCACAGTAGCGCAAGCGGCCGAGAGTTACTCTGTTTCGCCAGCTCTGTTTAGCTGCGCACCCTCCCCCCTCCCCCTCATCCAACAGTCCTCAACCCGCGCAGCAAAGTGAACAGGGGGAAAGGATGGCAGGTTTGAATTGTTACGATCGCGATAACGACTTGAAGTGCCGCATGCGTTAAAGTAAGCTGTTTCCCTCTCTACCCCCCTTCCTCCACCCTTATGCTCCATTATTCCTGCACCTCTGCGCGGCGCGCTATTACACGGGAGAATTATTTCATCTGCTCCCCGGTCTCTGCTGCTACGCCTTGCATTCAAACAAACGGAGCAGTCGTACGTAACTGAAATTTGATCGCTTACCGATCTCCGTTCGAAGCTTTTTTTAATGGACGCGGCAGATTTCGAATTTTTTTCTGCAAATTTTGTTACAGAATAAATTTTTTTAAATATTTAACGTTTACCACTAAAAGTGAGACGAAAATTGTCAAATAGGCAAATTCATGAAATCAGATGTTTGCAAAATATTCCGCCTAGTTTAGCAGCCAAAATAAAATAAAATAAATTTTTATTTTTTATTTTTTTCGATCGCGATACTTAATTAGAATGCTGCCTAATAATTGTTGTTACTTTAACTCTCCTGGAATGTTCAATCAATTTCAAAACCTCTTTTCAGTCACTTGCGCTATAATACTGCACGTATTAATTCAAGAGATTTCAATAATTTCTGATAAAAATTTTTCTCACTAATTTTTTTTCAACCAAGCACAATTAGTTATATATATATAAAGTTTTTTTTTAACAACGCACATGTATTTATAATTTTGCCTATTATAATATATGTACAATTAATGTTGCCAAAATCACGTGGTTTTGTGATTCATGATACTGCTGTATCCATAGTTCTTCTTTTAAGAAAGTTTTTTTTTTTTCAGTGAATTGTCAGAAAAACTTTCGTACTGCTACTTAGCCTATTTGAAATAATAGTGTTCTTGGCAATGAGAGAATTTTTAAGTCCATAAATACCTTTTAAATGTAATGTACGGGAATTTGTTATATTGTCCCATAAGCATAATAAACTTGCTTTAATTAAGTGTCCCATTTTCTTCCCCCACTGTGCATTACCCACTTGAGCTAATGTACACCGACCACTCTTTAAACAAACAAGGCTAGAGTGGCCTGTCTGTTGCTTGAGTACAGTACATCCTCTTGCATAATTCATTTTGAGCTTTCCTTGCGTGGGAAGAAATGTATACGTTTTTTTTAAACACACTTTAAAATATAGTTAAACCCGTGGCATTACAGTGTCAACACAAATAACAAGTTTATACAGTTGCGACTAGCAAATTAAAAATTTGTTTGTAGAAAATTGAGTAGCCTACAGACCAGTTGGGTAGGTTTTCTTCGAAAATAAACTCCGGTACCAATGAAATTTTAAAGCTATCATTAAAAGTGACCTTAAGAAGGTAGATGGGTAAGAACATTATTCCTGAGTTCTATGTGATGCATTTCGTAAAGCGGAAAATATATTTGTTGCCTTTGAGAGCTTATAGGTTTGACTACCGTTTTTCAGGTATTTTGATGTAATGCTTATACACACAGTGTGACTGTATAGCCAAGTCTACTCTGGGGCAACTTTTTCAGTCGACAGTGTCATCGTCTGATTTAGGCAATATCAGGTGCGACTAAAAATGAAGAGCGATCAGTGTATATATATAATATGTATTTATATATATATATATATTATATATAGTGTGTGTGTAAACAACTTAACTCTTAGTATACGGCATTTAGTAGGAGTAATATCCTGAATGGAACGGAAGTCGCATGGAACGTAAATGCGTAACACGGTACTTATCTGTGGCAGATGGCGCGAAACAAAGTTAACAATGCCAAACTGATAGTATTTAATGTTTAATGAATTTTATTTGTATTAATATATATTAACTCGTCGAAAAAACATGTTCGATACCAGGGTTTAATTTTTTGTCAAGTCTCTTTAAGCTTTTATCGGAGACGTTTCATTACGTAGTTTAAAATGGCAGTTTTCTTATCAGATGATTCAATAGTCAACGTAGCTGCTCCCCCAGCGAATTCTAGCGGCGAGTGCAGAAACTATTTATGATTTGCGTCTACAAATTCACTTAAAAATACAATTTGCGTATATTTATCACACTCGGCGTTTTTTTAAAAGAATCATACGTTAAATTTAATGTCCGATTTTCGTATTTTAAGTGCATTTGCGACATGAGAGCATGTATATTTGCTCGTTACCGAAGTTATAAATTACACATCTCTGGCGATACTGAAAGATTCTCTCACAGTATTTGTTTTTAAATAGTGTCTGTTTCATCAAAGGTATGTCAGGTGGCATGTGGGTCGTTTTGTTAAGCGATATGTCGATCGACAGTGTTGTCACTTGGTGAAGACATTTGTGTTGTTCGACTCACGGTTGTGCAGACGTGTGCATCTTTTCTAAATCCATTGGCAGTGTCATCAAAGAGATGTCGGGTTATGTGTAGTGATGATTACCCCGGTATAAACGCGGCTTCGAGGTAAAATACGTTGTCTCCGTGACATGCTATCTGGCTGGAAGAGCAATGAGCGAATGTGCGAGATCTGCGCGCGAATGCGTGTGCATGTGTAAGCGAGAAATTGCGATAGCGCGGACCTCTGCATATCCACCGTACGAACTTTCGTCGTTATGGCCACCGCACCAACAATTCACTCGGAACCACAAAGGAAATTAGGCCCACACAGGCCGGAGCCGTGACCGTTCATCTTCCGCGCTCATGCATTGTTAGCAAAGGGGAAGGCGTGTGTGATATATGAATGATTATATTAGCCTTGTTACTTGGGATTATTCACAATTAAAACCGTATTGTAAGACCTTTATTTTGCTCCTTTGCTGAGGTATTTTCATCAACAGAAAGGTAATTGAGAAATTTTTGTTATTGTTGTTGGGAATTCATGTTATCTACATTACTTTCCTCGCTTTTTGTTTTCAGAACAATTTCCGGTAGAATACTAAAATTCATTATTACAGTTTTTTAAATAAATTAGGTTTTTTATTTTGTGATTCATGAGTGTTATCTGATACTAAAAGCAGATTTTCAAAGCGAATATAAGTATTTTCGTTAAGTGTTATGATATACAATTAATGGAAATTTTTAAAACTAAATGATTTGTTAAAATTTTCAATTAATTTATCCAGAAAACCCTATGAAAGCTTTCTCTCTTTCTACTGCTATGTGTGGCTAACTGTAAATAATTATTGTTGCGTTCTTGCGGGGTTTTTGGGCGCCTACCCTCTTCGCAGTAGATACCAGGAACGCTGCTACCGGATGGTCTGCTCAGACTGATAATCCAGCTAGCACGTCACTGCCCTGTGTTACTGTTCAGAGAGTAATTATTAAAAGGAAAATTTGGTAATGTTGTGTGAATAGTGGAAATTTGCATTACTTAACTGACGTTTGTTATAACTGAAAGAGTAATAACTGAAAAACATATGATTTTAATTGGTAGTTGAATATGGGTGTGAAGTTACTGTTACCATGTGATTACGCGAGAACAACCAAAATACTATATTTTGTATGTTACCTTCTGTTCAAGACTATGTGTCAGTAATTAAATGCAAATGACGTCACTGGAACACTTTAAATAACATGCCGGGTCCAGCTATACGATGTCGGAGGCTTGAAGCTCTCTTCCCAGGACCTCCAGGTGGTCTGCTGCTACGCTGGAACACTGGACGCTGTAAGCTGTAATTGACGAACTACAGAAGATCTGAGGTAGCCGGGTGTCGGGCTGAAGAATCGACTTCCCTCTCGTCCTAGAAAGTCTGGTTTGAATCTGGATCGGTCTCACCAATCGTCGTGGCCGATCGCAGCTGGCGCTGACATCAGTTGTCTGGAACCACTACGGGACGAAACGGGACCGACGCGGAAGTTGGCACTCGATGTCGCCGATACTCCCTATCTCAGACTTATTCAGTCTAGGTGCTATTCTCCCAACTCGTAGAATGGATAATTCTAGATAGTACACGACCGCGGATGACGCGAATCTTCCATTACTCGGGCGGCAACCAAGGCTTTGGTTCGCCCCAGCCCGAGAAACGTCTTCCCGCTGCAAGATGGCGATGGCGTCCCCCTCTTTTCTCCTTATAACTATTTACTTTCAGTCCCTAGCAACCAAGGAGCTATAGCTATCAGCAAACTGAATAGACTGCATAGTGAAATAACACTTGGATGTTAGTGTGAAAGAGTATCGAACTAAGACCAAATGAATAAAGTTTCCAAAGAATAATTCTTAGAAGACCCTGAAGTTAACAGTGTGTTGTCTATGGCAATCAGATGTGTAATATCTATTATACTTTGGTTGTCCTCTTTACAATAAAATAATCAAATACATAATATTGGCCCATGAAATATACAATTAATGTTACAAATAATAATAAAAATAATAATACTGTAACTGTAAACAGTTGGACTGGTTACACCTAATTACTTTGTATAAATATTTTATAAAGATTTAATTTCATAATTGTTTTAATTCACATGTTATGATTTTTTTAGTAGTGGCTTTTGAACAGATGCAATTCATTGGAAGAATTAATCTTCCATATTAGAGAATTTGATTTTTTTTGTAATTAGTACTACTCAAACTTTAACTATAGATAAATATAATATTTATTTTTATGTAGGTTTTAAAATATATAATATTAAACTTTAAATTTAATATAGCGTTAAGGTTTAATGCACAAGATAAGGGACTTGCGATATGCCCATATGTTGCTACTATTAACTTTGAAACAATGCCAACATAACTACACTTCAAGCCTGAATGTATGAAATGTCTTAAATAAATAAAGTTTGACTGTAAATTAATTCATACTTCTAACTTGTTGACAGCATGATAATTTTTAAGTGACAAACATCACACTTATCCAATTTTTGAGAAATGATTCCATTGGGATACGCCATCTCGTAGACTATATCTAAGGGGCTATATCCACACTATACAGGTGCGGTGGTCGGGTGGTCGGAACACTAGCCTCCGGCGGGTTAAAAAAAAAAACCAGATTTTCACAAGTGGGAAATGTGGCGGACGTTGCCGTGGCCCGCAGGCTCTCTCGGGGCACTCCCGTTTCCCCCGCCAGTTCATCCCGCCGTCGCTCCGTCATTTCACCTCACGCATCCTACAGGCTGACCGGAACATGTATGTCCTTCAGGTAGGAACATCAGCCCCATTCCATCCATGTAAACTCTGCCTCAAGCGGGAAACTACGTGACATTTTTACTTTTTTGACGTGAATACGTCTTTAAAATTGCTTCCATAGTGGGAGGCAATTCAAAAAACGAATGATTACAAAATCGGGGGATACAGTTCGGTGTTGCAGCTACATACAAAATTTAATTACACCACCGGATAGCTAAAGGATCAAAGAATTCGTTACGCTAAGTGAGGACTGTGACGCATCGCGCGCGGTGGAGGGGGAAGCGCCGCCATTTCGAAGTCATTTTGCTGCGTTTCGAGATTTCCATTTGGTAAAACTTTTGACTCTGAGAATCTACGACGTTCGTTTGAGTTTCAATCGTCAGCTCTCGTCAAAATCGATTTAATGTGTAAAACATTAGTCAAAAATAGTTACAGTGAATATATATGGTGTTAAAATAAAATATATATATATATAATGTCGGCCTATACGCGTCAAAAAGCCAAATCCAAATACAGAGATCGTATACGGTTGGAAAGGGTTTCCCAAAAGCAATAGAATGATACCAATAAAACACCATTTGACCGAGTGAAGCAGTGCCGGGAACGTAAAAGAATGAATGCTGCTAAGCGGATCAACGACGGTGCCAGTACATCTGCAGCTAGGGGGGTTGAAAATATGCAAGTGGATGATGAAATCGCTTCTATATCGCCGTACATAAAATATCGTATTTTATATTTTGTATAGAAAATATTACCTGTTATATACGCGTATTCACGTACAACATTCGACCGTGTCTATGACAAAGCCACACCCCATTTTGTTTTCTCACCAATTGGTTATTTTGGCGTACAAAAAAAATGCAGCCGCAGAGACATTAATCAAGATTTGTCCTCAAAAATTTCATTAGTCAGCTAGTACAAGAGTATTTGTAATGCTTCTCCGCCCGTATTAGAAGCCATTTCACATTTCAGATCAACTCCATAGGAAATAAGGCGTGAGTAAATGTTCCCAATTAGAGTGATGGTGTACCAGCGAGGCTGACGTTGCGTTTACAGCTCACAGATCTGTCACTTCGTGCGTGAGGAGGAAAAAAAAAGAGCGTGGCACTGACTTAGCGCACCGCACATGCGCGTTTCTAGGTGAAGGTAGCTCAAGACCTCGGTCATACAGACAGGTCTGCATGAGTACAAAGTAACCGACTGAAGCCTTTTTTTCCACGTGTAAACATCTTAGCTCTCGGTATACGGCATTTGTTAGGAGTAGTGCCGTGAATAGAACGGAAGTCGCATGGAACGAAAAAGTGTAACCACGGCGCTGCCATCTGTTGCGGATGGCGCGAAACAAAGTTCACAAAACCGAAGGGAAATTTTATAGTATTAACTTTTTAGTGCATTTTAACAAGATTTTCAGTATTTTAATAAAATTCCTTGATGAAAATCAGGTCCAAAACCAGGATTTAGTTGTTTTTTTTCTTCTTCCTTTTCGGAGCCGTTTCATTGTGTAACATTTCACTCTGCAAATTAAATGATTCAATAGTCTAAGTAGTTGCTCCGGCAACGAATTATAGGGGAAACTACGTGTGATTCGAGTCAATTGTAGTATTTCATTTATTTTGGTACTTTGTAGGTATTTGTAAGTATTTAATGCGCAGAAATTCCTTTTAGTTTTAATGCATCTGTCAGTTGAAGCTGTAGAGAGGGGAAGGTGGAACTAACAAAAAAAGGGCTATTAAGTTTGAAGTGGGTATTTAAATCCAGACGTTTTGTGTGTTTCACATATTGATATTCGTATGTGTTTCGCAGTATATTTCCATCAAGATTAACTCTTTACAATGCAGTGGTTTTCATGATCCAGTAATGTTATATTATAAATTAACAATATTAGGTAGTATATTATAAATGTAACATAAAAGCAAATCATTCTTATTGTTTATACCTAAAAAATGATTATTTACGAAAAAAAATTTTTTAAAGTAACATTAAACTTTAACCACAAAATATAGTTTTTTTAAATTTTCTATAGTTTTTGCACTATTGATTTACACTATATAAAAAAATTGTCTTTTTCAGACTAATTGTACTGCAATTTGATGCGATTACAAAACATCAAAACAGTTTTAATCCAAACATTATAAACTTGTATTTAAAATGTTATAAATTGAAACATTAAACTAAAGGTAATAATAAATAACATTTAATTAAATGCGAAACACCCATGTACCACAATGTTAGGACTGGGTGTGTCATGGAGGAAAGAAGTATATCTTATAAGATAGTTGGTGTGTGCAATCTCTTCCGTGTCAATACTTGAATTCACACTCCACCATATTTCCTACCTTTATAGTAAAAATATTTTTTTAGCTAAACGCCAATTCCGTACAGAGGTGTTTTTTATAAATTTTGTTTAACAATACCTAACACATGATTTAATTTTTCATATTCTTTCCGGCGAGTTACTTTCTAGCATATGAAGCCTTTTTAACGTGATTAATGATTTCGTACAGGCTGCGATAAAATACTTAACGAATCCTTTGATGTGCCCTTGCATGCAGACTGCTGTAGACAGTATTTTTATTGTAGCTAACCTAACCTTACTAACTGAATACACTATTTAAGTGTATTTTTAATGTAGTATGTCAATTATTTAAATTTCTCCGTCTCTTAAATCTATGAAGTATGATCTCGACATTTTACCCCGTGCGTTTTTATCTTGTAATATGTGCTATCGAAACTGCAGCAGCAAACTTCGGTGAACTTCGGAACTGTTCGGGCCTCGGGGTGGACTGGTGTGAAGGAGAATTTATCTGGCTGGTAGCGGAGTGAGTGGCCAGTGCAGCCACTCGCCACCAGGGGTGCAAGCTCCCCTGGTTATAATTCCAGCGATGGATAAAAAAATATTAGAGTACTACGCATCCAAGTTCCCAACCCCACGCGTGGTAGACTCTTTCCTACTCTGTCCAATTCTTCATCCATATCATCCTGTCTCCTGTACACTCCTACGCTATTAATGCACACTGAGAGAAAGGCTTGTTTGCCTCAACAAAACATGTGTTTGTATGTGGCGAAATAAATATATTTTGTTAATTCAAACAAATATACTGTAGTAGGAAAGATTCTGTCGACCCAACAAAATGATGTTGTCAACTCAAATGTATATTTGGTTAGGTGTAACAAATTTTTTTGTTTCTTACCGAGTTTGGTTAAGCTAAAAAAATATTTTGTTCCACCAAGTAAATATTTGTTTCGCCATATATAAACAAATATTTGTTTGATTCAAACAAACCTTTTTCTCAGTGCATGCCCTTGCAACCCGCATGACTGTGCCCAGGGTTTTCTCTGTGTCTATGCAGATTTCATCTGGATCTTAAGCTCGTTTTAAGAAAGGAGAGTTAGTCATGGCTTCAATCGGTGTCATGGCTGACCAATCTCCGCACAAAGCACACGATGCTTGCGACCCTCTCCCTGCATGGCTAATCCCAGCATGACCAGGCGCACAGGCTTCGGCCTGAGAAGCACCTAAGTAGGTCCCTCCCTGACCCGGAACCCCTCCTTCAAATTCACTTAGTACCGGTACGCAGCTACCGCGCTCAAGACGGTCGAGGAATTGCACGGAAACGGAGACGAATCTCCCGGAGCATTTCACTACCGCGTCTACTGCTTCCGAAATGCACGGAAATGTAACAAATGGCAACCAAACAGATTGCATTTCAAAGTTACGAAATATTAATTTAATTTTTAAAAAAATACATATATTTCAGGTTATAGCATGGGCAGAATTTACGTACATAATAAAAACAAACCACACTAAGTGTATACTAAACTCTAAACATCCTTATTATTTAAACCATTATTTTACGTAATAATAACTTAAACAAACATGGCTACCACCGCAGCCAAGTACCCGGCTTCTATTGGTCGCACGGAGCAACGTAAACGGAAGAGCTCGGCATATCCGTCCGCGTGCCATTTATAGAAACTCTGTTCCGTCGGACGGATCAGTCCACGTGATCAGGTCTCCGTTTCCGTGCCCATTGTGTGCGAACGGGGGCTGAGTCCGCCGCGTGACGAATGCGCCGCGGTAACGGAACGGACATACGCAGCCCCGCGCGTTATTGCGTTATCAACCCCCCCCCCCCAATCCCCCCGCCAAGTGGGGCAGTCCTCCCCGCGCCGCGGGAATCCTATTCCCGCCTGCGCCTAATGAACTCCGCAACTTGGAATAACAAACCAGGGAAACATCCAGACCCCCGCGGCGCGTCGGCCTCGGCATCTCATCCTGGGCGCATTCTTCCCGCTTCTTCCCGCTTCTTCCCACTTCTTCCCACTTCTTCCCACTTCTTCCCGCGTCCCCCCTGGGTCGTCGGCCGAACCCGCAATTTAAATGGTAATAAAAACTCCATTCAGATTGTTCCGAGTCCCCGCTGTAGGTAGCTCGCTCGCAATCCACGGAAAATTACAACCAAAAGAAAAAAATTTCTTTGAATTATTTAGACATTATTTGAATCAAGTTCACCTTCAGGTTTGCTTCCTTTGTGTTTTATAATTCTGCGCAGGCGTTCAATTAAAAACTTATAACTTTCTAAAAAAATAATAATAAAAGCAAATAAACATTCTTGTAATACTGATCTGAACACAGTCTATGCTATTGTATAAGTTTGAATTTGAATAATCGCATTTAGCTAGTTGAAAAATATATATAATGTATAGGCGTCCCGAAACATATTATGTTATTGGTACATTTCAAGTTGTGTACTGAAATAATATTACAATATTTGTTTGTACTGCTTACATTTTGATGGCGTGTTTACTTATAAATTTTTGGTTTCAGCTCTTATTTCTGTAAATATTTAAGTAATTTGTGTTGCATAATATTAAAAATAGCTTTCTAGAAAGTTAAAGGTGAATTATAAAGGTGGTGTTACAAAAAGTTGAATTTTTGATGAATATTCAACTGCCATATGTTTTAATTCAGTGTCCTTGTAGCTAAAAGTAATGTCATTAATGCACAGAGTGACTCGTCTCATGGATCTATGCATAATCCAACCATAGAGTAATAAACGGCAATCAAAAAAAATGTTTCTTTATATTTATGTGAAATTTTCGTGGTTCCGTCTGATCAACATATTGATTGATTTGGCATGCGATGAAAAGCCACAGTAAATAAGCTGAAAGTCAATTACAATCACACGCTTTAAAAGTGTTAATTATGTCGTATTCACTGTCAGAAGTCACAGTAAAATTTCGGACTTTTAAACGAGGAATAAACCTAAAATCAACGAAATGATCTTCATAGTTACAGACTACTATATCTTTGTACAAACTACGCAGATTCAGACTGCCGGGATATGTGTTTAGTTGTAAACACTGTAAACATGCCCGTGTACAGAAGAACAGTTTTCTTGTAGACTTAAAAATGATTTTTAAGGGTTTCTTTAATAACCCGAGATGATCATTGTGAGTTCACGTTGAAAGAAAGTTATGTCAGTTACCCGTAAACTGACGGAAGACATCCGGAAAATTTACGAATGTTCTTTCATCATATTTTAGTCAATATTCTCCGTAAGTTTTTACGTGAATTTTTTTTTAACGGTGCAGCAGATCTACAACGAGGATTTTAAATCGTCTCCAGAGCTTTGCAAGAATGTCACATTGTCCCCTTGGAATCAGAATACCAGGCATCGTCCTACATATCTTGCCTTCTCTTATTCTTCCATCGATTTATCCCATAAACAGGTATATTTTCGTACTTCTGCAATAAAAAAAAAAAATTTCCGTCGACATGATGCTAATTCAAAGCAAACGCAGGAAGTAATGTACAGCACGACTCCCACCCGAAAACAAGATTTATTTTTTTGTTTATCTGCGCATGCGCGAATTCACCAACGGTTTTTAAGTGAAATAAGCCGAGAGCCGAACACATGGCGACGTCGCCAACACAGCCAACATAGCGAACACAGCTTTGTGTGGCCCAGTGACACCTGAGTTTGCAGCTGGCTGTGCTTTGCTCGTGTGTCGGAACATCGCGAACATAGCACGGCCCGGGCTCTGAGGAACCAGAGGGCGGTCTGGTTACATCGCTGAAGTGTTGCAACGTCACGGCAACGTGTCCACGGGACGCTACAGGCGCCCCTCCACTACTCGCCGTCTCGGCGCATGGCAACAGCGAGGCAGAAATCAGAGGGAAATCAATATAGTTGGTAGTCGCCCGGAGGTACCCGTGGGGGCTTTTGGCGCTGAAGAAGGGGGTAGAGGTGGGTGGGAGGGGAGGGAGTGCAACGACTCTCAAAGTGAATCACGTTCGGGAGCGCGTTGGACCGAGCGGCAGATAGCGGGCGCCCGGAGCCAGCCCAAGGCGAAGCTGGGTTCCGCAACCTGCTTCGTGCGCGTCGTGCGCGAGAGGTTGGCTGGAGTTCCGTAACTCGCGCTCCGTCTGTTTTAGCCACTTGGCAACCTCTAGCCTGCTTGTATTCATCTGCATTCTCCGAACACTGAGATAAAAAGTTAAGGTGCAATGATTTGGCAACACAGCTTTGTTTTCTCGTTGACGCCTAAATTTAAATGTCCTCAACAGAATGTTTTGAAATAATTTCGGAAATTAACTAAAAAACACATTTTCTTTTTTTTTTTGTGCGCATTTATTTTTCATGATTAATCATAGTATTTTCTTAGCTCAATTTTAAACAAAATTGTTTCAGATCACAAAGAGAGCTTATAAAACATTTCGAAATACAGATACTTACATTATAAGTAATACATAGGGACACCTGTATTTCGCGAATACATTTCGTGTCAAGGTATTTCAAAAAATACTGTAGCTTTTCTCTTGTGGTTATTGGCTGAGGTCGGTGAGAGTTGTCGTCCCGCTCTTGACGGGGCCAATGAGAATGTGGTCACCGTACTGCTGCACCTTCACAATTTGCCATGACTCTTAGAAAAAGATACAGTATTTTGTGAAATACCTTGACACGAAATATATTCGCGAAATACAGGTTCCCTAGACATATTTCAGCTAATAAATTATTCACCAATAATTTTTACATTTTGCTTGATACTAATAGCTACTGTTGAACAGAGATTAAAAAATCTAAATTTTGAATAAATATGGGGAAACCGTGATAAAAAAAATTATATTTATGCTCATACATCGCTCAAACCATGACCACATAGACATAATATGCATATTTGTAAAATTTATCATGAGATAATATATAATATCCGTGTTTTGTGATAAAAAAGTGTATTATTTAATGCTTAATGTAATTACAATTAATATTATAATATAGTCGAATATTTTATTCTCTAGCTAAATAATTTTCCCTTTTTAAATAATTGTTTGTGTATCTAAAGTCTGCTATGGATTTCGAAAATGTATCGTGAGTGATCTAATCGAGTTAACTACAAGCCGTGTGAAGCAAATTGAAGTAGAACTATGAAATTATTTTTGTTTGCACCAAGAGATGGTATAAGTTTCAGTTTTGTCTCGGTCAATTGCTTGGGAAATGTCGATTATTCAAGAACGTGCGCGTTTTATGGGTTGGCTATTTGAAAGAAAATCATTCATCCAGATTCAAAAAAATTACCGCAGTTTAATACGCAAACTCCTAGCTTTGAATATATATACTGTATAGAAGTCGCCAGCCCAGGTTAAAATTTCTAATACGGTTTTGAGGTAGTTGGTTAATTCACCGCCGCAATCGCCACCATCTCTAGGGCATCGACTCGTGGTGGTCCCTGGCGGACAAGTGTCGAACTCTTCAAACACCCCTTCCCCCTCCCGTTGAACGAACTTGAGCTGCAGTGAATGATGGGTGAGGGGTGCGGGGAATGACAGCGGGCGACAGTGCTGCGCTCTAACGTGTAAATAACTAAGACGATACAGGGCGTTACGGCAGCGCACTGCAGCGGTGAAGTTCCCAAGCTGCTCATCATAAGCTTTTGAAAAACGTAGAGTAAATCCTATCCACTCGCGACTTCTATACAGTATACATATTCAAAGCTCCTAGTGACTATGCGCTAAGAGACTGGCAACAAAGATTCCTAGAAACCGGTAGCATCCATCAGCCGGGTGTTAAGGCCCTTGCCACATTGTCAAATATGTCTCCATTATATTTGACACTTAAAGTTGGAGGGGTAGTAATAGACGAAAAATGGCTGCCAATTTCCTCCTTAAAATAAATTTGGAGAGATAACTTCAAATATGCTTTAAATCATGCCACCCTATAAAAACTTATTTTTGGTCTGAGCTATCTCAAACTTGTCAATATGTATCTTATTTTGAAACCAAACAACGCATCACAGTGCTGGGAGTTTTTGAACTTGTTAAGCTATTTGTGAATTTATAAATTTTTGTAACATATATAAAAGTTAACGCACAATAATATTCCTTGCCTATTAAAAATAAATTTTATTATTTTTTAAGTTATAGAAACATCATTTCCTCTTTAAATATAAAATTATTTCGCATACGACATTCATGTTATAATTATTTTAGTTATTTCACTTTTATAACATCTTTAGTTGCCCATGTGTTATTCGCCATTTTAAAATTTCGTTGTGAAGGAAACGGATGTCATTTCTGATAGGCGTGATGTTGATTGGCTGATTGTAACCAGCATCCGACATATTTTAAAACCTGTCCTACATGCAAATTATTTGATGGTAACTCAAGTCTTCCAAACTTTCAAACAAACATGGCTGCGCTGGTCACAACCATATTTGATACAACATATTACAACATTTTAGAAGCGTAAATTTGACGGTGTGACAGGGCTTTAGTGATGAATGTGTTCAAACAATCCGTGAGAATAACTGGCGAGTCCACGAGCTACGTTACACAATAGTATATTGTAAGAAGTTGAGGTTATGTGCATGTAGTTAGTGCAAAAATTGAAGCCTGTTGACCACATTTCCCGCCAACAATTTTGCAGTTTGAAACAAAAATCCTGGACCGCATCGACTTTGAGTATTTGAAGGGGGGGGGGAATCATTTTCACAGATAAACCAAAACTTCATTGATCGGGTAAAGTACACAGGCATAGCGCACGCAAATGGAGCAAAGAAAACCCACATGTAGTCAGGAAAGTGAATGTGTGGTGTAGGGTTATATATGAACAGCTTATTTGACCCTTCTTTTTTTTTTTTGTTTTCAAGTGCAGACAGTTAACATGAATAACTACCTAGACATGCTGCAACTGTATGCTGCACCACAAATTAAGTACTTTTAGCCTAACGTCCTCCTGCACCAAGATAGTGCCCCATCTCAATGGGGTGTGCAGGTACGCACGTATCTAGACAGCATATTTCCAGGAAGATGGATTGACAGAGATCATACCTCGGCCTCCAAGTTCACCTGGCATCACACCTGTGGATTTTTTTGTGGGGTTTTGTCAAGAGCAATGTATTCCAAACACAGTTTACTTAATGGACCTGATGCCCTGAGGAAAATTTTTTGAAATGTGGTCCCGAATATTCCAGCAGAAATGCTCCGCAGAACATGGCAAGAGATAAAATATAATCTGGACGTTCTCCGTGCTACCAAGGGGGATCACACCAAGGTCTTCTAACATGGTAAAAATAAACCTGTTTAGTTTTACTAGGATCTACTGAAAACTTCATGAAGCTAGCTTAATTAGATTTCAAGCTACAATCCTTCAAAACACCTAGCGGACTTTAGAGACACGCTGTTAGAACAAGCCATTGTGTTAGACAGTAGGATGAATGCTGGGGTGACCATAGAGCATAGATCACTCCCCCCCCCCCCTTCTTTTCACTGCTTTTTCTTTTCATAACCAGACTATAACTAAAGTAATACCTGGCGCGATAGCATATATATATATATATATATATATATATATATATATATATATATATATATATATATATATACTGCAGTCCTCACCTGACCTTGGATAAGAAGTTGGTTTTTTTTTTAAAAATAATTATTCTCACATCTTAAGTGCTACTGATAGTGTGTAATTTATTTAAAACTTTAGTACTATTTAAATCCATATATAACCCAAGTTTTGGTTGTGATTTTTCAAAACGGCGTAAATGCGTTAGATATTTTTTTGAGAAGCTATAATTTGGTTTCTAAAATTTTGTACACCTCGTTTAATTGGGAAGTTTCAGGTGTTTATGACTCTTTGTAATTTAAATGTTTACGGGTAGTTATTATACTACAAAACCAAGTATAAAATGCAATTTGCACTGACTATAACCGGAAGCGCAGGTAATTAAGGCGATACCGCGCTAGAAGCACCAGCGAGCGTCGCGTTAATCATCCCGCCTCACTAACACACATACACCCCCGACTAGGCGGACCCCTTAAATGCTCAATTTGACAGCTTTCATAAGTATTAAGAGGGGTATTTATTTCCAAAATCTCAATTGCAAAGCAACACACGATGTTTGTTTACACTTTTACAAATTTTCTTCTTAAGTTTACGAAGAGCACTGGTTAGAATTTTAAGCTCACGTACTTTTAACGTAATTCTAATTTAATATTCTTTTGTATTAGCAAAACCTTCAATAACTGTTTAAGTCTACTGCAAGGACACATTACTGTTGTTCACGTGTTTATTTATTTTTATTTAACTTTGTTAAGAAAGAAACATACAACGGGTAGGTAAAAATACGGAGTGGTTTCTAAAGATTTTTATTTGAAATTACAAAGAACTCTTAGTTTATTTAGGTTAAATCCTTAGTTGAAAAGCCCGTAAATTTACTGAAATTTCTAATAACGTGTTCAGAGCGAGTGAAACATAACCCCTCAGAGTATTATGTTGGAGGTAATTTTTTTCATTGCAATAGTTTAATTGCTCTTCAACTTTCAGTTAATATAAAATGAAACAAATTTTGATATTTATTTTTATTGATTTACTTCGTCAGGTGTTCGATTCAATTATTTACGGGTAATTCTTATGCATTTTTTCATTGACTAGAACTGAAGACCCAGGTAATTATTTTTTTTTTTCACATCAGATGTTATAAGTTGAAATTGGCAGTTTTTATGAGTAGCAAAGAAACACACGATGGTCGTTCATTCGAACACTTTTGGCAGAACGACGGTTGCGGAAGAATACGTAGACCGTTTTGAGAACTGTCGAAATTGAGACAAGTCAAAGTGACACCGGAACTAGCAAACTATTCAAGGGGTCGTTTCCCCCCCCCCCTCCCTACTTCCATTCTGGTGAACGACCGAGGGCCATGGTGTCGTGCGAACCGAACGGTTCTTCCGTTGCTCTCGCGCTCGTAGGACGTGGAGTAATTGTCCGCGACATAGCGCTGGCCCGCTGTGCTCTCACCTGTGGAAACGCCCTGTTTGACAAACTGCTCGTGTCACCACTTCCGGGGGGGGGGGGGAGGAGGAGGAGGAGCGCAGCACACGTCATGTGGGATTCTCCCACGCGCACCAGAATGCTCGGGTGCACTTATTGCGATTGCTGCACCCCCCCCCCCTCCCCCACAGCTCTCCGACCCTTCCACCAACCTCCCTCCCCCCCCCCCCCCTTGACGAGAGCGAACTGAATATAAATCAAGCCAGGTTCCGTGGGTTGGGATATAAAAGTTTAGCGCGCGGGAGATTACGCATACATGCATTCGAGGTGTTGCCCCCTCCCCCCCTTCCTGAAGATGTATTAACTTGAAGTGCGCGGCGACACTCGGGGAAACGTATAAACGGGTTAACCCGCGTTACGTGCCGCAAGACCGGGAAATCCTGAACACGGTAAATGTCGAGGGAGAGAGGTAAAACGTCATATTGGTTACTAACAGATTTTTTTTTTTTTTCGTGTTAAGACAAAAAGAAAAGTATTCAGTATTGACAAGTTTCTTTTTTTTTTTTTAACCAGAGGTAACACATTAAGAGATTTACACACACTTTCACGTATTATTACAGGTTTTTTTTTAAATACCAAAACTTAATTAAATTCTCAATTCAAATACTTCAAAGACTTAACGCGCCGAAATCTTGAAAATAAAATGGTAGAAAATTAATTGTTGAAACCAAGGTGGCGTCTTTCTTTTCATTTCCTTCCCCCTCTAAACAACATACATTTGTGTAAGCAAAGAGAAACCCCAATCACATCGACAGTAAATTTGGTATGCATGCTATACAACGTAACATTATAAATTACTGTGAATTTTAATTACTGATGTCATTATTCAAAGATGAACTGTGATATAATATTTCCCAATTAATAAATGCAAATTGGTCTCATTGAAAGGTATAATATACAAGATTAAATAACCTTATTTTCAATAATTTTTTTCTCTAATCTTCTAAAGCGTATAAAATATTAATTAAAAATGTAAAATAATTTTAATACTTGGATATTAATTCAAGGCAAAGCCATATATTGACGAAGTTCTTAACTAAACTGTTATAAACACCTTCAGTCCGCAAGCTTTACTAAGCAGATGTTTCTCCGTCAAGGAGAATGGTAGGAAGTTGCCACTTGTTACTATATTACCTTATGGCGAACATAGAGAAATGACACGAACGTGCTAACATGTCACTAAGTATGTAAAAATTAAAGGTGAAATAATTTTGTGGCATCGAAAAGTTTCGCTGAGGTTTTAAAAATTAATTAAACTAAATTTAGTTAGTGTTAAAACATTAAAGAAAACATTCTCTTTTATTTATTTGTTCAGCTGCAACTTCTAAGAAGTACACGAGCCTTGGAAAGAAATTCAGACCAACTTCTTTTGTCGTGAACATGCGGTCAAAGTTTCTCGGTCAATTTGTATAGCTGGTGACACAATTTGCAATGAAATATAATAGGAATTGTATACGCAGTAAAAAAAAATACGATAAAAAGGCCTTAAACCAAAAAAAGTTACAAAAAAGCCAAACTAACAAAAATAAAAGGTAAACTCGCAATCAGTGTGAATATCGATTGTCTGGTTCCAAATACGCGAATATTGAAGCGTCCACGCTAGGTTAACTGAATTAATGTCCAAAGAACTTTTCCTTTTGGGTAGCAAGTTAGGGAGGGATGCTGTTAGGATGAAGTTTCTGGAAATTCGCCCTACTGAATAAAAGTACTAACAAGAAATTTTGATCTGTGTCAGTATTTTTTTTTTTTGCCATAGACGGTTATTTGGTGCAACTTACTGGTCAGCTTTTATTAGGGTTTAGGGAAAGTAACATGTCTTGAAGAAAATAGTGTGATCATCATATAAAACTGTCTTCTATTAAAAACACTACAAAAATAACAAATATTCAGTACCTATAACGTTACAGTCTCTAAAATATGAATAACATAAACATATAGGCCACACCAGAACTTCTTTATAGGAAGTAAATAAAATTACATATTCAGATAAGTACTTCGAAATCGGTTTAAGATAGGTTTATACTTATCTTCTGGTCTCAGTCTACGTGCTGAATCTGTTTCGTTCCTGGCCGCAAATGACACACTTTCAGCAGAGCATACTTTGAGGCTTACCATATGGAAGATAAAATTAATGACTTTCTTTTGTAAAAAGACTGGTGTTACAAATATTTTAATAGACTTGAAATATCAAGAAGGATTTAGTCCACTTAAAAAAAATATATATATATATGTCTAAATTATTACTTAAAATAATTTTAGGCTTATGAATTACTATTTAATATTTTTAAGTAGTATGTTAGTTTTAATTTTGGTCTGCTCGTTTAACACTTTTTGTTAGGTGAAGAAAATACCGTATAGAAGGAATTGCAAAGGGAAAGATAGTCCGCTAGCTCAGATTTGAGCGTATTATGGAAGTGCTGAAACAAGGAATTTTCACTTCGCGCAAAGCTTTTCGGAGTCAAATGTCCGACAGGTGCATATAATCTTTCGTTCACGTGCTTGCGGCTTACGGTCGAAAATTATTTTTTGCTCTTTTTATTGGGTGTTAATCACCGAAAGTTTTCTTTATAAAAGTGAGGAAAGCATCGTATTATATTGGCGTACGTATGAGGCAATCCTTGTGTCAACATTGCTGCAGTTTGTCAAAGCTGTTTAAAGTCAGAAGAAACTGAATTCCGTTACAAATATGGCATCTTTGTGTAATTTATTTGAAAACATTTGAATTTTTTTTTAAATGCTCAAGCAATTTGATTACGTTTCACTGCTTCGCAATCTTTTCCCGAGGAAAGACACAACTGCTTTAAGGTAGTGGTGGCTCTCAGGCTGGTGCAGGGCTTTACGGGGTAGGCACCTCGATTCCACAAGTTAATGCGCCGATTTGCCTTGAGTTAGGGCCATCAAAGCAAAGCGGGTGGGCGGTGCAGAGGGGATGTTCTGCCCCATGTAACCCCGTAACCCCCTCCCCCTTTCTCCTTCAACTCCCTTCGCAAGCCTCGCCGATCCCAACGTAATCTGTTTTCCACAAGCCCGGGGAAACACAAGCCCTCAGGCATGCTCAAGCGCTGGAAATTTTTTTTTTTCATCCTTTACCCCTCCCTTCCCCTTCCCATTCTACAATTCCCCTCCTCTGCCGAGCAACCACACTCACAGCCTTCTCCTTTCTAAACATCATTTTCATTCGCAACCCGGTGAACCGTGCTATTGGACCGTATTTGAAAGAGTTCCGAGCGACGGGGCGGATCAATGGGAACGCGCGTCTTGCAACCGTCAGCACTTTCCTTTCTCCGCGGAGAGAGGGGGGAGGGGAATCTGATCGTCTTTGACGGTTGGGAGAAAGGGGGGATTGGACAATTGTGGAGACGGGCTGCGTCTTGCGACGCCGATTCGAACGATGCGTTGGTTTTACAAGAACCTCTAGAGGAGTCGTAGTATATAAAAGGCTTATACTTTGAGTGATTGGGAATATTCCTAATCAGGAAATATAGTATCATCCTTAAAAGGTAAATTTTAAAAAAAATTGGGTGAATCATCGAGATATTTAAACACGATTCACCGTACTGGAGGGAGAAAAAAAAATTCTATGCACGCCATTTATTCGTTTTTGAAGTAGTTCCAGTTACAGGTAGTAACCCTTTCGGTGGTTTGATCTACATCCAGCTCGCCTTAAATCGTTTCACCTGAAATCGAATCCAGCAAGAGTCATTTTTGTATACTTTTATTTTTAACTACAAACTCATTTTTCTGTTTGTGATAATGTTATTTGGAAGTTATTAATCAAAATCATGAAGTCTTACTAATTTAAATACGGCTTTAATGATGGCATGGCATAACAGTTGGTACGTTAAAGGCTACAAAGGAAAAATAAACGTTAAATATTTCAAGTATGGAATAAGTGTTATGGAAAAATTTAAACAGACTATTTGAATAAAGTAATGTACTCTCCAAACGCTATGTGAACAAAATTAAAACTTTAAAAATTAACAATATTTTAAAAAATTCCAACCAAATTTAAAAAAAATGATTCACTCATCACTTTGCTATAATCAATTCCGAAAAACCATTCGTTAACTTAATTTTGGATATAAATTTAGCAAAATATTAAATGTTTAGAAACTTAAAATATAACATCAACAAGACTACGAGAAACCACTTTTCATGCTTTACATTTTTACTTAGTACCTATTTATTTACTTAAATATCATTGAAAATTCAACATAAATTATAAAACAAATAAAAACAAGCATTTTATTTAAAGAGTATTGACAATAATACTAAATTTCAAATTTACATGTATCATTCCACCGTAAACTAATGCCTTTTTGAATGCTTTAAAAATTACTTTTATATATTTTTCATTTTCATTCCTGTTTTCTTCAAAAAAAATAGATACATATGACAAATTATCTGAGATTTAATATATTAATTTTCGGGTTTTTAAAGTTATATTAAAGCAAGTAACATATTAAGGGCGTTCTTTCAAAAATTATTACACTAGTATTACTTCGGAATGAGTAAGAAACACGTGATGTTTTAGCGAACTTTCTTACGGAATACGAACGCTTGTTATTTTAAACGATTTCGAAAACAACATTCACCTCGGTTTCGGCCTGCGTGCCTGAAAGTTTATATGCTATTGAAATCCGTAAAGTTCAGTGCTAGTTTTTTTTTTTTTTATGTTTGGTTTACTTTGGAATTTTTTTCAATAACCGAAATAAAAAAAATAAAGGATCTCCTGGATGGCTGTGGTAACTCGGAACAAATAAAAAAAAAAACTTTTTTTTTTTTTTTCGCGTAGGAGTACTTTCGGGGAACGTAGTCGCGCAAACGTTTCTTTCTTCCGACTATTCCGCCCAGCGGGCGCGCGCATTCTTTTGTACCGGCTGGAAGTTTCGGAACAGGGAGCTCGCAGCATATGAAAACTTGCTCGGGATTGGGCGAAGAGAAGGGAAGGGAAGGTTGTTGCCACGACCGAACGGTTCTGATATCGATAACGCATTATTTAGGCCGCGGGAGGGTTTTCGTTGAGTGACGCACTGGGTGGGGGAGGGGGGGTGGAGAGTGGGGGTTGGTCGAAGTAGAGGGAGTGTATGGTTCGCCAAATTCGTCCCCTCCCTTCCCTAACCGTAACCAGTAGAACGGTAAAGGGGCTGGTGGAAGGGGCTTTATTCGCTGGCGCGGACCGATGCCGCCGTGCGGTGGATGTGGTTTATTGTTATCGGAAGAAGGAGGAGGGGGGAGGGAATACAGGTCGGATTGTGGGGTCCGGTGGGAGGTAGGGATACCCGTGTCTTGGCCTCGGACCCCGTATTGTAAAGTTAACTCGAGGTTCACATGGGGAATACAAAAACATGATGCGCGGGCGCCCGTAGCAAAATATACGAATAGATATGTATATATCGCCGCTCGTTTTTTGGCGGTGGTGGTGGTGGAAGGGGGGAGGGCGAAGCAGACGTTACTCCGCGGAGCGAACTCTTTATTCCCCCGGGAGGTCATCGATCTGCCGTGTTCGACCCCCGCTACAGCTGCTAACTTTCCCTCCTCCCACCCTTCCCCTCATCCGGCTGCTGTACCCCAATCAGGTCCGTACCTGCAGATCTGCGACCCACCTTCTCTCGTTTCTGCGGGAGAAGTTTCGCTCGGCCCACGCTGAGTGCCAGAGCTCTAAGAGCGCAGGGGCGGTAAGGGCGACATTAGCTCGCGCCTCACACGCTCCCTTCGCCTCTACGCGCCAGGCACACAGCTGGCATGCTGTCTTCGCGTCCGTAACGCACCCCCATGCGTTGGCATAACCATTTTGTACGTTCCTATAACCACTTACAATACTTTTATGAGTGGGGGGAAAATGTATATATATATATATATATATATATATTTGTTATTCTGCTCCGTGTATGAATTCTACGTTATAGCTTAAATCCCACAATTTAAAGGTTTAACAGTAGGCATGTGACTGGTGTGTTAAATACACAATCCACGTATACATCGAAATTGATAAAATTGCTACATCTAACTATTTATCAATCAGCAAAGATTCCTAACCAAAACGTACTTAAAAACTACAGACGTTACTTACACAAAAATTAAAAAATATATATACCGCCTGTTTAACATTGCAGCCTTCTCAAAAATTGTTCGGCGGCTAGAATTAAATAGAAGCATAAACTGGAAATTCTCAGTAATGGTTAACGATACGCTCGTCGGCGCGTAGGTTATGATTATAATTATTTAGTTACTCGATTGTAAAACCACGTCTAGTCAGTTACCTCCTTTGTGAGCTGGATAAGTCCCCTTCCCGTTATATGTAAGCATTACTTCTTATCAGTGTTTTCAAAAGTGTCTTCCAATGTTAATAAAAACACAATGTATTCTACCGATTAGATATTTACCCAACCAATGTTCTTGGGAAAGCTCGCATGCAAATCGAATCTTCATCTGAAATATGTCGTAACGATTATCTGTGATTTTTATCAGAATAAGTGGTAATGAATTATAATTAGTTTCAAATGGAATAAGTATAAAAGTGATTGCGGTGTTTTTTAACAATATAGTAATATAATAAGGCAATCAGTATTGTTATAACAGAAATAGAAGTCGGTAATCAGTCTGATGACGGGAATAGTTGCCAGCTCCCGAAACGTCGCAACTGTTTTGTCATAGGAAACCTACTGTGTTCGTGGGTGCTGTTTCCGTTGTGTTATCCATAAAACTTGTGTAATTTCATCGATGAGTTCGTAACTAATGTTTTCTTAGTTGCCAGTTTTTTTTTTCTTTTTTCTGCAATTCCTCTTCTTGTAGAAAATTTTTCGTCGTTGTTAGCCCACTGTGTTTGTCTGTGCAGTATTTTCTTCGCGACTAAATTCCTTCCGCTGAATTCTTGGGGGCGACGGAAGACTTCCATATCGGAAGACTACCATAATGACAGTGTTCCGCCTGGCCTCTTCGAAAAAGGCGGAAAAGTACCATAACGGAAATCTGCCATACGTCCAAAGGACGAGACGGAATTCTGCCATATTTTCTTACACCCTCCGTGGAATGAGTACAGCAGCATTGTCCTCGAAGTAATGTATTGAATACTCGGTAGGTAGCGCTGTCAATCCTCTAGCTGTTTCTCAAGTTAACTTTAAAGCTTACAGATAGCGCTTTAGACAGTGATAGTTGCAATAACAAATCATATCCAGATTGCGGACAAGAAGAAAGAAATGTTTCCAGAAATGTAATATAGGTAGCACTGTATTATTACGACGATTAAAAAAAAACCATATGGCAGTATTCTGCCAAAATTTCTTATACATTTTACGGAATGAGGAAAACAGCTTTACTCGTAAAATCTTAATGTAACCAGCTTCATAGAATTTACTTTTTTGCACACTGGAATAATTAAAGTAATTGTAAATCATTATTTAATGCAAGCAAATCCAATACAAATATTCAAGGGCTTTCTTATGTAATGTTTTCATTATTAGGGTGATAGAACTTAAACTCAGATATTAAGGTTTTAAATATCCATATTAAATTATTTAAAGTCTACAAAATGTATTTTTAAGATGCTGAAATTTGAGGTAAATAATTTTGTGTAGTCTAGAAGGCACAGGTCAAGCAGCACAGGCACTCTAGGGGAGACAAGCTCGTACATCGAATGTTAGTGGGCTTTCAAAAATAAACTCTGCTAAAATTTAAGTAATTTTTCTATTACGAAATAAAAAATATACATATTAGTATGCGTAGCATATTATTCTGCTTCTTTAAAACTGTCAGATCAAATTGAAATTCTGTTTTGTGCCTTACGACACTTATAAACGAAATATGACCCATATATTAAAAAATAGGCACGATATAAGCACATAGAATAACAACCAAAACCCATTAACACAAGACTTATACTGATACATATCAATAACTTTATGACAAAACACGAAAAAACACAATACGCAGATAAATAAAGATTGATAAAGTTCATATTAACTAATTTTGTTATAATTGGTTACTTTGGTTTTCACGAAATTCTTAAACAGAAACTAAAATGGTGTACTATACAAAATAAATATGTAGATTATAAAATTTTCAAATAACTTTTTGCTTCAAGTTTTACCAATGAATGTTCCTAAATTATTAAAAAAGAGTTGCAATTTTTTTCTTTACAAATTTTATAGTTACCAATGATTTTAAAGGTGTCACTAATTCTATAATCGCAAGTTGAAATTCATAATCCAAACAAAGATATGCCTGCAGCATCAAAAATTGTTAATAAAACGTATATAATAAAATGTGCATCACTGATTGAACGTCTAATAAATATAAAATGCAAATTAAATTTATACATGTATGTAGCATATTTAAAAGCCTGAAATTTTTAAATATTAATTTAAGAATTTTTTTTTGCATACTTTCAATTCTGTTACAATCAAAATTAGTTATTTAATTCGAAATTTCAACATAATATTCTACTTTATAGCTAATTAATTTGAAGAACAAACTATACAATCGGGTATTGATGCAGAGAGAGTGATAAATTTAATAAGTCCTAAGATCTTAGAGTGCAACTAACAGTATTTATTATCTACATGTTGGTGAAAAAAATAGCTTGGTATTCAATATAACTCAAAGGTATTAAAAGTGGACACCACGCTTAATGTTATTTCTTGCTATGTTATGATTCTAATTAATTGAATTTTTGTTTACTGAAGGTTATACAATAAATACTATCGTAAATCAGAGACGTTTGTTAACTTGAAAACCAGATCTGGACAGCTGAAATATCTTGCTGAATAGTTTCACAAACATTTTTCCCAATTGTATATTTTTTCATCAGCATCTTTTCTTGATTAATTCTTGATTAGTTGGAATATAATTTATTAAATATTAGAGTAGTGGAGATAAATAACATGTGCATTTGCAAATTTGACTTAAAAGCATCTACTTGTAAGATAATTAAAACATTTATATACATATACGTATATATACCACGTATTGTTTGACCAGGCCTAAAATTGATAATTTTTTAATCGTAAGATTGTGTTGGAAAGTATCAAAAGCTTTGCTCTTGTTGAAATAAATAGAACATTTTAATTTTATTTGGTACACAAATTATATATTATAGATAAATATATATAATACGTGTGTGTGTGTTAAAGATGATCTTCCTGATTGAACACGATGGGGTTTTCAAGAAATATAATTTTTTAGGAATAAAATTCAAGTGCCTATAAATATTTTTTCTCGAAAAATTCTAAAATACGACATAACATAGATATTGGTCAAAAGTTTGTGACTAAATTTTAACTGCCAATAATACTTAAAGAAAATATATACCGATAAATGAATGAACACTCATCATTGGTATACAATCATTATTTAAATGAAGAGGTAGCTGGAATATCGTAGAAAATTATGGCACAGTTTACTACTGCCTGAATCCAAGTCCGAAATATTAGAATCTTAAATAAATGCATACAAATTAAAAAAATTAATGAAAACAAGTCTCATCTTGGATAAAGTGAAAAATTAACAAATGCAATCAGCTGCTGCCACCCAGTGAAAATGAAATAAGTACAAATATTCCTGCCACACCCGTGTGGCACTTTCAGTTTGCGTGTGACTACCCTTGTCAGGGGGAGGGAGGATAGGCAGTAGGCTATTTCATTATCGAACACTTTAAAATATACATAATGTAAATACATTTTTCAGTTATTCCATATTTTCAAGTAAATCAGTGTGGTAATTAATTATAAATAATTTTAAATATGAAACCCCGAATCAATTGGTGAAAAGGCAAAGTGCGAATTTTAGTGACTGTAAGCAAAGCATACGGTAGTTTAAATTTTAATTTTATATATATTATGTCTGTAAATAAATATAAAAATATTATATGTAAGTTATTTATATAATGATTTATGTTTGAAAACCAAGTTATGATGCAAACAAAATATATCATTTAAAAATTATATTTAACTTTAATCGAAATGCTTTATTAGTTTTAGAGAAATAAAAGTGGTAGTTGTACGGAAAAGGCCTGGGTTAAATTTTACAGTTGGCCTCCCTGTGTTTGTGACGTTAGTGTCCTTCCAGCGAAATAATGTTTTATTTGCCAAACTACTTATTGAAATAATAATTCTGGAATGTTGAAGTAGGTTTTTTTTTACATCAATTGACCTAGCTTGGATGAACAAGAAACGTATAAATTTTTCACTACGTTCCGAGTCCTGTAGCCTCTTGCTATGTTTGCATGTCTTATGTGTTCCACGGTAATCCGTCAGTGGGGCGCCTGAGTTTCCGTTCTACTGTTGTTGGTTCCAGCTCAAGGTCGTGTCTTTGGTGAAGAATGTCGTTAGGAGGAAGGGGAATGGAATCCCGTGCGTCACAGCGTAACGGGGTGGTGGATGTCTAAGGGAGAAAGGGAGACTACATTGTTTCCTTTATGAATTGTATTCATTCGTACATTTTGGGAGGACACCTTTCAAAAACTTTAAAAACTAGGTAAACTACCTAAAAACCTACTACCTCGAATCAGTTACTATACGTTGCGATATAAATCATTTGAAATTTCACACTAGACCGCTTAGCGCATAAGAACACTTGGAAATTAACTAAGAACCTGTATATGTACTGTTACAGAAGAAAGGTGAGCGAATAATGAAGTGTTCGTAATCACCGTAAAATCGCATTACATTTAAGAAATTTTATGCTTGGGAACAAACGTATACAGTTAAAAGTTTTGCAAATAATAATTAATATAAAAATAATTTTTGCCCGTGCTCTTGTCACGAATACAATAATTGCATACAATGTATGGTTCTGCCTGTAGTCTCTGAGGTGAAAGGCCTAACAAAAATAGGCATATTATGTGTTTCAGCTCCTAATATCACAGAATAATTTTGAACTGCATATTATTATGATTTTCATTCTGCAATGAAAAATGATTGAGCGTAATTGGAATGATTTTTGGTGGGTGGGTATGTAACCAGTTGTTGGGTTTCTTGGAGAACTAGTTTTGTGAGATTTGCTTACTTATTTAGAAATATTCACATTATTTGAATACAACTATATTTTATTGGAACTTTCAGTCCTCCCGAGTACAGAATTCTGGGTAATAGCTTACCTCAAAGTTTAGCAGGAGTATAAATGTTTTATTTCAAACAATGAAACCCTCAGAAACTTAATAAAATCATCGGGATTATTAAACATGAACTTCTCGAGTACACAAACACATTAAGTTGTTTAATATTTGTGCACATCGCAGTGACACCACTATTTAATTATTTGTAATTTTAATTGTAACAAAAGTTGGAATACGGTGTTTTAAATATTTTGGTTGTCTAATATTTCTACTTGTAATAGTATCAAACATGTATCATGTTTAACTGTTTTATTATCAAAAGTTCATTGAAAGGTTGTGTATGCTTATTTCCATCTAAAAAATTTTTTGTACAAACTAAAATATCCTTCAACAAGAGATTTCACTTTACTTATAATTTTGTTGTTGTAATTTTTATGTTCTAACCTTTCCTTCAGTTCAACAACTTAAGTATACATAATAATTTCTCTATGAAATTAAATTCTCCATACATACTACACTTGATATTTTGAGATTATAACGAAAAAATATTTTATTTTAAATACTTTTTTTTGCAAATGTACGGGTTTCAAATACTAAATAACAACTTTAATTTTTTTTAAATGGTTCTTGTAATTGGGGAGATTGGAGTGTATAAGGAAATATGGTAGAATTCCACCTCGTCCTTTGAACTTATGGCATATTTCCGTTATGTTAATTTTCCGCATTTTTCGAAGGGGCCAGGCGGAATACTGTCATTATGGTATATTTCCGATATGGCAGTCTTCCGCGCCCCCAATTCTTGTGCGGTCTGGTATTTCAATGTGTTCGTCTGTGCTTTCGTCGTTGTGTGTTGTCCATACTACCTGTTTAGGTTCATTAATCTGTCCATGTGTTCGACATCAAGCTGATTTAGACTTGTTCCCTGCGGGTTTGTGTTTTCATTTTTATTAATTATTTTGTTAGTGTTGACTGTTTTTTCTCCGTGACGAACGGTGCAAAACTACAATGTCGTATGCCCAAAAAAATTTTATAAAATCTAAAATATAATAACATATATTGTTCGTTCCTTTCTGCAGCCTTGAGCGGCGAGACAAGTGGTTTGTAAATAGATACAGGCTGCTCTTGCCGATGCCGCACGATATTCGAGTTAATCGGTTGAGAAACCCACTTGCTCGGATGCCGCGCCGCAGGAGCGTGCAAATGGAGCGTGGGAATATAATTGGGGGCGCTCTAATGAAGGCTCGTGGCCTGTACGCAGGTATTCTCTAATGACTATCCCGGGTATCGATTACTCGAAGCGGAGGAGCGATCTCCATTGACGTCACTTGTGAAAGGCATAACTGCCGGAGGACAAACGACCCGGCTGTGGGTAGCAGGCATGTGCCTACGTGCGGCATCAGGTTTGCCATGCTCTGATAATAATAAATTAATAAAAATATATTTGACGACACCAAGCTCACATATCAGTAATCTTATAATTAACAACTCTATTTGATAATATATGCCAAGAAATAACTCATATTTTATATGACTGATTTTAATAACTGACACACTACACCACGCTTTAAATTTTCAACTTTTTTTTTTTAAATTAGATGGTATCGAATTTCCGTTTCTGCGACGTAAGGGCGTTCATTTTTGAAGAAAGTGTCAAGAGTCCGAAACTTACCCATGTAAGCTCAACACATTAACTATGGACTTATAAACATCAAATACGTAATTTGTATTCTTTATAGATTTTTAAAAATCATTCTGTGAATGCAACTAAATTCTAGTCACCACGGTCCTCTGATACTTTGTTTACTTAAATATCACAAATTTAAAAAAAAAATCCCTTTCTAATTGTTATTTCTAGTTAGCTCTTGAACAGAACTAAATGTCTAAATATTCTCTAGTTGAAAATAGTTTTCCAATTATACAAAAAAAATTGTCTGTAAAGTTGGTTTACGGACGATAGTTTAACGTGACAACGTCATAAAAAAACATTGATATGATTGCATATTTTTATGAATAAAATTAAATCATTTTTATTGAATTATTACAATTTTGTATGGATACAAAGAAGGAGTGAAATGAAATCTACAATTTAATTGATACATATACTTTTATTTGCACTCATTAATTAAAATATGTTTATTACTGTAACGAAGAGATTATATTAACAAACATATACATGCTTGCTATTTAACTTCTTCCAACCTGTGTTATTCTGTTAAGGATAGGACGATGATAGGAAAAGTAGGAAACGAATGGGAGTGTTTCAAGTTTGTGCCTCGAAAAAGTCAAATCGATGGTTGATCCAATCGAGGGGAAGATAGATGCGGCGCAAGCGTATAATGAGCGTAACTGGACGCTTCGTAACGGGACGCTGCGTAACGGGACGTTGCGTAACGGGACGTTGCGTAACGGTACAATGTGCGTAATGGGACACTTTTTCGTGCGTGCAGCCGGCGTTCATCGATTTATTAGACGTCACGTCCAAAAACACATGCAGTTAAAGTATTCAATGTCATGTGTCCAAGGCGTTATTTTAGCGCTAAATTAACAACACTTTCGTATCAGCCCAAAGCATATCACGTTACTAGCACAGGCGTCCGTATAAAATAAAATGTCTTATTAAATCCGATTCCAGCAAAACAATATATATAAATAGCCGGATGTGTTGGTCTTAATATTCATTTTAAATTTGTAAGTTTGCAAGATAATTACGTGGCATATTTCATACTTCTATATTGTGGAAATATCCATCTTAATAACTGAGTATATTACAGTGTGTAACTGATTGCAATTTGGAGACGCAAAGTTACAACTCGCACAGGCTAGGAGGGCTTTGACACGCGCAGGTCGTAAAACCGCACATCATGCCAGTCCAAGCGGCGCCTGTTCTCTGATTGGTAGTGCCTGCCAAGGCCAGCGATAGCGCACGGCGGTCTAGTAACTACAACCGTGCGTAATAATTACGTAAGACAATTATTGTCTTACTCTTTCCGAGGTAGTGTTGTGTTCGCGAACTACGTAGTTTCACGTCTTCCTCCATACCACCCTCATTCCTATTCCATCGAACTCATCTGGACAAACGTTAAACAGTGAGTAACGCAAAAAAATGTTGATTTAACATTAAAACACGTATATAAAGTATACCTAACACTTAAACAAAAAATACATTTTTTTTTGTTTACTAACCTAATGAAGTTCTTTAATGCCATACAGCTCGCTGTCCCTTTCAGAGTGATTTCTGTCATCACTGTAGCTATCGGTGTCACACGAAGAGCCCAGCCCAGCCCATGTGTAAGGACGTCGTCGTGCGACTGCTTGGCCGCTCGGAGAATCTGCTTGGCTTCCCCCTTCATGTCTCTCTCTCTCTCTCCATATACCCCTAATCGATCAAGTTCCTCAGCCATTAAGTGAGGCATTCATCTCTGACAAGACGAAAGACCGCGTCTCATTAGGTTGCTAGGCAACAGGTCGACTTTGATCTCGCCCAGAGGGCAATGCTCCAGCGAGGCCTTTACGTTGTGTTTATAAATATATATTTACCTATATATACACTTACATATATCTATAGATAGAGAGAACAGCGAACAGCGAACAGCGAACAGCTAACTCTGTGACACTGTTGAAGAACTATGCTCTCGCCGACTCCACATCTCGGATGGAGGTGTTTGTCTAGGGAGTGGGTTTTATGTCATAACGTTGAAGTCACTTTGGTTTTGTAATTGGTGAGCAGAACCAACCTTAGATGTTTCATCTACTGTGTTCGAATTGAAGGTCTAGGCATAACATTCTTATAAACATGCGAAACTGCGCCAGCGATATTTTCATGCAAGTCACGATATAAAATTGCCCAGCGCCTACAGCTTTCTTCAAGTGGACCAACAAAAAAATTAATAAACTCGTCGGTTGAATTTGTTTTTTTTTTTTGTTTTGTTTTCACGTGATTACATCTTATTAATAGATGAACGCCGGCTGCACGCACGAAAAATTGTCACGTTCCGTCTGAGCCGAGCGTGCAAGAACCGGCCAACCACCGTGCGAGAAAATCTTCTATAATATCAAACACGTTAAGGCGGGCTTTTTAATTAATTGTTCGTGATTATATTCAAACAAATTATTTAAATTAAATCTGCAAACAACTGTAAATAATATTTGAAAATTATAAAGTATGCAATTATTCATCAATGGTTTCTTATGACGTTATCACTTAAAATTATGGTCCGTTAACCGACTTCACAGACAACCCCCTTTTGTGTTTTCATCTCTGCGATCGCTACGTGCATTGGAGTTTGTTCTCTCATCGGACGAACAATGGGGGCTACGTCACGTTTGAGATTGCTGACTGACAACGTGACATTTACAATTCACACAATCTGCCGCGGGCAGTGCGTCAAAGGTTTGTCCATCAATCTGGCGAATTAGAGGAATTTATCGTGTTGGACAGCGGTCGTGGAGTAATCCATGAACACAAGGTATCTCTTTGGTGGATCCAATACATCACATCTACCATCGCGTTAATTAAATTTATAGCTACAGTTCACTGTAGAAGAGAATTCTATTGAAATCACACATTTGTGAGGTAGGGCTGTTGGTATGCCACATTGTGTAATGAATTTTTGCTTTGAGTAAAGAATTTCTGTCTCAACTCAATATGCAATAGTTGAAAATTTTTCGTCAAAGAAGTCTCCTAATATATATGAGCAAATTAGCAATCGTAATGTAGGATATGAACTTATCAACTAACATCTGGTGCTTTGTCACAACTGCGAATCTAAATAAATATACCGAAGTCTATACTTGTGGTAAATATTTATTTATTTATTCAAAAATAATATTGAAAATGAAAATTTGTTTTAGTTATTATTATTTACACCAGGAAGTTTCCCTTCTTCAACAATTTTTTTGAAATATTTATTTATATTTAAAAGTTAAAACAAATACAAGTTTTATAATCTTAACTCGCGTGGTAAAACCAAAATACCTGTTGTGCTTTATCCTTTTACCCCTCACATTGTTTATCACTACAGCTGTGGAGAGCACAATAAAACCTGTAATACTGACTTATTATAACACCTGTTATGTGGGCGATTAATAATAACACCTGATTCAATAAGTATCTTAACTTGAATTGAACTGTACCTGTGTCTTACAGTGATTTGTCGAACATATAAGACAAATGAAAACAATTTGAGGCAAGATATATGTGGGTATTGATTTGACACTTAACCAATAAATACAACTGTGAATAGAAGGTCTTAAATTATTTTTGTAAGTATAACAAACCCAAATATAGTACAATTTGTACTATAACACATGAAATAATCACACACCATATAACCGTTTGCTGTGACTGATATAAAATTATTCTAGCTCGGATAATAAATATCAATAAATAAACATCAAATGTTTCAGTTTAAAACATAAAATTCTCTGTGTAAGTTAGTTTCTGGTAAATATGTTGGTGATAGGTTGGGCAACTCTTAACCCAATTGTCTGTATTACGATGAAATATTCATAATTTAGCTTAGCTTGCATAACATAAGGTTATGTAATAATTATAAAATGTAGGCCGACTAGAGCACTAGACAGTTCAGTGGAGAACACGACAATCTAAATCGTCAACTCAAGAACATCACTACTCTATGGCTTCAAGTTATGTTAAAGAGCGAAAATAGTTATTTTTTGCCATTGATTAACGTTATCGATTTAATTAAATTTTTAAAATAAACACGGTGTATTTCAATAGAATTTAGTAGCTCTTTGTTTTAAATTGAACCTTATATCACGTAGCTTTATAAAGCTCCATTAAAATATTGAATTCCTGAGTATTGTTAGAAATGATTTGGGTTTAGCTATTATCGTGCTGGAATCAGTTTGCGATTAGGAAATTTTTGTATTTCCATCGCGTCACGCACGCGAAATTACTGAAATGACCGACACAATTTTTTCTTTCAATGGCGGTTAAACTGGTGCATTGGCAATACAATCATCATTCGTGTTGTTATTTTTTTTTTTTTACTGAATTCGCATGTGAAATATTTTTAAATTAATACGTTCATTTAAATATCTTTTCGGACGAATATTAAAATTTGAGTGTACAAATCTTCCTCGGAATAGAAATTGGTCACAGGCTATCTGTAGAGCGAATGTAATGGCGGGAAGCATTGTCTATTCTCGTCGCGTCTGCTGGCGCCGTTGCGACTCCAGCACTTGCACCGGCAGTTACCGTTTCATTCCGGAACTGAGGCGGAAGCTCCAATGCTCTTGCAACCCGACTTAGTTCCCCCGTCTCTCACCAGGGGCGTCACATATACGGCGGTGTTTCCCCCTCCCTTTCCCCCCTTTCTCCTCTCCCTCAGCAGCCGTGGGGTTCACCTGCAGAAAGATATCCGGCTATGATTTACAGCGGCTCCCGGACCAGATCGTCGGGGGTTGGGTAGGGGTGGGTAGGGGTGGGTAGGGGTGGGAAAGAGCGGGGACAGTGGTGGGGGAAGGGAAGGGTCAAGCACGCAGCTCCGGTATTGGGAACCCCCGGCCGTCAAGTCACGATAACCGGTCATGTCACGCTCGCCGGCGAAGCGAAAAGGGGTGAGAGGGGAGGGGTAGGAGGGGTTTTGCAAGAATGGGAAATCCGCACCCGAATAACCGCCGAAATGGCAGCGCGACGGGCTATTTATCAATTTTTATCCGTTTTTATTCTCGCACGCCCCCTCTTCCTCTCTCCTGCTTTTTGCCACCCCTATACCTCGCGCCAGGCGCCGGAAAAAGAGACGTATTCCTGTAGGAGGGGAGAAGAGCAGGGGTGGGCGAGGGGGGCCGAAAGGAAAGGGGAGTCGTTCTGAGTGTAGATGGCGTGGCAGTGAACCATGAAATATTTATCGGCGTTCCGCGGTCATACCAGCCGAACTTCATTGTGTGCGCGAGTTCAGAAGTGTTCGCGTTGCAGGGGGGGGAAGGGGAAAAAAAGGCCCCAAAAATTAGGTTCATTTGAAAGAAAGAAAAAAAAGATGTGGTTTGACAGGTGAGCTTGAACCGTTTTGTTGGCATGTCACGACCCGTGCTCCATCCGACGTCTGCTGGAGTGACGTGTCGGATTGATACTTCATCAGGATTTTCCCCGCGCCACTTCAGCTATGTCAATAAGTTGGAATCTCTCATATTTCTTCTTGGTTTTGATCGGAATTTCAGGGAATGGTGAATGTTCATTTAGAGTTCCTGTTATTAATTTAATAACCTTTAGAATCTTATGTAAGATTAGTAAACATATATACTATGTAGTCTATATGCGGTGTTAACTTCAATATATCGTATTAACGCATTCTTTCTTTCATTCCGATCTCCTACCCAGCTTCTGGAAACAATCAAATCATATTTTTTCAATTCAGTTTGTATAGTGTTTATATATTTTATAAATAATGCCCCTCAGGCTCAGAGGTGCTTTCGTAGTCTTATTTGACATTTGTCGCAGACAATTTGCACATGACATCAAATGAGCTACGTTCTGAGCAGGGGGGAGCAAGGATGTTATGTAATTACTTAAATAAAATTATATTTTAAGGTATACGTAGTCAAAGGCCCTGCTGCTTAGAATAGTTATTTTATTCTTCCAACTCACATCTAAAAAACCTATTGTCCGCAATTTATACGATACAAATTCAAACCCATGACTTAACCACGACTCGAACCCAGAACCCTCCGCAACGAAAGCCGAAATGCACACAACTGCGCTCAGCTTATTCACCATCGTTCAAACTAACAAATCATGAGTTAATGGGAATACCACTTTCATAAATACGTTTTTTAAATATTCATATATAGCCAATAACCTAATGTAGATTAAATGAGTTTTATTTTCCAATATTCAAATGTATTTTTTAAATTACTTGATCGATTAAATATACTCTGGCAAATATTATGCAGTTTTATAATGACGTAAGTGTGCATACATCTACAACCACAGTGTACTGATAAAAAAGAAAGGATTGATTACTAGGGTAGACCTCATGCTCGTTTGTGTAATATTTTACACACATATAAGCATATATATCAAAATGTGCGATTCGATATGTTATTTACTGACATATAAAATGTACATTCGTATTTTTTAACCAAAGTCTGCAGCACAGATTATATTGTAAAAACTTATATATAATTATATAAATTGTTCTTTATTAAAAAAATAACACGAGAGAAATGTCAAGTTACTACATCTTCCAACGCTATGGATAACGGTCGAATTATTTTTACAGTGTAATGATTTGTAGCGCGAGGTGATAGAAATATAATGTTGTTGCTAACATGCTAAATCTTATTCTCATGCACATAAACGCAAATAAATCTTTTAACTCGGACCACAATTTCCAGCGGAGAACTTTTTTTATAATACGTTAAATTGGGCATCCACTTCTCTTGGTGTGCGGAATACCTAAATAGGTGAATACCAGAGAATTCCATTCCAAATTGACAACAGTTGTTTTTTTTGTCCCCCGGCGTTTGGTTTCGAGTGATTGGACAAGCCTGGAAGGTCTGTAGTTATCCATCTCAGCAGCGTGAATTCTGCAAGAGTTGCAGGAGAGAATCCGTCACAGTTCGCGGATAACGAGTAGCGATCTCGTTACCCTTCGAGGATCGGGTCGGATGTCGCATTCGAGAGTTCGCCGATTTAATTACAACCAGCTTGTTCGGGACGTAGTTTTCATCTAGAGCCGGCATTTTTCCAGTTGAAAAGAACTAAAATGGAATCTCCCCCTTTTTTTTATTCTCTAAATTTACTAAAAAAAAAAATAACCATTTCATGGTTTGTTACGCCGATCGAATGACGAGATAGAAAAACAAAGACTAGAATGTATAAAGAGGTTAGAATTTCGCGTCGTTTGAAAATTAAAACTGGTCGGATCACTTTGTCAACACTCGCAGTTAAGTCACATTGTGTGTGAGGCTTCTAAATCTTCTAAAACATTTTCATGAAGTTACAATTTTGACTTCATTTGCTTGTTTTAGAGTATTTCCACGATCAGCGCCAATAAAAATTAAAAAAAAACTTTGCAAATATGGACTGATAATTTTTTGTAACAAATCAGTCGAATATTCTGGCGATAAATTTTCGTCTCCACAGTTTATTCTTCACAGAATGTGATTAAATCTAGTGTCGGTAGCGATCACAAGGGGAGTGTTGGAGAGGGGGTGAGGTTGTGGGGCACTTGTCGCATATGCCCAGGCTAACCGCGGGACGGCACCTGGGCGTGTTGTGGCGTCGTGGTCGGAGAGGACACCCTAGGACAATGCCCTGCCTCCCCTCCCCCGCGGCACCCCAGTCGCGATGACCTTTCACCCCCTCTCCGGGCGCCATTGTCCGCGCGCCGGACAATGCTCGAGGAAGGGTGGGAGGGGTGGTGGCCGACGCTAAAAAAAAAAAAAAAAACAGCGAGATAGCGCGAGCCGCGACAACAACACAGCAGCGAAATGTCGCGGGAGTGTAAAAAGGGAAGGGTTGGCGGAGTCGTCTGACAAGGGGAGGCGCTGGTGGTCGCCGTTGCTACAGACCCGCCGAATAGAGAGAGATTACCGCCGCGAGAGACAGAGAGAGACAGAGTGTGTGCTCTCGTGTGGGCGTGTCCACCGCTGGGGCACTACACCCCCTCCATTCCCCTCCCCAAACACACAACAATCACGCGATAAAAACGTTCTTATTGTCTCCGCGAGTCCCGCATGTTTAACGTCCCTAGGTGGTTTTCTTCGTGGGCAGTCGTTTCCCAGAATACCTGCATATCTGCGTGGGCGTAGCCAGGATTTATGTTTTTGGTTTGGTGGTTTGGGAGGGGGGGAGGGGGCAAGCGAAATGAAGCTATGGCAAGAATAAATATTTGATAGGCTTGTTTCTGGGGGTCTGAAGGGAGTGGTTTGGAATATATCCCCTCTGCAAACCGTTCACAGAAAAGCAGTTGGACCAATGTTCCTTCTCCAGAACATTTTTCAAAAGATGATGCTTTTTAACGCAGTTTTGGCTATCTGATTCAAGTGCAAGTTCTTTTTCCAAAAAATTGAAATTTTTAAATAAAACTTGTCACTTATGAACGGTGAATCCTTACACTATGTACTACTTATGCGATCCTAATACGTGGTCATAAACTGAGTCATATATTCGTAGCGCTTTAGCATCGTTACAAAATAGAAAAAATATATACGTTAAATTAGAAAGTTTTTATAAAAATATTACTTTGCTAGCTAAGAAGTTTTTTATAAGGTGGCTTATTGAAGTAAATAACTAGCACATTAGCAATGTATTTTTTATAGTGTGAATAGACAAAGTGGAAAAAAATTGCTTTGCTAACATAGCAAGTTTTTTGAAAAGGTGGCTAGTTAAAGCAAATATCTAGATAATTATTTTCAATGTTATAGTCAAATTTACCAGATTAACAATTTTTTGTCGCACAAGTCTTCCGAATATTTTTTCGACTAAAAGTATAGCATGTTTGATTTTATTTTGAATTATTGTGAATAGTATGGTTATTTATGATTGCGTAGCAAAAATGTTTAGTCGATGTGTGCAAAGCGAGGATTTAAAAATTTTGGAAAAATGCCTATAGTTCAAAAATCACAACACTTTTTTTCAATTTTGAATTTTTGATTAAGAACAGTATTTGCCTATCGCCTGTTCTAAGCTTGGTGTTAAAGTTTGGAACATTTGGTTTATATATCCTAGGCGGCCTCGTTTATCTCCTATTTTTTTTTCTATTTGGTGCTATAGTTTGTTTTAATATCTCCCGGCACATAAAACACGTAACATCACTAGCAGTATTTTGTTTCGAGTTTCAAGCCCCATCTTGATGTTGGAGATATACTAAGTTTTCATTCCGATTTAACAATTAAATGAGCTTTTCAAAACCCAAAAGTTAAGACTGCCGTGGCAGTGACCACCTAAGCCTGAGATAATTTATAACGTATTTATAACCTAACATAAATATGTATATTGTTACGAAAACATGTGTGGGCAGAAAACTGGGTTCGTTAAGGATAGCCCAGTTAATTTATTTCAGTTTTATTTATTACTAATGTCTACACTATAAATTTAATTAATGCACTCTATATCTCTGTCCAGAACAATTAGTCTTACACTGATCATTGAAACATTAATACTTTCCACTGGAGCTTGGCTCGACAGAGGCTCGCTCTTCTGTCCGCCTCTGTCCGCTTCCTTCGCACACTCACCCACGCCGCGCCTCAGTGCAGTCCCCCAACTATCGCTCGTCACACCCGACTGGCTCGCCAGGCCTTCACTCGCGGGTATCGCCTCCCGATAGGTCCGGTTCGCTCAGCAAGGGCCACTTTCCCTCTTCACATCTCGCTGATCGCACGGGTATCGCCAGTATCACTCCCCGAGGGGGAGACACACTCCGCTACTCTCACTCTCTGCTCTTCGCTCTTCGCTACTCCGGGGCTTGCATCCTCCGCCATATTTCTAGAATAGTCTGGCACTCCTTTGACGTGTTGCGTCATCCGTGTCAACCCGATGTTGGAAACATCCAGAACAGTGGCGTGCTATTCACGCCACTCCACGGCCTCAGAATTCCCAGGCCACTAAGGGATAGATTACAGCGCCCACGAAGGAGGTAGCGGGGGGCAAGGGGGTGGCGAGATAGGGCCACCCTAATCCTCAAAGGTATGCGCGCGTGACGTCAGTGGCCGTGCGTCACCGCGGGGGGCCGCCAGCCAGACTACTGTTGTGAGACCCACTTAGGGACCTTGCACGAGTCTCTACCTTGCCTCTCAGTGCGCTCGTAACAATATTTGCATTACACAGACCGTATCTAAAATAGTCTGTTCCGTTTTTCAAAAGTAGAAACGGTGGTAGGCCTACCCATTTCCCAACTTCCACTTACAAAAACATAGTGTGATGTTTTGTTTCCGAACACTAACACGAGGTGGTTTATAAACGCTTCTGGCAGAACAAAAGAAGCAGAAGTTTGCGTTTACCGGTGGTACTATTTCAGAGAAATGTTTTTATAACAACTTACATGTAACAGACTAAATATGTCAAACCCGTAAGTAAGCATGCAGGACAAAGGGCAGCCGCTAACGTGTACAATTAAATACGTTGGTTAGTTGCAATGGAGAACACCATACCTACACGGAAACCACGCACCATACGTATATTTACTTGTGTACTTTGATATTATGGTGTACCACATTAAATGAATCCAGTGCCTCCGCTTTTAAACAGTAAAGACTCTAGAAATATAACAATAGACGTTCCGGACCTATGCTCACTGCCACATCTACGTTCATTGTATATTTACCAACAGTTTACCTGAGTTTTAGACACAATTCTGTATATATGAATATCATGTCTATGCCTAGTAAACAATTAAACTCTAAAAAAATCTACGTTGCCTTGATTTTCAGATAAATCGCCTACCAACATTTCCAGAGAGAAAATGGGGGGAGGGGGTTATGTGTGTTCAGTGAATAGGGTGAAATTTGCTTGAGCTGATGATTTTGGAAGTTATACTTCTTTAGGCACGCTATGAAAATTTGATGAAAGTAAATTTTTACGATGCGCGCACACAATAAAACGAAATTTTCACAGGAGGAAAAAGGCTACATATATTAAAAATTATATACCTACTTGCTTTTAAATCATATACTTTAGTAATTTATATTGAATACTGATCAGCATAACTAAAAACATTTATTTATTGCTAATTTAATTTTTAGAAGGAGTGTATTGTATTTGTAATGTATTTTCAAGTGTATTTTTATAAGTGAGGTTATGTTCCCGTATGTATAATTTGTTTTCATTATAAATTATTATATTATTATTTAATAAATAAAATAAATAATAATAAACATGGCATAACGAATGAAAGTAATAATTTGGCATTATTTAGTAAATCTTATTTCCATTATTTTATTAATTTAAATAATTACTTTAAATATGAATTTTTTAATATTGAATACTGAGTAGTTATATTTTTAATTTGATTTCATTTATACCTTACGACGTGTATCTATAATATCAATCCAGTATGAATTATTTGCATGTAAAATTAAAGTTTTTTATTACGCAAAGTATAACTTCACGTGCACATTTTTTTTTCAGAATACTCTTTTTTTTCCAATTTGTTCTGACCTTATCCAGCAGTGAAAGTAGACTTTGGGCGTGTCGAGTCTCGGCATTGCAGTTACGGTAAATTTTAGAGCGCCGAACGTCGCACAGAGCATAGGCAGACCCGCAATACGTAGCTGTGGTGCGGGAAGCGGACCTTCTAAGACTTTTTCGCCAGACGAACAGAATATTGTGAAGGGGGTTTTTTTTTTTTTTTTCACCAAATTGATAATAAAAAATTTATATTATCAAAAAAGGTAAAGTATGGCTTTCCATTGTCTAAGACTTTACTTAGGCCCATGGCTCTATGATCAGTTCTATAAATCGAACTAAGAGGTATTTTAACAACACGATGCTATGTATGTATATTAACATTCGCTCTTGGAGTCAGTGAGAGTTTGTGGGATCGTGAGAACGCACACACTCATATATTTGAAACGTATTCATGAACAAAGCCATTACTGGTTCAATAACGGACAACAAGAGTAAGTACACAAACACGTGAAGGTCAAGCCAATATCAGCTGATGTTAAATGCTTTCCGTGTGTTTTTTTGCCAACTCTTGAATATTTTTTTTTATATGACAATTTGTGTACATAAAATAGCAGTGATGTATGATCGCAAAATTGTTTTCAATCAATGTTCCCCATTACAAGACGCGTCCAAAGAAGGCTCATTATCGATTCACAAAAGATCCAGACGTCGACAATATAGCGACGATCGTTCGAATATTTTATTTAAAAAAAAAAAAACGAATAAAAGAAAGAACTAAATAAAAGTGCTTTAAACGATGGATCACGAAGCACCAGCGAGCGATATATAACGGTTTGCAATCAACCGCGTTTCCTCGCGACGTCGTCTCGAGGAGAGGGGGTTAAAAAAAAAACAAGGACAGCGTCGCTACAAATCTCTCCCCTCCCCCTTCCCCTCCCACCCACCCACGCAGCACCGTTGCAGTTAATCGGCGAGCTGGTGGCGCGCGATGCGGTCAGATATCGCCCTTCCCCCCCTCACCCACCCCCTTCTCACCCTTCCTTCCCATCGGGCTCGAAGCCACCCGCCCTCTCTTACAGATGGCCGCGTCATGAATCTCTGGGTCTAGGCCCCGTGGCGAGGGGTTGGGGTGGGGGGGGGGGGGGAAGGGCGTGGGGTTGGGTAAGGCCCTATTCATTCATCAAGCGAGCTGGGCGTCGCCGCTAAACAGATGGTCCGTGAGTCTAGCGGGCCCGGCCCTACATAAAACATTTCTGCCTTCCTTCCCCGCCCTAGCGACCCGTGTCCTTCTACCCGTGAGCTCGCCTGGGGAGGAGGGGGGGGGAGAGGGGGGTGTTTCGACGACGCTTCGTGGAGAAGGAAAAAAATACACCAAGAGATGCTGAGGCACTAACGATTGAATTTACTGCCGAACAAGCGGAAGGGATAGATACAATCTGCATGCAGACTTCCGATAGTGTATTTCTAGCAGCTACGATGCTTTCGACAGTTTACAAAAATTCACGCATTGAAATACACTATCACAATTGGACATTCAAATAAATGAGGAACGTAATTGGTATATTGTCATTTTAGAAAACAAGAAATACACTTAGACCTATCATATATTATTTAATTTGAAAAAAAAATTGGACTTGGTTCAGAATGAAATCAAGAACTAAACCCCAATTAAAACTTTATCTAAAGATAAAATAAAATTTCCGAATATAAAACATTGAGAAAGACACAAGAAAAAATTCAAATATAGGTTGAAAGCATTTGTGGCTTCTGGGCTGAGGCTACGTCCATGAAAATGATGACATGTCCGACGTTTCGGCACGCCTGGTTGCCTCCATCTCAAGAAACGATCAACAACTGAAGGTCCTGGTGTTACGGGAACTTTGATAGGTCCACTGTGGGTGTCCAATAGAGCGCAAGACAAGGGGGTTCTGGCCAATCTGTATGCGTCTGCTTAGCAGGTGCAGCAGCTATTACTGTGGCTAAATCTTGGATGCTGACCGCCAAGAAGGGCCTCACTTTTGAGGGCCCACTTGCAAAATCATAACAGTGAAACGAGAGTGACGACCGATAATGTTCGTATGGCGAAGTGGAGAATTCAAGTTAATAAACCTGAACGATTTAAAAAAAACATAAAGCTAGTCATTTTTGCCGTGGAGAATCCATTAGTGTGTGCTCAGCGGTGAATATAAATAAGCTCGCGAGGGTACGTAAAACCATAGCCGCAGCCGCACTGGCGCCACTTAATACGTTGTTGATGCCTCCACGCGCCAACTCAAGCCCAGGAGCTGACCATGCGCGGGCGAAACGCAATCTGTTATTTGATAAGCTCCCCTTCCCACCTTCTCCCGTGGCCGTAAAGCCATCACGAATTGGGAAAGGAGGGGGGGGAATTTTTTTTTCTGTAAATTAATCTGTTTGATGTGTGGGCAGGAACGATAATCTACATCGTAACGCGCGCGGCATAACGGCCAGGCCGCGGGTAGCCCCGGCGCTCGTATACAACGGGCTCATGCCCGGCTCAAAGGACGCATTAACCTGGCCGGCGCGGGAGGGGGTGGAGAGAGGGGATACCATCGGCGTGACGTCATGGTCAGGTCGAAGCTTGCGAAGGCCACCGAACAAAAACTTGGGACTTTTATTTATTTGTTTGGTGTATATTTTTTGTTATACGTTTTCCGTTCGAAAACTATAATTAATTATTTTTAAATGTTTTTTTTTGGACTTACACCATTGCCAGTTACAGTGTAACTAACCAAAAAAAATATGCAAACAAAGACAAAAAAGAAGACAAACAGCCGATAAAAAAATTGAAAAACATACAGCACAGAAACTTTCGTGAAAGGAATCAGTAAAAAAAAAAAGTTACATCACAGAGGACACAGTGGGCTAACAACGACTATACTGTTGAAACAGAAAACTGCCTTGGATAACATAGTGACGGTTATTGAGTTTTCTTATGAAAAATGTAACTATAATCAACAATGACGTTTGTCCGAAAAATAATCTTAAAACGGTCTTCCCCATTACAATAACCATTCTAAAAAGTGCTATAGTTTAATTTTTTGTTAGTGAGTTAGATGTTCAACGATTTTATGATTCAAATGTCTACTAGTGATAGAAACACAATGGTCATTCCAGACGACCTTGTTGGATTCATTCAGCCAGAGCTAAGCGGGATTCCAGACGACCCTGTTAGATTCATTCGTCTCTAGCTGGGATTCTAGACTACCCTTGTTTGGATTCATTCGGGCCGACCGAAGCGGTATTTCAGACGACCTTGTTGGATTCATTCGGCCCGAGCTGAGCGGGATTACAGACGACCCTGTTGGATTCATTCGGCCCGAGCGAAGCGGGATTCCAGGCGACCTTGTTGGATTCATTCGCCCCGAGCGAAGCGGGATTCCAGGCGACCTTGTTGGATTCATTCGCCCCGAGCGAAGCGGGATTCCAGGCGACCTTGTTGGATTCATTCGCCCCGAGCGAAACGGGATTCCAGACGATCTTGTTAGATTCATTCGTCTCTAGCTGGGATTCTAGACTACCCTTGTTTGGATTCATTCGGCCCGAGCGAAGCGGGATTCCAGGCGACCTTGTTGGATTCATTCGCCCCGAGCGAAGCGGGATTCCAGGCGACCTTGTTGGATTCATTCGCCCCGAGCGAAACGGGATTCCAGACGATCTTGTTGGATTCATTCGCCCCGAGCGAAGCGGGATTCCAGGCGACCTTGTTGGATTCATTCGCCCCGAGCGAAGCGGGATTCCAGGCGACCTTGTTGGATTCATTCGGCCCGAGCGAAGCGGGATTCCAGGCGACCTTGTTGGATTCATTCGCCCCGAGCGAAGCGGGATTCCAGGCGACCTTGTTGGATTCATTCGCCCCGAGCGAAACGGGATTCCAGACGATCTTGTTGGATTCATTCGCCCCGAGCGAAGCGGGATTCCAGGCGACCTTGTTGGATTCATTCGCCCCGAGCGAAACGGGATTCCAGACGATCTTGTTGGATTCATTCGCCCCGAGCGAAGCGGGATTCCAGGCGACCTTGTTGGATTCATTCGCCCCGAGCGAAACGGGATTCCAGACGATCTTGTTGGATTCATTCGCCCCGAGCGAAGCGGGATTCCAGGCGACCTTGTTGGATTCATTCGCCCCGAGCGAAGCGGGATTCCAGGCGACCTTGTTGGATTCATTCGCCCCGAGCGAAACGGGATTCCAGACGATCTTGTTGGATTCATTCGCCCCGAGCGAAGCGGGATTCCAGGCGACCTTGTTGGATTCATTCGCCCCGAGCGAAGCGGGATTCCAGGCGACCTTGTTGGATTCATTCGGCCCGAGCGAAGCGGGATTCCAGGCGACCTTGTTGGATTCATTCGCCCCGAGCGAAGCGGGATTCCAGGCGACCTTGTTGGATTCATTCGCCCCGAGCGAAGCGGGATTCCAGGCGACCTTGTTGGATTCATTCGCCCCGAGCGAAGCGGGATTCCAGGCGACCTTGTTGGATTCATTCGCCCCGAGCGAAACGGGATTCCAGACGATCTTGTTAGATTCATTCGTCTCTAGCTGGGATTCTAGACTACCCTTGTTTGGATTCATTCGGGCCGACCGAAGCGGTATTTCAGACGACCTTGTTGGATTCATTCGGCCCGAGCTGAGCGGGATTACAGACGACCCTGTTGGATTCATTCGGCCCGAGCGAAGCGGGATTCCAGGCGACCTTGTTGGATTCATTCGCCCCGAGCGAAGCGGGATTCCAGGCGACCTTGTTGGATTCATTCGCCCCGAGCGAAACGGGATTCCAGACGATCTTGTTAGATTCATTCGTCTCTAGCTGGGATTCTAGACTACCCTTGTTTGGATTCATTCGGCCCGAGCGAAGCGGGATTCCAGGCGACCTTGTTGGATTCATTCGGCCCGAGCTGAGCGGGATTACAGACGACCCTGTTGGATTCATTCGGCCCGAGCGAAGCGGGATTCCAGGCGACCTTGTTGGATTCATTCGCCCCGAGCGAAGCGGGATTCCAGGCGACCTTGTTAGATTCATTCGTCTCTAGCTGGGATTCTAGACTACCCTTGTTTGGATTCATTCGGCCCGAGCGAAGCGGGATTCCAGGCGACCTTGTTGGATTCATTCGGCCCGAGCTGAGCGGGATTACAGACGACCCTGTTGGATTCATTCGCCCCGAGCGAAGCGGGATTCCAGGCGACCTTGTTGGATTCATTCGCCCCGAGCGAAGCGGGATTCCAGGCGACCTTGTTGGATTCATTCGGCCCGAGCGAAGCGGGATTCCAGGCGACCTTGTTGGATTCATTCGCCCCGAGCGAAGCGGGATTCCAGGCGACCTTGTTGGATTCATTCGCCCCGAGCGAAGCGGGATTCCAGGCGACCTTGTTGGATTCATTCGCCCCGAGCGAAGCGGGATTCCAGGCGACCTTGTTGGATTCATTCGCCCCGAGCGAAACGGGATTCCAGACGATCTTGTTAGATTCATTCGTCTCTAGCTGGGATTCTAGACTACCCTTGTTTGGATTCATTCGGCCCGAGCGAAGCGGGATTCCAGGCGACCTTGTTGGATTCATTCGGCCCGAGCGAAGCGGGATTCCAGGCGACCTTGTTGGATTCATTCACCCCGAGCGAAACGGGATTCCAGACGATCTTGTTGGATTCATTCGGCCCAACCTAAGCGGTATTTCAGACGACATTGTTGGATTCATTCTGCCCGAGCTAAGCGGGATTCTAGACGACCCTTGTTGGTTTCATTCGGCCTGAGCGAAACGGGATTCCAGGCGGGCCGTTGCGCTGGAGGGTTCGGCAGTTCGTCACGTGACCACAGACGCGGGGCGATGCTTCCTCTAATCGACTCCGCGTCACTTCCGGGACGGCGGGCGGTGAGTGTTTATGAGCGGCCGGGGTCGCTCCTCTGGGCGGCGAGGTGGGGTTGCTAGGCAGAGGGAGAGGGGGGGGGGGGGCAACGGAGGTCGAAGCGAGTGGACGCTGAAGGAACTGTTGCAGTGAAGCACCGGGCCCATTAGTCACCTTGTTGCCCCCGAGACCCCGAGACTTGCTCCGCTCCCGCAACTCGCCCGGGAGCCGAGATGCTACCTAGGCGACAAATGTACAAGTTACACTGTTGTTACGCGAATTAAAATAATATATTTGCATCAACACTATGCAGTTCATTTAACTGTGGGTCTGATGATTAAAAATTGTTTATCATGCTGATTCTACCACGGAAAAAAATATATATATTTTCCCAGTCTGGATTCCCATACAAGCACGTATATCGACAGTTTACTGTGAAAGGTGAACGAAGGATCATATTTTATGACACTAAAACGCACACTTGCTGTAAAAACCTCATCTAAACGAAAGCCATAACTTAGGAAAACGTGCCTATGTTTGCAAGATAAGTGGGGCAAAATTCTATTTTGATCAAGGCAAATTGAAAATACTGTTCAAAACTTTTCCCTTCTCTTACAATACGTAGCCTATGATGTTATGGTTATTCAGTTCGATAAATAAAAGCCTTCAAAGCATTTACAATGTAAGGATATATTTTGACAAGGGAACTGGGTTTATAACTTGACTCTAAGAAATAATTCTAATATACCTGATACAGCACTAGTAAGACGTGAATTTTTATAAATTATGGGTGCCAGCAAATAGTTAAACTAATTTCAAAATAACGAAAATTTTACTTCAAATGATAAATAAATCAGTATTAAAGTTATGCTAGCGAAAGATGTACATTGAACGTTACCGGTACAACTGTTTAAATTAACTCTTTCGACAATAGTGTGTGCATTAATTACGTTAAAACATCCGACAGTACAACATAAAATTTCTAACGATAGTAGCATCCAAATTTAATTTTGGGAATTATCAATCCTTTATTGTAAATTTGTCTTAAGTATCGCACAAGTACTATGAATGTAAGCTATTTTATTAGGTAAAGAAAAAATACGTTAATGTGGTTAGTCAATCGATGAAATCAATGTTGAGTGCTCTCAACTAAAAAGGGTATCCTCTGGGATAAAGTTAAATTTATAGTGGCCAATAAACGTAGCACACATAAACTAGAAAAACATACTTAGACAAAATTTTGTAAGGCATAATTACAGTGAATTAAATTATTAGACAAGTCAAAGGTCTAAAGTGAATTAAATTATCAGGCAAGTCTGGATGCTAATATTTTTAAACCCAACACAAACATTTAAACTATTTCACTATTCTACATACATACCGTTGCGCTAGCATCGGTTAATAACTATAGGTACTTCTGTTGAAATCCTCTCTAGCAAGAATGTTCGCCGTTTGGGCGATGGAAAAGGTCTTTTGAAGCTATTTATTCTCAACAATGTCTGGTAAACCACAGCCGTCGGTGGTATCCGCGTTGGTCCTCAGCGATACATTGTGTAACCACCACTGTGAGTAGGAAGACCAAAACAGAAATACTAAATTCCAAAATATTTTAAATGACCTGAACTCATTCCAAATTCCACAGTTGAAAAATAACAGGGAGCGACATTACATAGGAACCTCATAAATAAGTAAAAGGGCTTCTTACTGTTTCTCCATTAAAAATTTGTCCAGTTTCTTACGATAAACAAAATATAAATATATTGACAAAGCGCAGTTCTCCAAAGTTTGCTTGAACAATACAAAAACTTTTATTATTAAGCATACCACTAAATCTAAATGAATTTATTAACTGTCCCACTATGAATGTTCTCGTGAGATTTTAATGGCTTTGGAAGTACCGTGTCATAACAGTGTAAAAATTATTTGCTTCTCGTAACCTCGGAGCAAGTATCACAAGTATGTGCGACGCAACGAAAAATGCCACAGTGCAAGTAGGATTCCTTCACCTGTCCAGAGGTTCTGTGAGTACTACTAGCAAATGGTTGTAATATTTACTCAGTTCAAAAAATTATGTTCTTTAAGGGGGGGAGTAAGATCCTGCACTGGCTGCGCCTTTACAATATTTAGTAAGAATATGTTGGGAAAAATTTGAGACGAAACATAAAATGCGAGAGAGCTGTCGTGATAATTGTTATTTTTTTCTGCAAAAACCCTAAAACAATGGTAAGAAGAAGAAAATTAAATCTTCGGCGTGAAGTGTGTAGGTACCGAATTCTCAATTAAGCTAAAGTAATCTTTTTTTTATCGTAAACTATTTGTAAATACTTTTTTTTTATAATGTGACAGTTCGCTACATCGAGGTAAGAATGCGCGATGTCCAACAACGGGCGACGCAGCAAGGACAAAGGACACGAACCCATGGTCGAGCCAGACAACGACGCCCCCTCTCCCCCACCTACCCCTGTGTCACGAGGCGTATTTAGTATTCATGGAATTTTTGAAAAGGTGTTTGATTTGCGAAGTGGTGGGGGCGCGAGGGCGGAAAGGGAATGGAATAAAGAGGGGGGGGAAGGGGGTGGAGAGAGAGAAGGGGGGTGTAGCGACGCTCATTAAAGTATTTCCCGCGCGGGGATGACGGCTGGCGTCGCCATGGAAACAGTGAGCGTTTGGAGAGGGGTGAGGGGAGAGGGGTGCGGTACGCGGAAAGGATTTCGAACGCGACAATAACAACGCCCACGCCCGTCCTGCTTGCGAGTTGTGGTCTTTCTGTCTTTGCGTGCGCTTCCCCCCCCCCCTTGTCACCTTCAGGACTTCCCCCAACAGTCTCGCCAAGGACGACTCTCGAAAAAGAAACTAAGATTTAAAAACGTGAAGTCAAGACGCACGAATAAACTGCTTTCGTGCATCTACGTAATTTTTTTTTTTTTACTAATTTATTTTATGTTGTTTGGTAGGTTAGGTTGTGCGTGTTACATAACTCAAATTAATTAATTTTATGTGTAACATTGTAGCTATCGGTACACGGCAATTGATGGGAATAATTTCGTGAATGGAACGGAAGTCGCATGGAACGGAAATTTGTAACCACGGTGCTTCTATCTGTGGCGGATAACGCGAAACAGTTCACACAGTTTAATGTATCTAAACACGATGGGCAGTATTTAAATAAATATTCCTTGTCGAAAATCAGGTCCAAAGCCGGGGTTTAGTACTTTTTTTTAAGTCTTTTTCGCTTGTAAACAATACCTACATACATACATTTATTACGCTCGGCATTATTTTTAAGAATTCTACGTTAAATTTCGTGTCCGTTATTAGTGTATTTGCAACATGAGAACACGTGAATTTTCTCGTTAACGAGGGTAGATGTTACACACTCGCTCACGGTTGTTTTTTTTTTTTTTACACTTCCGTTAGTGTAGGTTTTCGCTCGTCCAGGTGATTTTATGTGAGTATATATTTTTTTTAAGTAAGGTCAACGACATTTTAAAAATTATCTGTGATAGTTTAAATAAACGAACTCTCGTGAACTTCAAAAGTGCCTGACAGTATTCAAGTGAATCTGAGTGTTTTCCCGCTCGAAGCCTCCGCGTGGGGCTGGCGAACAGAGGGCGTGTCGCGGGCGTCAGCCGCACACGATGTCTTCAGCACACTGCACGTCGCCGGCACTCAGTCCTCGAGATACAACTGACTCCCCGTCGCGTCTCTTGCGTGGAGCGCAGGCGAGGCTGTGAGGCTGCGAGGCGACCAACTCTTTTTATGTGCCCAGTCATGCGGTGTCTTCTCACACGTTGGCTATTTATTTATTTATTTTCAAAGCAGAACTTACACTGGTCAAAATAATTATATTGTGCGTCAGGGATTAAAACAAGTCGAACTTTCAGCAGCAGTATGAGCTACAAGCGGCTTCTGTTGACAGCCCGTCGGAACAATGAACCAAAGTGCAAAGTGCCTCGCAAACAGCAACAAGAACGCAGAGTGCCATCTCAAACTGACCGCAGGCGGCCTCTACGCCACGTAGAGGCCCATGGGTGTGTGTGTGTGTGTGTGTGTCTCTTAGCACGAGAGCTGATTGGAGCCCGTAGAAACTGGGTGTGTGAACATCGTGGATGTCGTCGCGCCCAGCGGAGATCTGTTCTGTTCTCCGATGAGTCGCGATTCAGTGCGGTTCCTGATAGTCGACGTGGTCTCATCCGGTGGGAATGTCACACAATGTAAAACGAAACAACCCTGCAAAAATGTGGTATTAATTTTCTATTTTTGTCTGATCCACGAATTATTTCTACCAGGTCATTACCAGTCTACAATTATAGGGTGGCTAGCCAAACCTTGATGAAAAATTCCCCGACTCTTAACTGACTTCTTCAGGCTCAGGAAAACATTTTCCCTGCCCACTGATACTATAAGTTGCTAATAACTATATAATATTAAAAATCGCGACTTTGAGGCATAAAACACATCACTATCGTAATAGACAACTATCAACTATCGCTACTGTCAATTGCAATGCAATCAGTGATCATTATCGAAGTGCTGATATAATTACGAGCCAAAAGTAATGAAAGAATAACTCTTTGTAACACTGAGATAAAAAAGGATAAGGGGAAAGAAATCATGTATGCGTGAAACCGGTACGAATAAAATTAAGTCTCTAATATGATTTTAATTTTAGTAACCTAATCATCAAAAATTTTCACTGAGTAGCTAAAAAGTTCCCTAGCTTTTTCCCTGACGTTTTTCAGTTACTAAAACGTATCTGACTTTCCCAGGTGTTCCCTATTTTCCCAGTTGCAAGCCACCCTGCTTAGGTCAACACGTAAGAACCACAGACTCAAGCCACAATAAACTCCCGTCAACATAAATTAACTGTCATCTTTAAACAGTACATAACTTGTACGATACAGCAAATTTTCGTATTTATTTAATTTTCACGTCTCGTCGACAATGAAACCATTCAAAAGAAAACGGACAAACACTATACAACTCAAAAAAAATTGGCTAAAGGATCGGTCATTGGCCCATTTCAAGATACTATCCCTGAAATTGCTTAAGGTGATTTTGGAGGAACCATTGGTTAAGGTGGTGCCTCCCATTTCAGACCACGATTTTATATTTACTTGTAGACTTTATAAATTTTTTTTTCTTTTATGAAATAAAAAATATAAACATCGCATACATTTTGCATAATTAGCTGTTTTGGGGGTTAAAAATAAGAATAATTAAAAGGATTTCATAAATAAAACTTTTTAGGTTCAAGAGGAAATGATACTGGCTATTTCGTGATAGGGTTTGCATGTCTATTACAAAAACTTATTTCATTTTGCTTAGCTGTGAAAATCCTCAGAAATTCTAGAATTTCGAAAGAACAGGTAAAAATGAGTCAAATTTTATAAACGAAATTCCAACCGTTTCTTGAAGTAGCCAGTAGTATTGCTATTAAACCTAAAAAGGTTTCGTCCTGTTTTTCAGTCGATTCTCTTTATTTGAACGCCCCAAAAACGTTAAAATGTTAACTTTGGCAAATATTTATGCAATAAGTATGCGATGTAAATATTTTTCATTACATGGAAGTTAAACAATTCAATAAGTCTACATGTTTACCAGCGTTTCACCTAAATACATAATAGTGAGCTAAAAGGTGACGCATACCCTTAACCGAAATCATAATGGGTGAACTAAATTCGTACACAGAGCCTACAGAAAGCAAGTCCAAACTTTTCTTCAGTTGCGTTAAATCGCTCAGGTCACCATACAGAATTATTTTTTTTTATAAATTACAGGTCAATAAAAGGATTAACTCAGCTGCTATTTTACTTTGACAGTAAACCTTTGTGCAATTGATTTTCAGGAACATGTAGTTCCCTGAATATTAAATTAAGATGTTATTATAAATACGTCTACAACTTAATTTTATGAAGAATCGCCGAACTATATATGTGTGTACACGTACATGTACACATGTGTGTGTATATTTAAGAGTGAAGTTTTGTTGCAATGTTATGTGTTATATTCCTTTATGTTAATTTTCTATTAAAAACTACGTTTCAAAGAGTGCAAGTGAGACCAAAAAAACTGACGTAGTTCGTTCGATTTTTAAATAACTTAGCGTCAAAACAAGCATTTTAAGCTCCAAGGGAAACATGCTGGGGCACGATTGTATTCGGGGACAAAGGAAAACGCTGTCAAAGCGATAGCCAATTAACTACCGGCTATGTAACTGCTTTTTCAACATAAGAGCTTTCATTGGGTCGTTCGGAGATAATGACGTGTAGCCTACAGCATAAAGTGCCAACTTCATTTGTCACTGGCGTAACAGTCAACTACCATACGTGAGGTATAGATGAATGAATTCAAAACATCTAAAGTTGATTATGGCACTTCATAACATTCTGGATCTATTTAGCTTGCAATTGATTGTAAGAAAATCTGAAAATTCTATAAAATTAAATAAAAAGATTTTTGTGATTTTTTTTTCTTCAAACAGATAAAATAATGCCTACAAAAATTTCATTTCAAATTTCTGAAGTTTTTTTAACTTATCAAATAATTACTTACACAACGACTTAATGTTTACTGAAATCAAAGTGATTTGTTCAAATTGTTAACGTGTTTCACTTTGACGTCTAAATAGGAGCTCATCAAATATGAACCATGCTGGATTTAGGAGATTATCGTCTAATAAAGTTTTTATATACGTTTGAGCAACCAACCCAGCTACAGAGAAATTCCAAATATGTTGCCGTGCACATAATACACAAATACACATACCAGCGGCATATGTTCTCAGTTTAGCCATTCAAATAACTAGGCCTACTTATAATGCATTTATACAGAATGAGTCTGAATTCGGCCGTAAAACTTCAACTGCAGGTTCACACGACCAAATAAGTAAAAAATATTTTTTTCGACTAATGGTCCAAAGTGTTTTCCAAGGCTGCTGGTATACGTCTTTCAAGTTGGAGCTTAACAACATTTGTATTGTAAATAATAACGAAAGTACTTAAGATGGAACTCTGAGCGTCTGGATTGTGTTTAATTTTATGGAGTTATACAACCCCCGCAAATTTTGACGCTGCAGCAAAACTGTTTCCGTCAAATAATCAGTACTAACGCCTTGATTTTCCATAAATTTTTGTGAATCGTAACAACCCACAATTATTTCGATGAACCGGTTACAAATTATCCAGGGAACATGTAAATATACGTCTATCTTCGTAAATCTAAGTTTATCTTCGTCAATCTACGAACACTGTGTGCGCCTTTTATTTTTGACATGAATAATTTTGATATATTAACAAACAATAGTACTATTAATATATAGATGTGTATAATATTTTAAATACTTGTCAAAAAATAATAATATTATATATTAATAAGATCTTATAATATAGATAATTATTTATATGTCATTATAGATTAATTAAATCTTAAATAATATTAATATATAATTAATAACAACATATTTAATTAATTTTATCAATAATTACATTATAATATCTTATTATATTAGATAATAAATACACAACTTTTAAAAAACTAGCTGAGTTAACTGTCCTTTTGTCCATTCGTTTGTGTGCCTTTGTTAAGAACAAACTACGGCGTAGTTTCTAAGAAGATTCAGTTATTTAAAATTACGTTCATTCGAGGTTGATTCTGCGTTGAAAAAGTACTTGAATTCAATGTGATTCCGAACAGTTGCAGTTGCAGACACTGGTTGCTCGTTCGATGACGTAGCTGGCACTCGCAAGCGTTTAGTAAGTCTGGGTGGTCGCGCGCCGCGGGGATTTATGGCGCGACGCCTGGCCTGGAGTGCCGCATTACCACCACCCCCTACCCCTCACCCCCTCCCTCCGGCGCGACCAATCACAATAGAGAGACGATACAGTCCCCAGCCCGCGATTTATTGGCATCCCCCTTCCCCGGCTCCCTCACTTCCGCTTGTCGAGGTGTCAGCATGGCGCCGTTTGACCCCTGGCTTTCTCACTTCCGATTTTATGTTGTGTGTGGAGAAAGTGGGGGGGGGGCGGGGTTTGAGGAGTGTTTAGACGGCGTCGTTCGATCGAACTATTGGTTCTGTCCTTCGTCTGCCGGAGGGTCAACTTCGGCTGCTTAATTTTACGTAATAAATTAGAGGCTTTTAAGGTTTTTTTTCTATTTCAAAGAAGGCAAACTAAAGTTCCCCAACTAATTACCCCCCTAAAAAAATTCGTGTTGAACTTAATTCAATGCCTATTTTCTAAACATGCGGGTACTAACAAATAGGAACAGGGATAAATATATAAAGGCTGCTCGTTGCTATATTCTACTGTAATTTACTTACCAAAATGTACAAATATACTTGATGGCCAAGTTATCTTGTGTTATGATTTCTTTGTGCCTCAATTTTTTTGTGTGCTCTTTAAACATATCTTAGTGAATATGAAGTCATCTGGATTTTTAGGTAATTTTATTGAAAACCATTTTTATTGTTAAATTTCTTCATTCCTATAAATGTGGCTCCATTACATGGAATTGATTGGTATTCCTCCTCTCCTTTACACCGTCAACTTTTTTTTATTCTGTATGATATTATTGTGTTTTCTTGAATACTTAAAACCATACGTTAAAATTTTAATTCGTAAATTGTATGAAAATTCCAAAATAACGTTTTTGAGATAGTAAATTTTGTAAATAATCCAAGGGACAATCTCTGACAATTTTTTTCCAACATCATTCTTTTTTCGCACGATGGTCCCTTTCGAAGAGTCTTCCTAGAGCCTCCCCTGAAAGTTGAAGAGAGAAATGGTTGCTTGAGATTTATAGCATTTTAACTCCAATACTTTGTATCGTTCCTTTATTTACTTTCTAAACGAAACTTCGTCATCGTTTCCCCTTTGGAAAAAGAAAATACAGTTATCCATCTTTAAAACAATCTATATTCCTTCATTTCCACGCATTTACTCTTCTTTGTTCGAAACCCGTAGATATGTAGGTATCATTAGAATGTTTTGCATTTTTGCTGGCAATTCACAAAAATAAATATTCGGACTGCTTAAATCCACTTTAAAGTAAATTGTAGTATCATCTTTTTAAATTAATGCACAGGATTCACGATTGAAAACTTTAAATATAAATTCCTAAAGACTAATTACCCGGATCTATATCAATCACTTATTTGGTTTAACAAATCTCAAAATAATTATCGGTGCTCACCTTTCTGTCAAATTTAATGCGATTATATATCTCGAAAATCACCGGATGTACTTACATGGTTACGATGAAACTTCAGTTCTCGTGCAAATAATTGTCAAAGGGCGTGCATGGAAATAAATAAACCTCTAACCCATTGAAACCAAACAAAGAGATGAACTGTTATCACAATAGACAGTAATTTTAGTTTTTACTACCAACAAGCTAAAAACATAATAATAACCACCACGCAGTGCTACCGTAGTGCTGAGTAGTTTCAAATTTTATTATCAACAATTCAAAAACATGAATAAACCACGCAATTTTACAACTCAAATATCTATTTAGTTGCTATGGTTTTTCCGCCACCAAGATATATTTATAAACCATGGCGGCACATACACAGTAGGCGGTACATACACAGTAGGCGCCTGCTAAGTATATGGTTATCAGCGAATTGTCTTAAGAAGAGATAGTAAATGTATTCTGTCTTTAAGGACGAGGAATAATGGCCAACATACGCGGAACGTGTTTCAGTTTTACGCTTGCCTTCACACGCTATGTGGAATGTTTCTTTTTTTTCTCGCTATTTTCACAATTCTATAAACAAAATTCAGAAGTGAGATTATAGAATCAATGTGTGATTTGTTGTCCAGCTTAGGTGATTTACCACGTTGCGATTAGTCAGGAAAAATTTTTAAATACAAATTATTGCCCTGACGTTTAACAAATAATACCAGATAAAATGTGACCAGATTTGCTACGGAACCAAAAAATATGTAATTTTTATTTAGTCTAACATCCGTATAAATTGTCCAATGGATAAAAAATGACATGAAAAATCATTAATTTAACATGACGGGTGAAGCCTGAATACAGGCCACCACTTTGACTCTCTAAGTTTGGTGCAAAAGAGTTCATCATCTTTATTACAGAATTCTAAAATATATTTTTTACAGAAATATTTAGACTTTCTTTCTTTCAAATTCATCGGATTTTTTTCCCCTGAACTCGCACGTTACATTTCGAAACTCACGATTATTTCCCGGATTAATTTTACTTCAGGTTGGACTCAACTTGCTTACGTATATATAAACAAGTATTTTTACAGAGTGTCTCACTTTTAGTTCGCAGTACAGAGTACGTAAATGGCGCCAACTTCTGTCCGATTGATTCTACCAAGCTTGTTATCAATAAAAATCTTTTTTTATGCGAACGTTAAATATAATAAGTTCTGGAAATATATTTTATTTTATTTTCTATTTTCTGATTTTTCGTAATTATAAAATAGTTTTATTGACAGCATTGTTGCAGTTGTAGTCATTTAGAAATGACAAAAAGTAATTCAATGCTAAACACCAATCATTATTTCACAGTAAAATTATTTGTAGCAGTAGGTCACTATAACTAACAAAGCATTCAATTTAATGATATGATATGCTCACTGAGCTAAATTTTCTGATATAAAATGAATTAAAACAATTTTTTGGACAAAAATGATTCAAACTAAGATGGTATTTTTCAGTTACGTCTCCTTAGCAGGAAAAATTTAACATGATCAGATTATGCTATTAATGTAATAAAAAGAAGAAAATATATACCAAAATTCTCATTACAAATTTTCCTTTACAAAATACAGTGTTTGATATTAATTTTCAACAATTTTCACTAAGCTATAAAGTTGTGTCGAAAATGTCTGTGCTCCATGGCGTATATCTGGCAACAGAGCACACCGAAAAAAGGACAGCGCTAATGGCAGATATTGTGCATTGGAAATAGAGAGTAAATTTCCATCAAATTGCGCACTTGGAAGCCAGGGCTGAGACACGCTACAGATTGCTCATTGGTCGATAATGAGGTCACGTCTTCTCTTGGTTCGCAACTGGCTCGGAGGGTGGAAGAGAGCTGCAGTCCTATCATGAACGTGAAGCGCTCGCACACGTGATTCAAGTGTTACTTCGCTGTCCGATGAATCCGGGAAGCAATCTCTGCGCCGTCCACCGCTGGAACAGCGGCGCCAAGAGGAGAGAGACAGCGGACACAAAAACAACTGGAGGAAGGAAACACGTCCTTGATTTGTGACGCAGCCCGAGCGGAATAATTGGCCGCCGTTTAATTAATGAAATTAGTGAAGGGGAATAAAGTGCGGGCAGCAAGAGGCGGCGCCCCCAAAGAAATGAGCTGCGTCGCGTCGGAGACTTCGACGCAGAAAGTTCTGTGTACTTTGTTGGTGCGGCTCGTCCTCAGAGCGAGCGAGCGAGCGAGCGAGCGCGCGGCGCTGTTCTTCTTTTGAGACGCTTTATGAGATAAAACACAGAACGCGGAGGAAAGATGTACACTTTGCTGCGAACTTTATCTTCATTAATTTGAAGCGAAGGGATGGGATGAGAACTTTTTTTTTTGCATAAAAGCAGCTCAAAATTTTACCTTATTAAAGTTCGTAATTGTATTTGTAATGTCTTTGGTCAAATGCTTCTGGTACTGATATTTAAATTTTTTTCAAAGAGAGCAAGTTTCTCTCCTATTCATCTACTGAACTAGGCTATCTGATTCCAGATATTGTAATATATAGGAAACACGTAAGACGTACGCGAGAAAAGTGATGTCAGCGTACCTGGTGGCGTGGAGTGTAACTACGTTTTTTTTTTACAACGTGGTTTTAAGTGCATGAGAGTAATGGCATCTAGTAGCGTGAAGTGAAAATAGCTTCAAGGAAATGCAGTAAATTGTCTCGTGCTTCGCCAATGATAATTGGTCAGTATTTCTCATATTGTCGTATTACGATATTTGACAATACTCGCTATTTATTGTTAAAAAATAAACATATTATAAATTATTTGTTTCGTGACTGCCATTTTGATTTCTACGAGTATGATATAATAAAGAATGTTTAAAGCATGAACACCTTAACAGAAATAAATATATGTAATTTTTAAATATCCATTATTCCTCTCCGCAAACATTAATAATTCTTGCACATCATAGTTTCTCCTTTCAAGAGCTGTAGTCTTTCTGTCGTTTAGAAATATTTTAGTCATGGTTTTATATTAGCATACAAAAAAAACACGATGCATTGATTACGTTTCCCGTATGATTATACATAATATGTGATGCATTTACATATTTTCTGATTAAAAATTCTTTCTTTGGTCCATTTGGTTAGCTTCTTATTTCGCTCTTCTAGAGCGAACTACTGGCTATTACAGCCGCTATCGTTGAACCGTTAGACGGCGCTACCAAAGAGGTAAGAAGTCACCAATGATAGGAAAGAAGTTTTGCGGGGACAGTAGTTCTGAGTGTGATGGCTTCGTAGAATGATGCACCTACGAGCTGATTCTGTGATGGGGGAAAAAAACGCGTGGGTACGGAAGCGGAAGTTTTGGCACCATTCTGAATTCAGAATCGAGGAACAAACAAATTATAAACTGTGTTCAGCTGAGCGCATTGCAAATGCACGCAGTATCTAGCTAATTGACGGTCACACTCGGATTCATTAGCTGTTGTCGTGACTCAGAACTTCTTTAGCTATTTTGGACGCCCTCGATTAAAAGACGTCGTTGTTTCTTTTGCAGTTTTACAAGCTGACGAACTACGAAGCCTGTTCAAAGAAAAAAAACCCGCAGTACCGTGAAAATCACCAGAGTTTATAATCAGATAATAAGCAATAAGCAGATTTATGCAGATCTAAAATAAATGTCGTACTGAAAAAAAATTAAAGGTGCTATTGCAGAATATTTAACAGAAAGCAGCACCCAAAACCTCAAAATTTATCATTTAAAGTTATATATATATATTTAGTAAAGCACCTAAACCCCAAAGCACCCAAAGGTTTGAAAACAATTTTTAAGATTATTCAAAAACTTTTTTTTTTTTCTCAATGACTGAAAACAGCCAACTTTCTTACCGAATTTTTACATGTCCAAAACTGATTTCGTAGGTTACTACTTCATTCCGCAGCTTAACGTTCAATGTGGTTAAGACGTTTAACTTGGTTCTGTTTATTTTACATGACGGTCGCATGGCGAGTTTAATTACCGAGCCAAAATTTGAAAATAGTCCATACATCAACAAATGAACACTGTTCCCACTATCTGATTTTCCAAAATACGTTTCGCCCCCCTTTCCTTCTCGGTGCATCCATGGCCGAGGGACAGCGGCAGCTCGAGAGTTCGCGATAAGGACCTGAGTTGGGTCGGGCGAACTGCCAGTAAATCGTCGGATACTTTTTTTTTTTTATTTCGCCGAGACTCTTAATTCTCTTCGCCTCCTCGGAAAGCCGTTCGGCGGCGACACGGAAAGCGCGTGGGAGGTTAAAAAAAAAAATCTGTTGACGTCGCGTGTAGGGGTCGGTTGAAGGGGAGGGAGGAGGGGGGAATGATCGATCACGTGGTCCGGAAGAGGACAGGGGCAGGACTTGTCGGGGAGGATCCGGGGTCCAGGTGAAGGGGTGGTTGGTGGTCGAGAAGAGGTCGGCGTCTCCCGTCGCGCCGCATGCTCGCAGGGCACCCTGCCAAGAGATCACCGCCCGTCAGGGGCTTCTTCTTACCCCCTTCCGCCAGGGTTCCTGCGCTTCTGGAGGTGTCGTCGACCTCCGCCCAGAGTGTGTCACACTTGCCACTTCCTGGAGTATCATCATCCCGCCCCCTCACCCTTTTTATCACTTTTTTTTCTGTAAATCGAATATCTGTTAATTGTTAATGTTGACAAACATATGTGGTCTGTATCGAAATGATTTCAACCGACGATGCAACATGAATTACACAGATAGTATCAGCCCGCACCGTTGCGACCTACCGCCATCATGTCGATGAAAACGAAGACTGTATTTTGTTTCTCACTGCAGGGATGCCACTCTCACGGTTTATGGACGCCAAAACCTTGCAGTGTTCTAACATGGTGCCAACTGTGAAAAGCTGGGGCGCGGGTGATTTAAACTGTGTCTATCACTTGGCCCGGTACAAGTGCCACAAAGACAACCCACAACACAGTTCTATATACAAGAGTTCACGCTAAGTACCAAACAGTACATTTACATGAACTCAACTTGTATTACTACAAAATAGTGATCGCAGTAACAGAAAAAAAAAACATACGCCGTCTAACCAGATTTTTTACTGTTTTTATTTTGCTAGGTGTTACGCGTCCTGAGCAGTACCTGTACAATGATATTAAACCAGGATGTGCACTGACTTAGCAGTATCTGTATAATGATATTACACTGGAACGTGTATCGATTGTAGATGTCAATCCAATATGGCGGTGGATGGAGATGCTACCACACTCTAGTAGGTGGCGTAAGAAAAAATCAGCAAGACCGTACAATATGGCGCTTCCCAGCAGCAGATAGCATTATCTTTCAATCCCCACCCTTCACCAAGATCATTTTGAATACCCCACGTGACACAAGTCTCAAGTCTCTGGACCTACGAAAAAGCCGTGCTGAGATCCTTGGACTAGCGAAACGTCTGTCTGAGGTTCCTGGACAGCGAAAGGATATTCTGAGGACCCTGGATCAGCGACACGGCTGTATGAGCTCCCTGGACCAGAAATACGGCGCTCTGAATTTCTTTGGTTAGCGAGAAAGAGGTGATGAAGTGACTGGACCAGCGAGAAGCTGTCAGAGGTTCTGGGCTAGCGAAAGTGCCATTCTGAGGTCTCTGGACCAGCAAGACTGACATCTGAGGTCCCTTAACCAACGAGAGCGCCGTCTGAGATCCTTAGACAAGCGAGATGTTTGTCTGAGTTTCCGGGACGTAATTAACCCTAGAAATGTCGTATACCGAGAACTAAGATGTTTTTTACATCATGCTTCCGTGGTGTAATTCTAAGCTGCCGCATCGGACTCATTTCCATCGCGAAGTCTTTTACAACGTCATTTTATGAGTAGTGTAATGCCACCTTTCATGTTTCGTAACCCGAGTAGTTGTACCAAAATTCGAATATCACGAAATTCAGCTCTCTAATGTTATGTTTTCTTAAATGCTAAAATAATTTTATGTTTATTTGGTTCGAAGACAATTTTTTCACGTAAACCAAAGGGTAATTTAAAATTTGTTTATTTATAAATAAAACTGCCCTGCACTGTATAAAATAAGTTGAGTGTAAACGCTAGTTTAAAACATATATACAAATAACGTATTTTAAAAATTACATATTGTTATATTATAGCCTAGCTTATAAAGAAAACATTTTTAAACAATCAAGTGGTTCTAGATATTTCTTCACATTTATGGTTTAAGTGAATAAAATAAAAATACTGAGTTATGACTTCACAAATTTACAACTATTTTACTGCCCTTTTTTTATAAAACATAGTTATCAAATATTGCATAATAATATTCATTATAAAATGCATGTATTACATTTTAAACCAGAGAAAGGTTTGAAATGTTTCTAATGACCAAGCGTATAATTTCAATATACAAAATGATTTTATTGTTAAAAAGTAGGGCCTACACTTAATTTAAAAATAGCATTAAAAAATTTGCCTATTATCTTTGACATTTACTTTCAAATAAAATAAATTAATAATTATTAGACATTAGTGCTCACTATACAAGTATTATTTTTTTAAGGAAATTTTTAATTTTCACTCAAATAAAGCAAGGAAAAGATATTTAAAATTATTACAAAATTAATCCTTTTAAAAACTTTCAGCTCAATAGATTTAATTTTATGAATACCATCTACAAATAGTAATTACTGAAAGTTTTAGTACGAATTCACATTGAATCGTGGAGGGAAGTGAAATGGAGCCACAGACAAGGGAGAATAAATCCCTCTAAAATAAATCCCACGTTTCACGTTTTAAGCTACACGACTTTCCGTGTACTCACTGGGAAGACATTTGGCAAAGAGTACGTTTTCTTGCGGTGCCCCTGTTCCCACGACGCTTCTTCATACTTATCTTCTACGTCCTCCTCTCCCACGCTGCTCATGCATTCCTTACAACTTCAGCAGTGACTCAGCTAATTAATTATTTCAGCAGCGGTCTTTGCCTGCGCCATGATAAAAGTTTTTCATCCTGACTTCTTAGAGGGTGGGTTTTCTTCTGTTGACATAAACGTTAATTATTTGCGTGCACTGCGGTATTTTGATACAAATATTTCGTGTCCCGCAATGTGTTTATTGCATTTTTAAAAATAACGTACCTTCAAAATTTTTTTCCACAGCGTCCACCAAAGAAACAAAGAAAAATTGCCAAATAAATTAGAAAATATATACTAGTTTCTAGTTTCTAAAGAATTATAAATTAAAGCATAAATACCTCCCAAAGGATTAAACATTTCATTTTCATTAGTAAAATTCATATAATTATAGGCATGTAAAAGATAAGAAAGTCTCATAATGTTTTTACTCATCATCCAGTCTTCGATGTAAACGTGGGATAGCTGATTTGGCGATAGTTCAAAATACACACAACTTCAGGCACAGCTCTGTGTCGGATATCTTGGTGGTTTTAAATCTGCTGGGACATCTAGAGAATTCCTCCTAATACCTCTGTGACAGTGAATTCTGAATGAGTTTCAATTTCATGTGTTAAGTAACATTTTGACAATCGCAGAGCACGCGATGTGACATCACAGTACAATATAATAGAATCCATCAGGGTATCTCACCCTTTTATTTTTTTTTCTTTGCTAACCCACCGCTCTTAGCCGTTGGGCCCTGCCACATGGGGGGCTCCCATGGGCTCGGGAACGGATATGCCTTTGTCGCAATCAGGAACGCCCTGGGTACGACGAGAAGCTGAAGAGACCCATACCAGCATCGTCACCCCAGCTCACTCAGCTGACCAGACAGTTGACTGTGTCCTTAGCTCTGTAGACTTGGTCAGCAATGCTGGCGCCTACCCCTACCTACCACACCACACTGGGACTCCTCAGTCACGGGAACACCACATAACTTAGAACTGTTTTAACTTAGAAAACTTGGAAAAATCCACGTAACTTAGAAACACACAGCTTAGAATATTCACAACTTAGAAACACACATATTAGAACTGTCATAACTTAGAAACACGCAACGCAGAACCACACAACTTAGAAACGCCATAACGTAGAAAGTCACAACTTAGAACTATCACAACTTAGAACTATCACAACTTAGAACTGTCATAATATAGAAACACGTAACTTAGAAACATGCAACGCAGAACCACACAACTTAGAAACGTCATAACGTAAAAAGTAATAACTTATAACTGTCATAACTTAAAAAATTCAAAGTTATGTGTTTCTAAGTTGTGTGTTTCTAAGTTGTGTGTGTTTCTAAGTTGTGTGTTTCTAAGTTGTGTGTGTTTCTAAGTTGTGTGTGTTTCTAAGTGGTGTGTGTTTCTAAGTGGTGTGTGTTTCCAAGTGGTGTGCGTTTCCAAGTGGTGTGCGTTTCTAAGTGGTGTGTGTTGCTAAGTGGTGTGTGTTGCTAAGTGATGTGTGTTTCTAAGTGGTGTGTGTTGCTAAGTGGTGTGTGTTGCTAAGTTGTGTGTGTTTCTAAGTTGTGTGTGTTTCTAAGTGGTGTGTGTTTCCAAGTGGTGTGCGTTTCCAAGTGGTGTGCGTTTCTAAGTGGTGTGTGTTGCTAAGTGGTGTGTGTTGCTAAGTGGTGTGTGTTTCTAAGTGGTGTGTGTTTCTAAGTGGTGTGTGTTTCTAAGTGGTGTGTGTTGCTAAGTGGTGTGTGTTGCTAAGTGGTGTGTGTTGCTAAGTGGTGTGTGTTGCTAAGTGGTGTGTGTTGCTAAGTGATGTGTGTTTCTAAGTGGTGTGTGTTGCTAAGTGGTGTGTGTTGCTAAGTGGTGTGTGTTGCTAAGTGGTGTGTGTTGCTAAGTGGTGTGTGTTGCTAAGTGGTGTGTGTTTCTAAGTGGTGTGTGTTGCTAAGTGGTGTGTGTTGCTAAGTGGTGTGTGTTGCTAAGTGGTGTGTGTTGCTAAGTGATGACAGCACCCCCTCAGTCACCCAGGGAACACGTGGTCCGGTGCAGGCCTAGCTAAAGTCTTCGAATACCGACTAAGTATTGGGGGAGCGGGCCCGAAAAAAATATTCTTCCGCCTCCCTCTCGACAGCCCTGGAGAGGGATGTGTCTTCCTCGTAGCAGGCCCCGATTGGAGCCCGACTTCGGCGCGCGACCCTGCGGCGGCGGACCTACACCGTCAAAAAAATTCAATAAACCTACGTACTTTGCAAACAATAATTCACCTCAGATGAACGAAGAATTCTTCGTAATTCCAGATAACTGGATCTTCGTAGAAAACACGCTTTCTCAACTTCCGAATGATGGTTTTTTTTCTCTCGGTATAAACAGGGTGAGCGCACACGTGAAAGTGTTTTTTGCACGAGTCTTAAACAGTTTTTGAATGCTTCTCTTCCAAAAAAAATATGTTCTTGTGGATTCGTATTCAAATTAAGTGAACTTCGTTTCCGTAAATTTACGAAGATAGCGATTAACTTATGAAGATCCCTGGATAATTTGTTACCAGCATTCTTCGTAAATTTGAGGCGAAAATATTTAACACTGTAAACATTGCGGGACCCTGATATTTTTATTTGGGGGGCATGAGGGGGGAGGGCGGGTAGGAGAATGTTCTTTAACAGAGTAAACCGAATTTCGGGAGCCCTCCTCGAAGTGTTTGAAACATAAACATTTATAAATATTTTTTTTTTACAACCTGGAAATTCAGATTTAAGGAGTCCACAAAATTAAAGGCGCACATTTTACATCACAGGTGAGTCGGCATCAGCGTCCGCAGGGTTTGGACCATGGTGGGAGGGGATAGAGCGTCTTTGCCCGCTGTTTGGGTTCGAATTTATTTTCATTCTGTTGTTGGAAATTTAGATTTTTTTTTTAGTATGTCGAGGGGGAGGAAGGAGTATCCCCCCCCCCGGTCCGCCCTGCGCGTCAGGGATGAAATGGTCGGCGCGGCTCGGGTGGGCGGACCCAGCCTGCTGGCGCCCCAGAGCACCGGGTAACGCGCTGCGCCGTTGACAAACTGTTCCCCGGCCGCCGCGCGGGAAGCGACCCTTCTGGGGAGGGAGGGGGGTGGAGGTAAAGGGCACGCGTGGGACCCCCGGCCAGTCCCGGTCGAAACAGTAATGAAATCAATTCCCTGCAGGCCATCAGGAAAGAAGGAAGGGGTGGTGGAGGGGTGAGAAGGGGGGACCGACCGATCGGGGCGACATTTGGCCCGCTCCGTCCGTGAAAGTACGACCACGCCACCGCCTCGCTTGCACGGTGGAAATTTTTTTTTATTTTGCTGCATTATCCAACTTCAGTATACAGAGTGTCCCGTAACACAAAGTCAAGCCGAGTGCAATAGACAGGCCCGTAAATTCCCAACCAGAAATAAATTAATGCATACCGTGAACAACGCAGTAATAAATAACCCTACTGTTGATAACAGTTCAAAATAAAATCAAACATGCTAGACTTTTACGGAAGGGGAAAAAAAACATTTGAAAGAATTATGCGGCAATGAAATTTTAATCTGGTAAGTTTGATTAGACATACGATTTAAAAAAAAAAATACTTTGCTAACTTAGCCAGATATTTGAAAAGATGGCTAAATGAAGCATATAACTCGGAGTTAGCAAAGTCATATTTTTCACAGTGTGAAAATACCTATTCACCCGATTGATTAAAAATAGTTGCCGCATTAATCATGCAAAGATTTTTTTCCCAATAGTATAGCAATTTTGATTTTGTTTTGAACTGTTATCATTAGAGTGGTTGTTTAATGATTTCTTAGCATAAATTTTTAGTCACAATATCCAATAATTTGGAGCATAATGGGGATTTATATATTTTTCAAAAATGCCTATAGCTCGAAAACTACGACACGTTTTATCTATGGGTTTTTTGAGTCAGATCCTTAATTTATTGGCCTATTAATTGTTTTCTGCTTGACGATGATATAGTTTTCTTGTTGTTAGCGTATTATCTCTTCACTAACAGTGCTGAAGGTATTTTTTAAACGATTTCACCTGGTATACGAAATGTAAGTATTACGGGTCGATATTTAAAATTCGTATTGGAATAGTGGATGGTTTACTCGTCTTTCAAAATTTTTTTATGCTCTGAAATTTGCCAATGATAGTGCTAGGTACGTGTGTATGTTTTTATTCGGCTTAGTGAAATTGCCTTGCCTAAAAATGTGTGTTTGTGTTGGGGAGGAGGGGGTAGTTTTGTGAGTACGCAAGATAGTTTTCACGTTGTACAGAACCAGACGATACATCAGATACTGCCATGGGAATAGTTAACTTGATGGGAATGTCAACACTGTTCTGCAGCTTTTGCCTAATGTACATTCCGTGTACTGTAGGGTTTTCTTTTTTTTCGGACGTGTAAATATGGACACAAGGTTTAAAGGGCGCGGGTTCTCCGATATCGTGATCACTAACAAGCGCTCATGCCGGTTGCGGCTCATAACTGGTTCTTAAATAGATGGAATAGTGACCAAATCTTATTAAAAGTTACCAAAAGTAACCTACAGGCAGAATTTAAAAAAAAATTTATCAATAATGACATTTAACTCCATTCTTCTGGAAATCATAACAAAGCGACCAATAAATTGTCCAACGTACTTTTTTTTTTACTTGTCAACAAAAAATTTTACAGTTAATTTTTTTGTGGTATTTTGTGACCGGTTGATAGAAAACTTAAATATTAACCGTAACCATAAAATTGTTAAAGTGACAGATACATATTTGTGTTTCTCAGTTTTATAAATACTTAGCTGGTTGGCCAATAAAAACTTAAAGATCCATTCAAATTTTCGTATTCATAAGCTTGCATCTCAGTTGGGCCAGTACTTTATTTTATTTTTTGTATGTTTTAATTTCTAACATAATCATTATTTTTTTTTATTTTAGTTATAGACACATATCTAATCTCGAAAAAATTTTAGTCATGAAAAAGGTGATAATTCTTAAGTCTTTCAACAAAGTCCATCTTATTATGATCGAACTTTTCAATAAAATGTAAGTGCCTTACAAAAACGTTATGCAACTTTTATTGAGAGTTCTAAACCCCATACACCTGTACGATAATGCTGCAATAGCCTGATTTATCAGCCATCGGAAATATTCATTGTCTCTAAGATAAACTCCATGACTGAAAAACAAAATAACGGCCTGAAAAAATCTGCCAATAAAAAGGTGACTTACCGTGATTCATATTTGCAAAAGTTACCCGATATGAGAACTGAGTCACGAAAATTGCGGTATACTATATTTTTTTATGTAAAATAACAAATATTTGTAAATTTTTACATTTACATGAAAAAAATTTTATCACTACAAAATAGTTTTCGCAGTAATGCTGGGTTCAGATTCTTACCCGGGCATTAATGCTTTGTGTTGTCCCAGTACCTCCAATAGTTAAAGTTATTTGTAAACAGTTCCCTGAATAGCTTTCCAGGATTAACTGCATATATAATAATCATGATACAAAAAATAGTCAAATTATTGAACATTCGATTATATTTTCAATGGTTTAAAAAATTATGCTGGAATGAAACATCAATTAAATTATAAAATTATGCGCCAATTTTTTAATCATCAGTATTATTTCGAAAAATTTATATTATAAATACAAAAGTAACCATAGCCATGTGTTGTAAAAAGTTACAATAATTTTTTATAGTATTACAAACTATTTATTGACAACTAGTTTCCAAAGTAATATTTTGAAAAAAGTACGGAAAACAGTTTTCTTTTTATCGTACCCAATCCTCAAAATGACACAACTTTATTGACAATTAATCGTATACTTCGTAAGGCCTCTTTTTCATTGATCTCAACACAGTACGCCTCAGTTACGCGGCAGTGCAGGAATACCTACTCCGTCAAAAAATATAGCAAATGTAAGAGTGGCAGAATATTTACTAAAATGTCTCAACAAGAAATAATGCTTTAGCAAACAAAAGCTTCAAAAACATTACGTAACTCAATGGCTCTTGCTATCAATAAAATCACAAAATATCCATACCAATAAATATTGCCGGTTGTATGAATAAAAAATATGCTATGCAAAATTATCTATAAACATATACAAAGTATTATATAAAAAGTGAAATATAAGAAAAATATTTACAAGCTGTCCGTTGCTCATCAAAGTAATTCAAAGATTACATTAAAACCAGTATGCAGCAGCGATACAAAAAAAAATTGTTTCTCTTAAATTAAATATTTCTTCCAGGAAAGGAAAGGAAGAATATTCTCCGCGGGTTACTGTGGTGCGGAGACGTCGTGTTTGTTCGCCTCAGTAGCCTCGTCCAGTCCATTCGGCCTCTCCCACTTCGCACCGCAACGTCCGCGATGTTTCGCCTGCCGGAGGAGCAGATCCCCCGACGGTAACCTCGCAGCTACTCTGTTAGGAACAGCACCAGGGGCTGGAATCACTCCTCTTCTCGCAGCCCGTCCAATACGACTCGGAGTCACACACGCCCTCGGCCTGCAGGCTCCAGGCTGACACCAAACACTTTACTGGCAAAGTCCTTTACGCCTTACAGTTGGTTTTTGCAAGCCGGTGGTAGCCCATATACAGAAACTCCCCAGGTATTCGTGATCCTGCACGAGTCTCTATTTTACGACACACTTTGCAGATGTGCAACAGGTGCACCGCAATTGTCTCTCATTCGCCGTTTGCATTGGCCGAAAAAAAAAAAAAGACTTAAGTCCGAGAACACAGTCTCAACCCGTATATATAGATGTTGCAAGTTAACAAGTCCAAGTATGGTTTAACGTCATTCACGTCTCGCTACGCCTATGTCACCCGCTTGCTTGCCTGCCTGCCTGCCGTCTTAACTTCGGTCCACTCACTATTAACGAGTATGGTTTCTCCAAGACAAAGTACAAGTCCCACACTACTTGTACTACTTCAACTTGAATACTGCTTCAACACACTCTACCACAAAGTGTTGTCTCTATTTCCGCAGTTAATACACACTCGAGGGACCGAAATTTTCCAAGTGCAGTTGGTTACGATTTCATTCAAAGTGACGGCAACCAGAGTTTTGACAGCGTAGTGGTGTTGACGGTGTCCTTTTTCAGTCGAGCGTCGTACGACGTCTTGAGCAAGTTTCTCCCAGTTATTTGAGGATTCGAAATAAAATCTTGGTAATGAACGTTCCTTCCTGTGGTTCCGTCATTTAAATTGAGTGCAATCATGTAGAAAAGATAAAATTGCTGAGCTAACAAAAAAAAACTGCAAGGGAACAAAATATAAGGATGCCAGAAAGATTGAATAACGCCGAGGATCAGTTGCGCCCTAACATTCTCTTAAAAGGAGCGTGCGAACGAGCTCAGAAATCCCTCCCAACATCAGCCCCCACCCCCCCCCTGTTACTTTTCCCCCTTCGCAATCCCGCGGTTGTAAATAAAGCTCAAATATAATCTTTTCATCCTCGTGTCTCCCCCGTTCTTCTCGCGTCTCTCTTCAACTCCGCCATGGCCCCACTACTTTGTTCGACGCGGGTAGAGTACCGAACATATCCTGCGTTTAAACACACAACGAAGAAAGTCACGACTTACAGAGTATCCGTAATTTGTAACTCTCGCAACAATCCACGTAGCTTAGAACTGTCATTAGTAACAACGATGGCAACTTATAAACCTATACTCTATAACCATCATGAATTATAAAGTCACAACTTAGAAACATCAAAACTTAAGAACAATGTAACTTTTGAAAATCATAATTATAAACGCGCAATTCACAACTGTGATACGTTAGGAAAACACAACTACTAGTGACAAGATTTAGAAATGTCAAAACATAAAATCATAACTTAGGAACAATTGTCTTAGAACTGTCATAGCTTAGAAATACAAAACTATCAAAAGTTAAAAACACACCATTTAGAACCATCACAAGTTAGAACCACATAACTGAGAGCAGGCACAAAATAAAAAATTATATCTTGTGTATCGTAGTCATGACGGCTTCTCGGTGAGCTCCAATCCTAAGTATACTTATAATAATCGATTTAGACGAGGCGTTAAGGGGCCCTCTTATTCAGGGGTGCATTTGTGTTGGTGAGGCGGGATGTTATTGCGACGCTCGCTGGTGCTTCTAGCGCGGTGTCGCCTCTGAACTGGCGCGCAGTCTTCTCGTCGTGCATAAGGCCAACTATGAGATTTCATCGGTAACCATAACAATTATTTATGACGGAGAAATTAAGAAGATAACAGTGTAATGCAAGGCCCCTGGGTGCTTTCCAAAAACTGTACCGGGCGTCTCATGACGATTCTGAAAACACACGTTCGAGCCATTTTTGCACTTCTAAATATTCATTTAAAAAAAAAAAAGTTAAATACGCGAAGAGAACTACTCATCTGCTTTCGGCGTATTCTTAAATGCTTTTCGTAAAACAAAGACTCCGCGAGGAGATATCTTGAAGTATTTTTAAATGGCGAGGTTTTTCTTTATGAGGCTCTTGCACACCGTGTGTGAACCCGGGTAGCCCCGAGCTCAATCCACTCCACTTCACGTCAGACGGCGCGATTCGCACTTCGGCAACAATCCGAGCCTCTCCACCCCGCACCCCCCGGCACGAGAGCGACGGCGTGCCTGGCAGTCCTTCCCTGCTGAGTGTTTCCCCGGGCAGGTCTCGCCCGGGCTCTAGAAGCGCTGTAGGGGGGGAGGGGGAGAGGAACCTCGCGCCGCGTCGACCGTGCGGTGTGTTGTCAGTGAATCACGAGCCCGCCCGCCCGCCAGCCCCCTCTCCCAGGCTGGCGGAGTTGTTGTCGGCGCCTCTCCCCGTGTCCCTTGTCGGCCTTTCCCTCGTCCCCGCCGTTCCTCGTCAGTCCGAAACAACCGCTTGTTGTTCTCCCCGGGTTGCCGCACCTCCCCCTCTCCCCCCCCCCCCCCCCACCAACACACACCACAACTTGGGCCCCAACTACCGGCAACTTCCTCCGGTAGAGCGGTAGCTGAAACACGCCCAGTGCCTACGAACACGTGACACCCTCGCTCGGGCCAATCAGCCTCCAAGGATACGCCCGGAAAACGAGAATACGGCTAGAAACGGACTTTTATTTCCCTTTTCCTTGTGTACATAGGTACATCACCGTACCTACACAGTTCAAAACCTTAAGATTTGATTTTATTAATTTTTGTTTAATGGCCTTGTTTTTGTAGGTTCGTTTGTGTAAGATAGCCTTAATAAGAACTACAGCCAAGAAAATTAAAATATTTACAAATATAATACAATACAAACAAAATTAAACAAATTACCGGCAAGGATAAAAATAATTACAAAAATTAAACATAAGACACCAAAAATTATCTAGCGTGTGCTTACTTTTTAACAAACTATACATGGAGCAGCTGGTTTAATTTTAATCACTGTAAAAATTTGTTTCATGATAGAATTATTTTATAATAACTGACCAATGTACAACTATTAAAAAATTAAAATATATTTTATAATTATAATTCATACACATTCACGCATATCCAGTCACACATTACCGATACCACTGATTTACCTTAGCAGCGGAATATACCAAGAACCTGACCAATGTTTTTAATCCTATATCTGCTATTCGTTTCCAGAAACATCCAACACAAAATATCACCATTGCCACGAACATACATCGGAAATACCTTAATTTATACTTGAGATTGGAATTTACTATCACCTATATAGAAAGAAAGAATTCTTTGTTTTGCCTACACAGTGAAGTACAAATATATTTGCGCAGTGCGCAGAAGCCTATACTTACTCTACAGCTACATTCACTCTACGATCCATCCCGTTCCGCCCTTTTGTTACTCCGAATCTGATCTAGAACAGAAACGAAACAAAGGGGATGAAAAAAAATATTTTTTTTTGTAAAACCGTTACTGGCCTCGGTGCTGATGGGGTGTAATTTTCGCGAATCGCTGTCGTTCGCTAGTTTGACGCGAAGCGGATTGCCTGCGAAGGAAAACGGACGCGCTGGCAGGAAAAGAAAAAAAAACATTGTTTTACACGTTGCGGGTGAAAATTTTTGGTAACTCGACAGTTCGTCGAAACGTAGTTTTTTTTTTTTTTTTTTCCTTTGGAAAAGGGCGTGTCTCCACGCGTTCACGCTTCGATGAAGTTATTTCTGGCTCGTCTTCTGAAAAAAAAAAAACTGCGAATAATCCGGCTCAAGAGCAACAGTCGATGGTCGTTATAAATAGCTCGTTAGCTTCGTGTTTCAGTGCCCTGGATCTAGCGTGGGTGGGAAACAAAAAAAAAATCGATGATTGATTTCGGATGTTTGTGTTTCGTTAGTGGACGATTGTTGCATTGACACGAACGGACGCTGTTGGAAAAGTTTCCGGCAATTTCACCGCCTACTTTCATTCCTACCTTGATAAAAAAAACAATTTCTTTTTTAACATTATTTCATACGGAAATTACGCAAAACTGTAATTGGGAAATGTGCCGATTGAAGCGCTTCGACGTAACATCTAATGAAAGTCATAACAAAAGCCGAATCGACAGCTATATGGAGTTAATTATATACATATATACAAACAATTTTTATCCTATTTCGCAGCACAATCTATAAAAAAAACAGTTTGACAATATTTTTTATCAAGACGTTTTTAGAACGTGACCAAGAGAAATACGACCAAATTTATTGTTAATCTAATTATTGATCAAATTGTTCACATTATTTTCTTGTAACATATCAAAGTTGTACTTTCTTTCTGCGAGGAATGTTCCATTCTGTAGAGTCCTGAGGCCCTGGTACACACTGTACTGTGGTTCTATCGCTAAATAAAATAAACTTTCTGGCACTAAGATTATAAACTATCCAACACTCCGATAAACTTACTGACTTTAAGATTAACTAGCAGAATCACTAATTAACTAGCTGACATGATTTAACTGCCTGACTTTAACTGAATGAAAAATTGTAAATTGTAACATGCAAATATAATCTTCCAGTGTATATGGCTGTAAGAAAATGGGGCTTGATATACAAACCAAAATGCATTACGAACGCAGCGCTGTATTTTAAGTACCTATTATTTCAAACTAAAAGTTGTAGTACAATAGATACTTTAAATTTATCTGAAACATTTTAAGACACATACTATTACACTAATAATATGTATATATTTTTTTCTTAAATGACAAATAAGTATTTATTTACTCCCTACAAACAAACCTTAATTTTATTGAACTGATCAACATTTAAAGTTTACAGAAATAATTTCAACACATCATGTAAGTTAACAATTATTTATTGTATGACGAACGCTGTGCTCTCTATCCATTAAATTTTAACTGAAGATTCTCAAAATTGCAATACGTAATTTTTAAATTGTCATTAATCAATTTTATGACTATTAATTATAACACATAAAGTGTTGAGAGATAGATGTACCATTATAAAGTTTAGTTTGTCACACCAGTACTCTCAACGAAAGTAAATATGTACGGATGTGTCACGTGTTTCGCGATTTCGGAGACTTCAGCAGATGGCAGCACCGTGTTTACCCACTTTCGTTCCATGCGACTTCCGTTCCGTTCACTAAATTACTCCGGCCAAATGCCGTATACCGAGACCTAAGAAGTTTATACATAAAAAAAATTGTCTGTAAAGTCGGTTTACGGGCGATAGTTTAACGTGACGTCATAACATAACATTGATGAAATTATTGCATACTTTTATGAATAAATAAGCCTATTCATTTTTATTTTAATAATAAAAGAATAAATACTTGAAAATATACTAGTAATCAGATTTTTAAAATGCAAGAATAATTAACCTTTAAAGCCGAAATTGTTGTTGTAATAAGCAATGAAAACCACATTAACTTTTCACTTCACTTTATAAACAGTCGACGAAACAGTTCACGTGTAGATGTAAGTTGTGTGCTGCCGCTGTCTTTCTTCTCCTCGGACGCATAGGCCAATCGAGTGGAAGAGAGATAGATGCGGCGCAAGCGTACAATGAGCGTAACGGGACAAAGCGTAAGTGGACAATGAGCGTTACGGGACAATTTTTCGTCCGTGCAGCCGGCGTTCATCAATTTATTAGACGTTGTCACGTCAAAAAAAAACTTGACTGGAGAAATGTATGTAACGTGTGGAGGGGGTGAGGGGAGGGAGAGAAGAGGGTCCAAGGAAGGAGGAGCTCGTACCTTTGAATATATATACTGTATAGAAGTCGCCAGCCCAGGTTAAAATTTCTAATACGGTTTTGAGATAGTTGGTTAAATCACCGCCGCATCGCCACCATCTCTAGGGCATCGACTTGTGGTGGTCCCTAGCGGACAAGTGTCGAACTCTTCAAACACCCCTTCCCCCTCCCGTTGAACGACCTTGAGCTGCAGTGAATGATGGGGGGGGGGGGGTGCGGGGAATGACAGCGGGTGACAGTGCTGCGCTCTAACGTGTAAACAATAACTGAGACGATACAGGGCGTTACGGCAGCGCACTGCAGCGGTGAAGTTCCCAAGCTGCTCATCATACGCTTCTGGAAAACGTAGAGTAAATCCTATCCACTAGCGACTTCTATACAGTATATATATTCAAAGCTCGTACCGACGTAACGCGCGCGCGGACGTATCTTCGGCGACGCGTCCCGGCGGCAGAGGGACTGTCCGGGGGCCTTCCATTTCGGTTGTGAGCTGTCCGTGCGACCGTGCGGTCGAGTGCGGCGACGTACAGGGCTTTGCCCGGGGATATTGGTAGAGGGGGGAGGGCTCTGTTTTTCCTCCGGGGATATCGGGCGGCCTGGCGGGGGTGGAGATCTCTCCTGAGGGACGTCGCTTCAGCGCCGCTCGACGTTGTTTCACCGGGAGCCAACCCCCGTTTCCCCTCCTTGCCTCTCCCTCCCTCCCCCAGGATAGAGAACCACCCCCCCCCCCCCCACGTGACCAGACTCCCATGTCTCGTGTCGCGTCTCCGACGGCTCGGTGACATATATCCTGCCGATAACACTGCGGTTTTTTTTTTTATCTTATTTCAACAGTGAATCGACTTGATAAAACATTCACAGAAGAACAGCTGAACTTTTTTTTTAATACACTAGAAGTGAATGAATACACAAATAAGATATTCGCAAAAGTTCTGAACCATCAAATGCATTAAAAAAACAACTGTAGTAAATAAGTTTAATTTTCTTTAATTTGTTTTAACTTTCCTGTAGAATTAATACTAAATGAGTTTTAATTTCAGACAACTGTCTAATACATATTATATATATATACATATATACATATATAACTAAGTTAAGGTGCATTGATATTGGTTAATTGAGTCTCTTTAGAAATAACGGATGATTTTATGTATAGATATATTTACGTACACACATACACACTTCTGTTCCTCGGGGACATGAGATACTAAGTCACATAAACCATATTTTTCATGATAGCCGTTTAAAGAATTTTAAACAGTAGGCCTACTCCACTTATTTACTCAACAATATTTTTTACCCAATATATATTAATTTTTGACAGATTAGTGTTGTATGCCACTAGAAAGAACGTCAAACGGTTGTCAAATTTATGATCTAAAGTGCAATTTGCCCAAAAAATGGACAAAGTGTCGTATGCTTCCGAAGTATTGGTATATATATTTTTTTAAATAAACATTGTGATCGAAATGAACTTGGTCCTAACCGCAAAAGTGAAAAACAAATGGGTGCGTGTACTTACGTACGCTCGCTAGAAGTTATACCTACTTGGCGTAATAAAACAATATCTTTAATTTTGCATGCAAATAATTAATAGAAATAAAATAATATGAGGACTGGGCTGACACTATAAATACGGTTGGTAAAGTATAAATTAAATTGAATTTGAAAAAATTAAATAAATACTCAGTATTCGATATTAATATTAACAGATGTATAAAATTAATCACTTAGTTTAGTAAAACAACCGGATAAATATTAATTCTTATTGGAAATCAATAAAAATGCTGAATGTTTATTCTTATTTATTAAATTATGTAATAATTTATAAATTTAAATGTAAATAAATTAAATATACGGTAACATAACTTACCTAATATCAGTACACATGAAAATACATTTGAAAAATTGTATTAACACAATTTCTATCACTAATATTAAAAAAAATTATTAATGACTAGGACTAGCATACAATATCAGTCACTAAAGTATACTATTTAAAATCACATATATAATTTTTATTTGTATGTAGCCAATTTTTGTATGTAGCTTTTTTTTTTTCATCCTGTGAAAAATGCGTTGCGTGGTGTGCGCGCCTCGTAAAAATTCACTCTCATCATTTTTTTTTCATGACGTGCCTAAAGAAGTATAACTTCTACGAGTCAGAATAAGGCATCAATAAATCTAGACCGCCTGTAGAGGGCGAATGCTGTAAACCACCCGAATATGGACCGATCCTCTAACCCGTGAGCATCGGCGAACAAACTTGCCCTCCGAGCCGTCGAGATCAGCTGATCCACACACTAGGCCACGTGCGCGTGTTTACATTTGGTACTCAAGACAGACACAAGTTTTTGTTCGCATTATTTGATGCCAAGCACTAACTTGGTGCGGATCATTATTTAAGTTTGCTGGCAAAGAAATGTTTAAACATTTGCTGCACTTCGAGTGACTTTCTTGGGAAGCCTGCTGAGTTCGCCTGTGTAGTCGACGTTGTGTTGGCCAGAATATCTGTTTGTTTGTTTTTTCGGATCATCTTTGGGTCCTCTTTTTATTTTGTCGCTGTGTTTTCCAAGGGGGTTTTAGTTTGTATTTTGTTTTCTTGTTACAACTGTCTCGTCGTTTCGTCTGTGTTGTTATATAGGTTTTTTTTTTTTTCCTGTGTTGTGTGTACATTCATATATTGCAATCAGTTCATATTTTTGTACCTACTTGTGATTTCTTTATGAAAAAAAACAGTGAAAACAAACAATGGCGTATGTCATTGAAAAAAAAAAAAGTTCTTGAACTATATTCCGCGTCGCTGGAATCGTCCAAAGAACGTCTAGCGTGTTTGCTGCCATGTCGTCGGCGGCGCGCCAGCCTACAGTAGCCCCGCGGCAGGTAGTTGCTATGCGAGGCCGCGGTCCGCTCCGCACGTGAGCACCTCCGTCTGCAGCAGCCGCACTGCGCGCTCGGAATCCATTATCACCTGCAAACACCGCGCGCCGGCCAATCCGTCTGCGTCTAACGACGTCCCTTCCCTTCCACCCCCACCCCCCACCTCTCCGAACACGCAGGGCGCACCACGCACGCCAATTTTTTTTCTCTCTCTCTCTTTCACTCTTTCTCTCTTTCTCTCATTCTCTCATTCTCTCATTCTCTCATTCTCTCATTCTCTCATTCTCTCATTCTCTCTCTAATTCTCTCATTATCTCATTCTCTAATTCTCTAATTCTCTAATTCTCTCTTTCTCTCTTTCTCTCTCTTTCTCTCTTTCTCTCTCTCTTTCTCTCTTTCTCTCTTCTCTCTCTCTCTCTTTCTCTCTTTCTCTCTTTCTCTCTATCTCTCTATCTCTCTTTCTCTCTCTCTTTCTCTCTCTCCTCTCTCTCCTCTCTCTCTCTCTCTTTCTCTCTCTCTCTTCCACCCCGGCTTGACGGGAGAGTAGTTTGCACCCCCGACGGACCGCCGTGCCGCGGCGCGCCGGGTGAACGCCGCTGGAACCAGCTGGTTCTCCCCCCCCCCCCTCCCACGTCATGCCAGTGACTTGTCTCGCGAGGCGGTTCTGACGAGCCTCGTCGGGCCTTCTCGGCTCCCCGGCGCCGGACGCCAATACGTTCCTCGCCAATCACGTTCCACACATCTGTGACGTCAGCGCCACATAGACGGCGGGAATTTCACAGCCCGATTCTCATATAATATTATAATAATTTAGTTCCTTTTTTTTTTTACACTATGTTAAAAATATTCACTTAATTAACCAGGAAATTTAGCACTCTGGAAAGCAAGCTTGTATGTGAGTGCATCTAGTCATTTCAAATTACATGCGGTAGTTTTCAAATGTAAACATTTATAAATGTGTAATAACTGAGGAATAAATATATAAAAAATAACCTAAGAAACCTTACGGTAGTTTTATAAAGTTGAAAGTTAGAAAGAGCAATAAATTAAAATTAAATATAATATATAAACAAAAAAACGTATGAATTATAACATTGTTACATGAATAAATGAAAATATAATTCAATACAAATTAGTATTTAAAGTAAAGTACAAGTTATAACAATATATAAAACTTACTTAAATACTTTTATATATATACAAGGCGATTGATTTTCTTGATATTAATAATTTAAAGAAATTGTCTTTTAGTACTCGCCATTACATCTAACCTCGGCAAAGGGCTAATTCGTGTGTTCCCATGTGTGCAAATACACTTATAATACGAAAACCTGACACGGAATTTAACATAATTCTTTAAAATAATGCCAAGCCGTTATAAATATACGGAAATTATGTTTTCAGCTACATCTCTGTACGCGAATCAAAACTTAGTTCCCGCACCCACCCGCTAGAAGTCGCTACCGGGAGTAACGTCAACTAGTGAATCATTTGATTGGCAGACCGAAATTTTAAACTGTTTTAATGATACGGCTCCGATTAAAGCAAAAAAGTCTTCAAAAAATACTAATCCCTAATTTGTTTACAAGAAATTTTATTAAAATACTGCCCATCTTGTTAAAATTCACTGAACAGTTAATGGTTTTAATTTTCCCTTCGGCTTTGTGAACTTTTTACTTCGTGCCGTTCACCACACATGGCAGCACTGTGGTTACACATTTTCCGTTCCTTGACTTCCGTCGCATTCACGAAATTCCGCCTACAAAATGCCGTATACCGAGAGCTATAATTTTACACTTAAAAAGTAGCTTTAACGCTCTAGTGGCTTGAAAAACCTTACCTGATCACTTCTGTTAGCTAGAATATGCACAAAAACAAACAGTGGAATGTATGAGTTTAAATGATCTTTTGATAGACCACTGTAGAAAAACGTCCCCTGCGCCTTAGCTGTTCGATTCGATACATTTCAAGTAGGTTGCTCGTGAATCGATACTAATGTTTTTGACGATATTTGGAATCACACAGAGATATCCACACAAAACTGTGGGGTTCCGTGGCACCGATGATAAAGTGATGGAACTTCAGTCCATCTCGAATGAAAGCTTCTTTTTTTTTTTTTTTTTTTTTTTTTTACTTTTCCATGGAAACTTAGATCTCAGATGCCAACTATGTCACTTGTAAAACTGCAAGGCAGAGATTTGTTCCATTTGTAATTTCCTTGCTAAAATACAATTTTTTTTTTTTTTGCTGTGTGTTAGTCACTTTTGGCGAGAAAAGTGATAAAAAAATTGCAACATTTGTCTTGTCTCAAAATTACGTAAAAACATTAAGCTTTTCGTAATCTTAATATTGTAAGAGAAAATAAGTTTGCTTTATCGAGGTGGTGCGTCCTTTCCTTTTCTACTTTTTTTTACGAACTCTTTATGGCGTGACGAGGGGAAAAAATTACTCAATTACGGGTTTAATTTTAAACATCAGAGGAAATTTTCTTCAGAACCAAATGTTTGGTAACTCTTTGTTCTATTTGACGGGGGGGGGGGGGGGGGGGAGTTCCCGGAGTGGGCGGAGAGATGACTAACCGAGCGCGGTGATTGGTTCGGCGACACCAAAGCTGGATAAATACCGGAGGGAAACTTTTCCTTTGATGTTCGTGTGTGAAAGGAGCGTGGAATTTAATGCGAAGGGAATGTTGGCTCATGTCGTTTCTTCGACGCCATTTTTTTAACACGTTTTACAAAAAAATTTCTTTGTTGTATGAGTTAAATTATAACTTTCAGATAGATTAGTAGCTGTGTGGGTAAATGTGACCACGTTCTGGCAACGTCAATTCTTTTGTTCTTTGCACATATCAAATTAATATTTACTTACCTCCGCAAATTTGTTTGCTTTTTAAAAACGTTATTGAAATAACTAAATAACGATAATGTCTGATCGCATTTCTGTAGACCAGAACCAAAAGAGACTAGGTCACAATTTGGCAACGTTAAATCTTTATATGGCTGTTAAGAAGGAACGTATGATTAATTTCTTGTATATGGGGGACGTTTTCGAACAGCCACGCGAACATAACATTGTAACGACACTTAAGTTTGTCTGGCCCAACTAAGAAACTTTGTACTTCTGCTTTTATAAACTCTCGCTTAGTGCTTTCAAAACTAATTTGAGTTTTATCTTGTATGGTTCGACAGAAAAAGAACTTTTAAGTCATAGTCAACAATAAAACAAGACTCATCAAATTTAGACTCAGGCATCTTCGCTTTTGAGGTACAGGATTATTTCCATACTTTCCAATCTACTTTTTCGCCCACTAACATGGGCTAACAAGTAGTTGAAATGATGTATTGATATTTCTATACAACTCAATAAATAGCATAACAATTCATGTTTTTTACTGGTTGGTAAATAATAAGCTCTGAGTTTTATTAGTAAATTTATAAGCAATACAACTATTTAATACTTTCGTGCAATTTTAAGTTTTAAATTAATAAAGGCTTCGCATTTTGTAACGTTTCCATTTAATTTACATTTTCCTCTCCTATCTGAAAAAAGCCATTATTTTTAACGCAATGAAATGTCAAACAGCAACAAGTGACTACAAAAAAAGAATTTTCGAATTGAAAAAATAAATCAACAGTTGGAATTTTAATGGAAAACAAACCGGTAAGAGAGCAAATGTACCAGGTTTGCAATTAAAAAAAAACACACTGCGAAAACTCCACCTTGATTTTTTTTTTGTCCTTGCGTGGACGTGCAATTTTGTTCACCTGGCATGAATCAAATTACAGGCAGGAATTAAGGTCGCGCGGATTTTCACTAAGAGTAAAACTACGGAGCATCTTTTTTATATGGCGTTACCAACTGAGATGATGAAAATTTAAAAATGCCGGAAGCCTGATCGAAAACACAGATTCTCTTTACAAAGGCTTTAGTAATGCCTAAGCCAGGGTGGCCAACCTTTAAGCATTTAGGGCCAAATACAAAACTGAAATATAAAATCTAGCAGGCCAATTTGTGACCTGAACAGATTTTAGTATCAACAACAAATGACACACTCGCCTTTCCAAAAGATTTAGTGCCATTTCTGTTTGTGATAGGACATAAGCATAGTGCGGACCGTGAAGTGGAAGTTGAAGAAGAATTAAAAGATATCATAAGTAATTGTCAGTACTTATAATTGTTTGACATTCCACACCTGTAAATAAAAATACAACTAACTCATTTTCTGATCAAGTGGTTGGGGGTATGAGTCAGTTTTCGGTCCCCTGAGACCTTAGTAGAGTCCTTTGAGAGGGTGGGAGGAGGTTTTCGAACAATAAACTAGGCCTTCCAAAACATAAATTTGCTGAAAATTATGATTTTTTTAAATCATGTAACTTGAAAAATAGGCCAAACTTTGAAAAGCTTTATTCCCAAAACTACTGGTCATCTAATAACAGTTCTGTCTCATTGTTGCCAATTTAATCTACATAAGTACTTTAAAAGCAAATAGAACAGTTGTTGCCGAAAAACCAGTCCTGAAGGATCAAAATCGACAAAATCTGAAAAAGGGTCAGAATTTTTTAGGTTTCTTGATTTTTTATAATGACGTAGTCGTCTGCCGAGGTCGAAAAATTGGCTTTAACATAGCCTTTGCATCATAAACAAAATATCGAAAATAAAAAAACACCTGATTTGTTACATCATTCAACTGTAAGTACTATTGCAGGATTTTAGAGAAATTACAGAAACATACACATTCTAATCATAACATTCCGGTACAAGTAATATTTTACACAAAGCAATAATGAAGTATATAAAAAAATAAAACTTTCGATACAATGACGAGATTTTAACCATTTATTACAAACATTCTTTGTTTACAGACACGTAGCACTTTTCTTTGTGCAACAGAGAACAACAAACTGTCCATTTGATACGTCATGTACTAAATGTAATAAAACTAATTTAATTGCGATTTTTTACAATTGTGATTATTTCATGTTAAATTCAACACATATATCCCATGACAAAGTTTCATTTGACAAACCAATATTTTAGGTGCGTCTTCACATATTCACAAACACGAACATATACGGGTACACGATGCACACGCGTGAGTTCACCAACTTGACAGCTTCGAATAGAAGAACACTATTTCCCTACTGCTTGAAGTCTCCTGTGGAAAGGATCCGCTGTCTCTGGCCACGTGGCAAAAACCCACCCCTGGGAATCCTCGTGCACTACCGCACGGTAAAACACGCTTCGGGCCAAATCAGTGTCAATCAACTAGGGAGACAGCGGGTCCGCGTCAAGACGAGGCTACTGCATTTCAGGACACGCGCCACGTCCTGCAGAGGCTCCAGTGACTCCTCTGGGTCGTCACTGGTTCTTGAGCTTGTTCCCCGGCCGGCTGCCTGGAGACACCCAGGCCACGACGGCGCGGCAGGACCAGTACAAGGCCAGCAGCGCCGCCAGGACCCCGGCGACCAGGAAGCACGCCACGTCCAGCAGCAGGTACTGGTGCCAGGGCAGGTCGGCGGCGGCGGAGCGCAGGTGGGGCGCCCCCCGGTGCCTGATGACGTACTCCGTCCAGAACACTGCCCGCTCCAGCGGGCTGTCCGGCCGGTCCTTCATCAGCCTGGACAGCCTCTGGGCGTTCTCCTTGTACCTGTGACGGACAAGCAAGCAAAACAAACTAGGTGGTTCATTAGGTTTGGAGCCTCTACGGACGTCAACTAAACACTGATTGTTTCTTCCCTGTCTTGGATGAACAACTTCCTAGTTTCCTCAATTCAGGATGGTTCACAAGTACCTGATTGTTCATCACATCATTTGGAGCAAAAAAACAGGATTTCCATAAAATAATGTCCTAGTTTAAATGGTAAATTATTACAGTTTAATTTAGGCAAAGCATACATCAATTTTGCGTTAAACTAATCTAGTTTTCCTTACAAATGTTCAGAATGTGCACCTTTAGTTATACGGCACACATCCTACCTAAAGTCAAATTCTTCTCACACTTTGGTTAATAAGTCCGGAGTAATGGAAGCAATAGTTTCTTCAGTTCTGTGTCTCAAGTCTGGCAAATCATTAGGTAGTGGCGGCAAGTAGACACGATCTTTTATAAAGTCCCAAAGGAAAAAATTGCATGGTGTTATTTCAGCTGAACATGAAGGCCAGCGAAAAAGATATCTGTCGTCTCATCTCGACCATTACGATTAATCCAACGGTCAGGGACTTCGACGTTCAACCACTCTCGTACAAAGAGTTTCCAATGAGAAGGGTCTCCATCCTGTTGCCAAATAAAGTTTACAGGTACACCCTCTACTAATTTGGGAAACAGCCATTATAGCAACATTTCCAGATAAGCCAACCCCTGTTGCAGTAACTTCAGCGAAACAAAATGGTCCTTATACTTGACATGGGGGACAGCACGGAAAGTTTTGAATTTGGGGGATATCTTTGGTGTCCTACAAGTTCATGAGGATATTCTGAACCCCGGATACGAACATTACCTTCCCACTTAAATGAAAATTCGACTCATCGCTGGACACCACATGATAAAGAGTGCAAAGTGAAAAGTTACAAAGTACATCATAGTCATATGGCTTTAAAGTATGTAGCAACTGTAACTGGTATGGACGCATGTGTAAATGTGTTCTTAAAACCTTTCACATATTCGAATTTGGAAACTGAAGTTCAAGACTTGCTATCCGAACAGATTTACACAGTCAACATCCTGTATTGACATGTATGGTCATCCCATGCTGTTCCCTTTTACAAACACACCCGGTCGTTTCGAATTGTCTATACCATCGGCAGAAGTTTCTGCCCCATGAGGGTTCACCATTAAACTTTAAACTACATGCATGTTGAACTCTAATTACAGGTTCACTCTTAGCTAATTGCAGAACACAAAATGCTTTATGTCAGGAGTCGCCATTTTGCTTAGGTGGCGCTGCAAGCGAGAAAACAACAAAGCAGTACTTCGTGCAAGCGCCTATCTAAAACTGTTTGAGTTACTCTTTAATTGTGACCTTGAACCAAAACTCTACTATGCTTACAGTTGATACTATTAAAATTTATAACTGAGGCATTTGTATGGACATACGTACTCAATTTCATACAATTATACCATTTGGGTTATACTACCAATATTTTCAGAGTAATTCTAAACATTATACAAGTTATAAATTGCATTGTAAATATTGCGTTCAGCAGCATACTTGTGGATAATAAGCTTACATACGTTGTTCAAAATAACTCTGTCTTCTTCCATTCATTTGGCCGCTAGCTTATGTACTTCACGGGTTGCTCTACATGGCTGCATACTGTTATTTTTATTATCATAGCAGTATTAGTGGCATGTATGATACTGTAAGGGTTTCCTCGCGTGTTTGTGCTGTTAACAATATCATTAATCCATATTCGTGTCCAAAAAGCTCTTCAATGTAATGTAAGGGATTTCCTTTTTGTTTTAAACGTCCATATTTATACCCACATTTATGACACTAGGCTTATTACTTACCACATTTTAAGTATATATTTATATATTTACAAAATATATACATAATATATACGTTCAGTGGCAACCGCAGACCACGCGATTTAACTGGTGGAATACATTACTCTGTTACAGATAAGGTCTTTTTCTTCGTGTTCCGGGAGGAAAATTCGAATTTTTACAGTAGAATAATCTTTTGAAACTAACAAAATAGAAACTGATAAATGATAAACTAGTTTAGTGTTACATAAATATCTGTTTATGTTGTTTACCACAACTCAGTTTTCAGCTGTTTAAGTCTGAATGTTCGCCAGATCATCTATCAGAAAAGTGACATCTTGAACAGAGTTTACGTAGAATCATATTTTACCCAGAGTATGTTTAGTTAGACACCATACCCCCTTCCATTTGTATCTGAGAATTGTTTTACTGTTATTTATAAGTATTTTGAAATGGCTAAGCAAGCGATTTGTTAGAAACGTGGTTGTCGCCTGGTAATATTAATCAGGTTCTTGCATGGTAATGCTCATACTAAATAACTAATCATTTTACATGGACGATTGCATATGTCACAACAGTACATTTTTGTCCACGAATGTTGACTTCTAAAATTGTATAGTGCTAGCTATAATACATCTTTACTGCAAACTATTGCCACTTATTTAACAATTCAAGATGTTAGGGTATAGCAACTTCAAGTTGTTCCTTAAGCCACCTTGTAAAAAACCACGGAATGCTGTCTTTGTACCTTCAGCGACAGTAACAATAAACCCATTTCAAATGCTGGGCGCTCTTATACAAAATCATAAAATCTATCGAGAACGTTTTTCGTTTCAACTTGGCTGTAAGGGAGGTGGTGGTTGCAAACCGGTCCATGCTCCTCCAACTCCTATGTGTATAGCAAAACATGTTTTAACTACAATGATGTTCAACACTTGTCCCCCACTGGTGTGTTGCAATCTTCTTTCGAATCATCCTAGCGAGTTCCATTCAAGCTTTAAAATTGTACTACTAGCATTAATCTACGCTTTGTTTTGCTAATTAGAGTGACTTCAACTTTATAACAAACGCCCACTCCGCAGACTTTCTTGTTCAAGTCCATCATTATCCGCCTTGGACAAGCCGCTGAGAGCGTTCTCGATGCCTCCAAGCACGAGACTTAGTATGCGGTACTCTAGCAGTGGACGGCAGTGCGTTGACCGAGCACTTCCTTAACGAATTCCGATTCGGTCGGATACCCTGGCTGATCCTTCGCGTCTTTGGCCTGTCGCCTAGTGTTACATCTGTGCCCACAAACACACGTGGAACCGAAGTATATATGTATGGGTGAGTATTACAACTAGGCAACTACACGTCAAGAAAAATCCAAACAACAAAAATGTTCTTTTTCCTGAGGCAAGAGTACTTGAGTGACTTGTTTTGACGCCATTGCTGAATTTTAAATTGTAGCATATTGAAACAGTTCAGTGCGTTTAACAATGTTTTGCCAATTTTGTAGTTAATGTAGTTGTAGTGCTCAACCCACGATATGATATGTGAAAGTCTTGCTAGAGTAAAGCATATCAAGTACCAGATGAATAGTTCGTTAGTACCTGGGATCGTTTATGACCTTCTGTATGGTGGTCAGCAGCTGGTCGGCTGTGACCGTCTTGTACTCAACGCGCTCTGCGAAGCCCTTAGCCCGCGCCTTGTTGGCGTTGATCTTCTGGTCCGCGAAGAACGGAACACTCACTATGGGGACGCCGCAGAAGATCGCCTCCTGGGTGCTGAGTAGGCCGTTGTGACTGACGAAAAGCAAGATGTTCGGGTGGGCTGCAACGCAAAGCGATACGTCCAAACTCACAACTGGCGTGGTTGCACATCCGTCAGAGCAAAAAATAAAATTAATTAGCTTAATAGTGATGGAAGGTGAGTCATCCGTCTGGCCAACCATCGTGATGACTGGACCAAACGGTCTGACTTTTGCAGTGTGAGAGGATGAGCATTATATTTATATACAGATAATGTCTTGAAAACTGGTTACTTATTCATAAATTTATGTGTCAATAATCCGTGTTTGACTTTTCCACATTAGTTTCACATGAAGCAAACAAGAAAATGTGTTTTGATTTGTTGTACAGTAAAATATCTGAAGTATTTCATGTGATCACAACCAATGTCTACTATATCATTTTAGAGATTGATGAAACATTTATATTGTATTTGTATTCATTTTTGGACAGGCATTACAGCGGTACAAATTGAGAAACACTGTTATGGAAATAAAAATTTTACTGCCGATTATACGTATTATGTATGTTAGTTAAATTTGTATTGTAAATTATATATGTTATCCTGCTGTAAATATCGATGAGACAAGAAAAGATGTCAAGTGGAACTGGAAAAAGTCAGGAAAACTGGCTAAATAAGTTTATGTCTGCTTAAATAATTTTTGGGCACAAGCTTTTAAAGCTTTCTGGAGTTATATTTATTGCCATTTTCACGTAGATGACATTACAGAACTGTCATGTAAAGTGCAGCGGAAAATGGCTGTCCACCTCATTCAAGGAAGTTATATTGAAAACGATTTACATATGATAAGAAAAATTAATCGTTATTATTTATTTCATTAAAAAATATTTCTTGATAATAGAGTATTATTTATAAATAATTTTCCCTTTTTTATAGTAAGTACTATATACTGTTACCCTTCCGGATGTATATATGTGTGATCTGTTTTCACATGATGTACATAGTGTCGGTTCGACAATTCCATGACTTTTACCTAGAATTATTATTAAAAAATATAATAGTTTTAACAACATAGAATTAAATGTCATTATTAATGGTTTAAAATTTGTTTGAAATGTGTTTCCATATATTTTGTGTAGTATTACAAACTATTTCCAAATGTATATATATATGATATTGGTATGTATGAAGTTGATGAACTCCGACACCGTTTGACCGATCGCCATGAAAGTTGGCACATCAAAGTGGTTTTTTTTTTTCATGGAGAAGGTTTTTATGGTATCCATTTTTTGTAACTCGCCGCTAGATGTTGCTGAACGCATCAGCTTCTGAACTGTTCAACCGATCACCATGGGTAAACAGAAAATCATAGTTCATAGACAAACAAACAGCAATTGTGTATAATTTCTCGATGTCCACCGCACTGTCATAGAGCGCTATCCATTTCACTTCAACTCGCGGACAATTATGTCACCCTGTGTTCAGCCCGGGCAACGCTGGGTACTGCAGCTGGTCTTTTGTGAAGGTACAGAAAAATAACAATTCCGTGTGCTCGTGTGGGGCGCACGGACTCACCCAGGATGTCCCTCTGCGGCATCCACTTGGCCACGACGACGTTGTCGGGTTGGCCGGGGAGAGAGTCCGACTCCCACTTCCAGAACACCCTGTACGGCAGCCGGGAGAAGGCGTCCAGGAACACCTGGCGTCTCTCGGCCGGCAGCGCGTCGCTGCGGATGTTGGAGCCGAGCGAGAAGTAGATGAAGCCATTCGCGGCCTCGTCCATGAGCTTCTTCAAATGCTGCGCACACACCACATGTTTGACCCGACGGTTCACGTGTGCCTACACGGGAATCATCTTTCATGTTAGCTCTTGTTGTACGGCGTTTGGTAGCAGTCATTTCCCGAATGGAACTAAAATCGCATGGAATAGAAATGCATAACCATGGTCCCAGAATATGTGACCGAAGTTCACAGAGCAAAAGGAAATGTTACAATATTAATTGCTTGGTAAAATTCAACAAGATGACAGTATTATAATATAATTTCTTGTCGTGAATTAGCTCCAAACAAGGGGTGTTTTCTTTGGTTTTTTTCGCTTTCATCGCAGCTGTTTTATATAATTTAAACTTTTGCTCTGCAAATCCAATGATTCACTAGTCGACATAGGTCTCTGTCAACGAATTCTAGCGATGTGTGCGGAAACCACGTGTGTTGCACTTCAAGTAATTTAATTGAAAATACAATTTTCGTTTATTCATCACGCTCGCCATTATTTTAAAGAATTCTACGTTTAATTTCGAGTCTCGATTTTCTTATTATAAGTGTATTTGCAACTTGAGAATATATGAATTTTCTCGTTACCGAGGCTAGATGTTATATATCCCTGGCGCGTATACTGAAAGACTCGCTCACATTTCCAGAATGACTCCCAAGTACGTAAACATGCGTGGTAAAGTGCTACTGGGAACTGTCCTGGTGGCGGTACCTGAGGCAGAGGCTTGCTCGGTCCGATGTGCAGGCCCCCCACGTCCACCACGGCGGGCACCAGAGGTCGCGGCTGGTCGAACCCGACCTGGGTGTTCACCATCGCCAGGCTGGCGTTGTTCCTGACGTCCCCGACCGCGGGAAAACCCTCGCCGAAGAAGCGCCTCGTCATCGCGTCCACCCTCGGCAGGTAGGAGCAGTGGATCCTGTAGAGCGTGTAGAGGTGCAGCAGGGTGTTGTAGAGCCGCTGCGGGAAGGACATGCTGTCGCCGAAGGTCGTGGTGAGCTCAGGGATGTATGCCGGGTTGTGAGGGTTGCCCGTCATGTAGCTGAGCCACGTCGGGTGGCTGTACGCGGTGACCCCTATCAGCGGGGGGTTCCCGAAGGCGTGCACGAACCCCAGCTGGCAATCGGCGCAGGTCGCGTCGGCGATGACCACGTCGAAAGAGGTGTCGGCCGCGCGGCTGAGGAGGTCCCTCGCGCCCCGGCTCGACATGGTCTTCCTGCAGACTGTTTCGCTCCACTCGAACATGGAGTCGACGGAGCCGAACGGGGTGTCGTGGGCGATCTCCAGCACGTCCATCTCGTAGTCGTAGGCCTCGTGGACGACGTACTGGGTGTAGTTGGCCGCCGGGGACTTATCCTCGTCCGCGGAGAGCACGGTGACGTTGTGGCCCCTGGCCGCCAGGGCGAGCATGAGCGAGCGGTTCCAGATGTGGTGGCTGGGCGAGGGGATCACCAGCAGCCCCAGGATGTTGGCGGCGCGGGTGCTGCACGCGGCGATCAGCAGCAGTGCCTGGACTCGCGCGACGTTCATGGTGCGCCGGTGGACCAACTGCACACACTCCTGTTCCGTTCGCCACTTCAACACAACATTTCATGAACTGGCGTTCATCGTCTGTGTCATGCAGCTTGTCTCGAAATTTGACATTTCTCCAAAGAAGAACCGACTGTATATGCCACTGTCGTTCTGCCAATAATGTTTGTAAACAATCGTCGGATGGACATTTGCAAATGACTGTTGGGAAATTGGTACTGTAAATTAAGAGTAAGTTACTTCACACAGACCAAATCGTACAATGTTCCCAAATGCCAAAAAAGTAAATTTGTGGATATTGTTCTTTCTGCACTCCTACAATATCATATTTGGTAAGTCTTCAGAAAGTATATATTTTGAAAATAATAACCTGATGTTAACAATGCCAATGTTTAGAAAAAAGTGCTATGCATTGTATCATAATATATCCTGGCTTGTAATTGCTCTGATTTAATTAGTGTATGATTTTAAGGGTACTGTAAACTATGGGATATTACTTTAAAAGGATTGTTGGTTATACTCTCCTTGATGAGGTCTGTAGACATATAGTGACAGAATAATTGTAAAATACACTGCTTGTCCAAGAAGGATCGGTGAGTTACACTGCTTAACTGGATTAAGTATGATATGTTTAAAGAATAAATATATTATGCAAAGATAGGATAAAATGGAATATGATTGGTGAGATACAGTGGAATATGGTGGGACATAATTGGTTGGTGGGATTTTATGGGATTAAATTGGAGGGGTATAAAAGGATACGGAGGGATATGGTGGAATACGACTGTTGAGATACAGATGGGATATTGTGGGATATTGTGGGATGTGATTGGCTGGATACGAAAGTAATACAAAAGGAAACTGTATGATATGATGGGATATAGTGTAATACATTTGTTGGATACAATATGATACAATTGTAAGGATACAAAAGAATGTAGTGGAACATTATGGGATATGGTGGGTTATAATGGAATACAGTAAAATACAAAATTATACCCTGGGATATGATGAGATACAGTGGGATACAGTGTTATAAGATGGAATATGATTGTAGGGATTCAAAAGATTGGTTGGTATGTGGTAGGACATGATTGCATAATACGGTGGAATATGGGGGGATAAAATTAGTAGTATATTGTAGGATACAATGTAGTCATTATGATGCAATATGGTTGGAGACAGTGGAATATGGTGGGATATGATTGGAGAGAAATGGTGGTATATAATGGGATACAATTGGTGGGATATGGTGGGATGTGGGGAATACGATTATTGGGATATAGGATACTGTGGGATGTGGTGGGATACGGGGGGGGAGGGGGGGTTTTTCATTCTAGTGTAGTTCTCATAATGTGTTCATAATGTGACTGTAATCCTTAGTTAGGCTTTTAGTTTATTTTCTGTGGATTTTGTGTGTAATATGAGTTCTGGGCAATCATCCTGGTGTAATGCTTGTAAGGGCTAATGTTCATAATATAACTGTTTTCCTTGTTTGGCTCTTGGTGTATTTTCTTCGGATTTTGTGTGTAGAAAATGAGTGCTGTGTTTCCTGTAAATGCTAGTTTTACATTTATATTTGCATGGTGTTAAGTAGGCTCTTCGAGTATCGAAGTACGGAATGCTATATAAGCTTTACAGGTGCGATCGAAGGTATCTTACTGCTGGAATATCCAAAATAAGTGGTGATATGGTGTGCCCATTAGTAAGAAATAACAAACGTTAAGTTTAGGGGACTTCGCAGATCTAACTCTCAGCCACGAGGCATCGATCGCCGAGAGATCGGGTACCTAAAGAGTACCTCAAAAGATTCGAAATATCCTGTCTAGAAGAATAACCACGAACGACAAGCTCGAGGGGTGATTCCGGTCCTCAGCAAGTCGAGGTCTACAAGGAATGGGTCCAGGACCACTTCTCTTTTTTCGATTAACCCTGGATACCCCCCATTTTGGATATATTAGAGAGTGGTGTCCCTGGGAGGTCATGTCGTTTTTCCCACCAGAAGCTTTCCATTCCATGGGTGACCTTTACTTCGCTTCCTTTGTGATATGCCGTTTATTCTGTGGGTTAGTGTTGCCTTTAATTTCAGTATGGGTTCTCTTTTCAGGGTGCTCCCTATTATTTTTCTGTTGCTTAATCCGACACACTCATGATGTAAAATATTTAATGGTGTTATTGTTGTTATGTTGGTGATAATGGACGGAGGGTGTGAAGTTTGTACTCCGAGTTAAGTTTTTATTTTTATTTTTAGGATTTTATATATATTTCATTTTATTGGTAACACATTTTGTTTCCCTAGGCCATAACATAACCAATCAGTTACCTTGTATGAAGTCCTTATTTGTAATGATAATTATTATTTGAATAATAATTTTTAAGCATACGCTACCCCTTTGCACTGACAAAGGATCGAACTGAAGAAAGAAATCTTTCGAATACATCAATGTATTAATAAATATTTTTTTAAAATAATTTTTGAAATTTTATCCAAAATTTTTGGTTTATAGTAATAAATTTTATAAGGTGGCCAAGATTGTCAACAGTCGCTACTACGAGTTGGTGATTGATACTACTACTCTCTAAACTAATATGATGGCAACACTTTAATAAACGACCTGTACGGTTTGCAACACTATTGTTTCTAGTAGCAAGTATTTCAAAGTAAAGATGGTGGTTTAACCTCCAATATATTGTCATTAATTCTACGTACTAGAAAATTATAAGTCCGAATATGTGTTATACCTTATTTAGTTCTTAGTATATTTTTCAATGACCGAGTTGTCAAAAGCGTACATTTTTCAATTATAAATTTTCTTTTAAATTAGGTACGATGGTTTGATCCCAAGACACCAAACGCGGGATTTTATAAATCTAATTTTTAAATAATAACACCGTGACACTAGCGCTCCAGGCTCCAGCGCCTGCCTGTGACATCGCACGCCTGGGATGACGCGGCAGTTGCCAACAGATCCACAGAACCCACAGTTTCACTTTAATTCGTGAGCTGACGACAGCGAGATACGCCATGTGTCGTCGTGCGCCCCGGCCGTAACGGGGAGTGGGGGAGGCTAGTGTTTCGGATCCTATTGTTGCCATCCAAGATGGCAGCTGTGACATCACATTCAGTTTCTCGACCGAGTCATTCCAGTACCACACTTGTCACTCGACCGAGTCATTCCAGTACCACACTTGTCACTCGACCGAGTCATTCCAGTACCACACTTGTCACTCGACCGAGTCATTCCAGTACCACACTTGTCACTCGACCGAGTCATTCCAGTACCACACTTGTCACTCGACCGAGTCATTCCAGTACCACACTTGTCACTCGACCGAGTCATTCCAGTACCACACTTGTCACTCGACCGAGTCATTCCAGTACCACACTTGTCACTCGACCGAGTCATTCCAGTACCACACTTGTCACCATCCTATATGCCTATAGTTAGACGGAATGGGGGGATCAGGAAAGAATTTCAAAATGGCGGCCAGGGTGCGGGTCGCTCGATGGTGATAACCATAACGATGGCCACAATTTCAGGAGTGCCTGAATGTGTTGGCTGCGAGAGGTCAGAGTTATACAATACGATATAAAGTTAACGTAGTTAAAAACCAAATCACAAGAAATATATGTCAATTTTAATGAGTTTTAATAACTGAGCTCGAGTAAATAAACTTTGAACAAATGGCTGCGAAATTGAAATAGCTAAACGGTCGAACGAGCAAGGCGAGAAAAAATAATAATGTGAGACAAATGAAACAAAATTGATGACTCAAATGCGGCGTACATTGCATGCCGTAAATTTAAAAGAAGAAAAAAATGCAATTAGAATGCGCAATGAAGGAAGATGATGGTGTTGGTATACCTGGCTTCTGTACGCGCCACCTCTGAGGAAGGTTCGCCTGTGCAGCCGCCTGCCCAGAGACTGGTTGTTGCCGGGACCCCCCCGGCCTTCTGGCGCGCAGAGAGAACTTGACTGTGACGAAACAAACTGCCCGTTGCGTAACTGCGGCACAATGTCGGAGAGTAGAGGGGATTAAATGATAGCGGATGAGAATAATAGCAACTCAAGGACACACGTTTGTCATCGTCTACTTGTCGCCCGAAGCAGATAAGGACTTTCGTAAGGGGAACAACTATGAAGCATTGTTATCGTCAAAACTTTTAACTCTACTACTTTTTGATTATAGCTTTGTTCGTATGTTCGGAAACAGCAATTTAGTTCAATTAACGCACATGTAGATACATTCTGCACACACACACACACACACACACACACCTTGTTAGAATATTTGTTGAGCAAAATGGTATGGCATTTGCTGTGTGAATTGAATTGGAAGAAAATTTTAGTTTTTGCAACTTTCTCTTGTAGTACTTATTATACGTTCTTTTTGGCAACTTTGTTTTACTGTTTTTTTTTTTTGCAACTGTTTAGTTGTTTCAGCCCGCTGTGTTCGTCTGTGCTGTGATTTTGTTCTAATTAATTCCTTCCATGGAATTCTCTAGTTGTCTTTACATTTTTAATTTGGCATCAGCAGATTTTCTCTCTTTGTATATTCATCTATTTCTGTCCGTTCTTTGGATTTTCTCTATGACATACAGTGCAAACTAGCAATGACGTATATATCCTAAATAATGATATTAATGTTATTTCGTTTTCCCATGGTTTCCCCGAAACCACTCTGGGATGGTTTCCTTGCCATAATCCATGGCCAAATTTTTCTGGAGTATTTCTGGTCTATACCGTCGTGGACTACCGCCTCAAATGACCTCCATGCTGTCGACGAATAAATGATATCAAATTTGCGCCTTTTTTTTTTTTACTAACATCATACAAATAAGTGTACGATCCAGTAAAGTGGATGTTATTCGTGCCGCATTCAGACATGAAATATGAAATAACCTCGTTAGTTGGCCTACCTCCAGTTTTCAATATAAGAGCGGATTTTTTTTTTAAGTAAGTGCAGTTTTGAGATTTTGCCGCTGCAGCGCTGAGGTCGTCAATCCACGCATGCGTGATGTGTTGCTACATCTGTTGGTATGCTACAGCCGACATTCGACCGTGTTTACGTTTTTTGATCAGTATTTAAAAAGTGCCCGTCGACTGAGAATACCTCAAAAATATGAGCTGTGATTGTTTTTTTTTTTGTGTGTGCTAAAGGCGTGAAAGTGGCTGAAATTCATCGTCATATAAGTGAAGTATGAAGAAAACATCGATGGAATGGTACGGAAATGGGTTAGAGCTTTTAAAGATGGCCGCACGGATGTTGATGATAAGTAACGAAGTGGGCGACAACTTTCTGTCAATGCTGAAGATTTTGTGCAGAAAGATGACGAAAAAGTGGAAGATATTAGACGACCTGCAGGGCGCGCGCTATCTGTCAGTGTCCGCCACAGGCTTGAGTGGTTAGCTTGTGCGCCGCTACTGTGTCGTGGCGCTGTTCTCTCTATTAGCGCGATCAGAGATCGCGGGTGTTCGGGCTAGGTGCGAGGAATCCCGAGTGCGGTCGGGCGGGCTCGGCTAACTTCGGCGACAATCGGGAGTAGCGCTTTGGTAGCAGTTCGCTTCGTGGGTGTTAGTGCGTTGTAGGGTGTAACTAGCGACATGACTGATCAGTTAAGTGACGAGCAGGTGATGCAGGAGTGCATCGATGTGCCCCTGCCGAGCGACGACGAAACCGAAATGTCTAGCGACGACGGCTTTACAACAGTCGTCTCAAAAAAACAAAAACGGGAGGAAAGGACGAAAGACTGCGCCCCCCACTGACGAACCCCGCGATCGCCAGGCAGCAGGCCGAGCGACTTCGCAAGCAGCCCGTCAGAAGGGCAAACAACTCGGCCAGTCAAACGGCCGCCAACACGTCCGCAGGTTCGAGCCCTGCCCCGCCAAACCCTGCCCATCAGGCAAAGAAAATGCAGGTGAAACCCCTGTATGTATTCGTGGATTCTGGCCACAGCTACCCGGCCATTAAAACAGTGCTGGATGCAGCACTGCAGGAGTGCTGGTCGTGCGTCAGTCGCGGCCATGACCAGCTCATGATTCACACTGCCACCGTGGAGGAGTACCACAGGGCAGTGCGTGCACTGGAGCAGGCCGGAGTGCAACACTCTGTGCTGCTGCAACGGGACGAGATCCCGAACAAGTTTGTGTTTTGTCGAGTGCATAGCAGCACCGACAAACAATTCATTCAGGCTGAGTTCGCCGCAATGGGGCTTCCAGTGCAGAACTTCTGGTTTCTGTACAACAGGCAGACAAGGCAACCTATAAATAAGTTAGTTGTAGAGCTCCCGAAGGCCGTAAATCCAGAAAGGATTTATGACTTGAAGTCATTCGGAGGCCTCAGCATTCGTGTTGAGGACTTCAACACCCCAAAGGCCCCCTCCAATGTGGCAATTGTCAGAGGTTTGGCCACCCCGCAAAAGGCTGCAGAGCCTCCCCTGTGTGGCGATGGTGCAGCCAAGGGCACAAAACCGAGGTTTGCCCCCAGGGAGGTGACAGGACGAAAGCAAAGTGCGCGCGATGTGAAGGCCCGCATTGCGCCAATTACAGAGACTGCATGGCCTACAGGAGGGAGAACTGGCGTCACCTCCCGCAACAGGAGCGGAAAGACAGAGAGCTTCAGTCCAAACGCACAGTGCGCGAAAACAAGCGAGCAGTAATCGCAGCTCAAGTCCGCCCGCCCCCACAACAAACCGGCCCCTCAGGCTACTGCCCCCAGCCCCCAAGGCAGCTGTGGCGAGCCCCGAACTACCCCGCCCCCCCACAATGGCAGAGCCCTAACCAATATTCAGTGTTGAGCGATAGACATGAACTGGAGTACCCTGTCTTGGCAAACCCACCCAGGTCTAGAGGCCAGCCCCTGCCCCAGAGGCCCCCGAAGAAACACCATTCGGGGCACAAAAACGGTAAAGGCCGGGCGCAAGGTCAGGTGACGGATCAGCCAGGTACTAAGGCGCCACCCAACTCCACCCCTCCCCCCAGTGATTCCAAGAAAGTCGCGCAACAACAAGCCAGCCCGTTGCAGACAGACTCACCAACAGAATTGCCAACTGCTTCACCGCAGTTAAAACCCGCGGAGAATCCAGCGATGGTCGCGAGTGACTTTCTGAAGCTCGTGGGCCAATCGGATGCCATTGCACAGAACCCTAACCTGGCACACGTCCTGGAACCAATGTGCATTTTAATGACTATTTGATGTAATCCGTCCAAGTCAATAGAGGACAAAATAAAAGCCACCACGGGCTTTGTGACAGCATTAGCGGCCAGCTTAAATGCCGCACACCCTTAATTTATGTTCTGCCATTAATACTACCCCCGTAGACAGTAGATTAAGTACCATCCTTTACTGGAATGCACAAGGAATTAGAAATAAAATAATCGAATTTACCGATCATTTAATTAAACATAATATTAGAATCGCGGCGATAAACGAAACACACTTAATTCCAACAGATCGTCTAACTATCTTAAATTACACTATTTATAGGCGCTACCGCGATACCAGAAGTGGAGGGGTTGCCCTACTAATCCACAGAAGTATACAACATAGTGAATTTCGTTTACCTGAATTTAATAAATTAGAAGCTGTTGCAATTACTTTTAAAGTCAATAAACAACAAATAGTGCTTATTTCGATGTATGCACCACCGGGGAGGTCACTAACTGAAAACGAGCTGGACATCTTATATGGCTCAGCTCCCACATTTCTAGCAGTCGGCGATATTAATGCCAAGCATAGAGACTGGAACTGTCGGAGCAATACAGCCAATGGCCTACTGCTGCAAAGACACGAGTCTAACAAAAATTATCAAGTACATGCTCCCTCAGAGCCCACTCATGATAGCGGAGTACTAAGGCACAACCCAGATATTTTAGATATTGCATTAAAAAAGAGAGTTCAAACGGGATTCGAACTCAGAGTTTTTCACGAAATGTCGTCTGACCACTTTCCAGTACATCTACTATTCGATGACGTGGACACTGACATCAGTCCTCCGAGAAAAATTAAAGACTACAAGAAAGCTGACTGGAGAGGCTTTCAAACATATTTAGTCGATAATTTGCCTGCAGCCGATGCTGCCAACTTCGAAACGAAAGATAACATCGAATCAGCAGTCACTGAACTTACAGTTAAAATTCAAACTGCATTTAACTCGTGCATCCCAGAAAAAGTGGTTAGCTTTAAGCAAGATGTACTGCCGGTGTATATTAGGGATTTAATTTCTCAAAAAAATAGATTAAGGCGCGAATATACTCGACGTAGGCAGCGCGACATTAAAGCGAGAATTAATGAATTACAGAAAATAATTTCCGATGAAATATCTCTATGGAGGAGCAGCCAATGGGAGACGAAAGTCTCTCAGCTACAGGTGCAAGATGGTAGCACCTGGAGTATGACAAAGCGATTCCTTCATAAGATAGATAAAATACCTCCGCTACAAACTCGCACTGGGTTCGCTTTTACACCGACAGACAAGGCACAAGCCTTCGCGAATACCCTTGAATTAGCCTTTCAACATAATATCGAACCCTGTGACCCGCAATTTAATGCCGGAATATACAGAGACCTTACAATTAAACTTAATCAGCCTTTAACTTCAAAACCTTACTTAACTCAATCTCAGAAAGTTAAACAGGCTATCAGGCGTATGAAACCACGTAAGGCACCGGGAAACGATGGCATTCAGGCAGTAGTCCTTAAGAAACTGCCCGACGAAATTTTGGAATACCTAGCTCAATTAATAAATGGAATACTTAAACTACAGTATTTTCAATTGCAGTGGAAAGAAGCGAATGTGATAGTTTTTCATAAATCCGGAAAAGATAAGACACTGCCCCAAAATTATAGGCCCATTAGTCTGCTGAGTACATTGTCAAAAGTAGCCGAATGCATAATTCTGCAGCGACTAAATGCTTACATTAAAGAAAATAACCTACTGCCGGACGAACAATTTGGTTTTCGCAGCGCGCATTCAACAACGCATCAACTGGTCCGTTTGACAGAACAAATAATAACTGCGTTCAATCAGAATAGCTATAATTTTGCAGCGTTTTTGGACATAGAAAAAGCCTTTGATAGAGTACTTCATGAAGGCTTAATTTATAAATTATATAAAACTGGCTACCCCGATTGTATATTAAATTACTGGCCTCGTATTTAGAAAATCGATCGTTTAGAGTCACGACAGAAGGAGCACAGTCCGATTTAAAAATAATTAAAGCAGGAGTCCCACAAGGCAGCATTTAGGGCCGGTTTTATTAAATATTTATATCCATGATATGCCTAAGCCCGCACACCGATCAGTTCAGTTTGGCTGCTACGCGGACGATACTGTATTGTTTAGCAGATCTAGTATTCTAGAACTCGCAGCAGACAGATTGCAAACCGCGTTAAATTCAATAGAACAGTGGTGCACAAAATGGCGAATTAAGGTAAACCCTACTAAATCAGAATCTATAGTTTTTACGCGTAAACATCTCCCGCCACTCGAAGATAGACCACGACTAACACTTTTCAATGAGCAAATTCCTCACAAAAATGTTGTTAAATATTTAGGCGTCCACATGGATAGGAAACTACTATGGCGCGATCACATAGAGGCGAAAAGAAAAACAGCTTTCACTAGGCTCATGGCCCTCTACCCCGTCATGAGCAGACGTTTAGGTAGCTCTGTTAAAAACGGAATAATAATTTATAACGCACTAATAAAACCAATAATCACGTATGCAGCGCCGGTATGGGCAACAGCAGCGGAATCTCACTTAATCAAGCTACAGAGAATTCAGAATAAGAGTATTCGTATTGCGACAGATGCGCCTGTGTATTGCCCCGTAAGGGCTATGCACAGAGAGCTCAAACTCGAACTTTTAAAACATTATTATTTCCGAACTGCGCAAAATTTCTATGATAAATGTGCCATAAGCAGAAATCCATATATTTCATCACTGGGCGAACAAGATCCAGAGTTGCATGGAAAATATAATATGCCAAATTCAATCTTGGCTCACAACCTCCGTAGTGTGCTGTGGCTGGCTGAGCGATCAGCCAATCAGTCTCCCGCGAGTTGAAACTTAAATTATAGACATTAATGAATAATTAGCTAATTCAAAATGGTCCGAAGCACGCAGGTGTAGGTTTGGCTCCCGGGAGCTCACTGCCTGTTGTGTTAGGGCTGACACCCTATGTCCGATGGGCATGGCCCGCCTGGCAGGCTTCACCTCCAGTGCCGGTTGTGTTTCTGAAATACATGGGATTTTGAATTACAACAATTGCAACAAATGCCAGAATGCGAATAGGTCTTGACTTAATTCACCTGTAACTTTATACACCGACAGTTCCTCTATATTTAACTAGTATTATAGTAGTAGATATTAGAGATTTGTAAATTAGTAATAAGTCCTAGATACTAAGTAATAGTCATCAAAAATATATATTTCTAAAATAATAATAAAAAACCTAAAAATAAAAATTAAAAAAAAATATATATTTTTAGTTCTTATTTTAGTTTTACCTTAAGCACTGCACGTCCATCCCTGAGTTGGGTGTTTGCATATTTCGTAATGAAATGCCTAGTTTGTAAGTCATTTATCTTTTTTCTGTTTTAGTTTCTTAGTTTTTTAGGTGCTGACTGGCGGCGGAGTGAGTGGTCAGTGCAACCACTCACCACCAGGGGCGCTTGCGTCCATGGTCACTAAATCCAGTACTGCACAACTAGAAAAGCGGACCACGAGTCCAAGTGCCCAACCCCCGCATGGTAGACTCTTTTCTACTCTGTCCAACACTTCATCCAGACCATCATCTGTCTCCTGTAAATTCCTACACGTAATGCATGCCAATTTGCATCCCGCATGAATGTGCCCAGGGTTTTCCCTGTGTCTATGCAGGTTTTACCTGGGCCCAACCTATCTCTAGTTATAGTCTAGATTTAAGAGTGAGGGGAGTTAGTCATGGCGCCAATCGCTGCCATGGCTGGCCAATCCCCTCCTAGCACATGGTGCATGCGACCCTCTCCTTGCATGGCTAATCCCAACATGACTAGGCGTATAGGCTTCGGCCTGAGACGCACCTAGGTCCCTCCCTAACCCGGACCCCTCCAAAATACACTTAGTTTTAGTTAGGTTAGGAAAAAAAAAATCGCAGTTCGCTTCGAGTCTTGGCCGAGGACGGACGCGTCAAGCGGAGCTGCGAGATTCCAGGAACAGCCTGTTTACTCGCACACACGCCAGGTGGTATTCCCAGGTTTTTCTAAGAAGTGTAAACGTGCAAAACAACCCGGGTTGTAGCTAACCCTACAGCCTAGCCACAACCCGGCTTAATCCCGGGTGCGTGGTCAGTGGGTGTTAGTGCGTTGTAGGGTGTAACTAGCGACATGACTGACCAGTTAAGTGACGAGAAGGTGATGCAGGAGTGCATCGATGTGCCCCTGCCGAGCGACAACGAAACTGAAACGTCTAGCGACGACGGCTTTACAACAGTCGTCTCAAAAACAAAAAACCGGAGGAAAGGATGAAAGACTGCGCCCCCCACTGACGAACCCCGCGATCGCCAGGCAGCAGGCCGAGCGACTTCGCAAGCAGCCCGTCAGAAGGGCAAACAACTCGGCCAGTCAAACGGCCGCCAACACGTTCGCAGGTTCGAGCCCTGCCCCGCCAAACCCTGCCCCTCAGGCAAAGAAAATGCAGGTGAAACTCCTGTATGTATTCGTGGATTCTGGCCACAGCTACCCGGCCATTAAAACAGTGCTGGATGCAGCACTGCAGGAGTGCTGGTCGTGCGTCAGTCGCGGCCATGACCAGCTTATGATTCACACTGCCACTGTGGAGGAGTACCACAGGGCAGTGCGTGCACTGGAGCAGGCCGGAGTGCAACACTCTGTGCTGCTGCAACGGGACGAGATCCCGAACAAGTTTGTGTTTTGTCAAGTGCATAGCAGCACCGACAAACGATTCATTCAGGCCGAGTTCGCCGCAATGGGTCTTCCAGTGAAGAACTTCTGGTTTCTGTACAACAGGCAGACCAGGCAGCCTATAAATAAGTTAGTCGTAGAGCTCCCGAAGGCCGTAAATCCAGAAAGGATTTATGACCTGAAGTCACTCGGAGGCCTCAGCATTCGTGTTGAGGACTATCGACACCCCAAAGGCCCCCTCCAATGTGGCAACTGTCAGAGGTTTAGCCACCCCGCAAAAGGCTGCAGAGCCTCCCCTGTGTGCCGATGGTGCAGCTAAGGACACAAAACCGAGGTTTGCCCCCAGAGAGGTTGAAATAGGTTGGGGCCTATTAGGGATTGAAGGAAGACCATAGCCTGGCTAGGACTGCGGATTACGTGTTTGGAGCAGTTGGGTATGCGAGGTAAAAGGTTTCAGGTACACAGACAATTTTATTCAAACAATTAAATCAAAACAATAAATTACTGATGTTGTTAAGTCGATACAATTTTAGGCAAAGTTTAAATACAATTTATCAAAGAACAATGATATAGGACAAAACGGGCTTCAATGGTAAGCCGGCTACACCGTGTAACGATCCCATTAAACAACGCAGATGACGTGAAGTAAGAGCAGTGTCTAGTATTACATTTTACATTTTTCAAACTACTGCAAAGTGCAGTTAAAAGCGTTACGATGACAAAGCTACTGCAAGGCGCAGTTACATTTAAAGATTTACATAATTAAATAAAAGATCAAAACAGATGCGACGACGACTCAGGGGAAGAAAATCACCAAAAAAACAAAACTAAGTTTCCAAGTTAAATTGCGTTAAGTCACGTAAAAACATTAATCCAAACTTATAATTTTCCAGGTGGCAGCCGAAAGGGAATTTAGACAAACAAATTAAAAATATATGACTACATTAAAGCAAGGGCCACCGCCTCACACATAACTCAATTCCAACTTACATGTTTCCCCTGAGGTCGCACACACACGTAGGTCTAAGTTGACCTAAACGACTACATGCTCGTAGACTACAACCGCTGACAACCGAGCCTGACAAAAATCAAGGAAGAAAGAGGCCTCCTGACCAACAAACACAGCTTTTATAACATCGCGCCGCAGCGCGCGCATGCGCCAATCAACGAGAGGAGGGGGTGAACGAGTAGACATAGAAACACTAGGGAGGGGGAGAAAGGAGGGAGAAGGAGCAGGGGAGCGGAGTGCCGGAAGCCGATGCGGCGCGCACAGTTCAAATCGCTACAAGGTGACAGGACGAAGGCAAAGTGCGCGCGATGTGAAGGCCCGCATTTCGCCAATTACAGAGGTTGCATGGCCTACAAGAGGGAGAACTGGCGTCACCTCCCGCAACAGGAGCGGAAAGACAGAGAGCTGCAGTCCAAACGCATAGTGCGTGAAAACAAGCGAGCAGCAGCGGCAGCTCAAGTCCGCCCGCCCCCACAACAAGCCGGCCCCTCAGGTTACTGCCCCCAGCCCCCAAGGCAGCCGTGGCGAGCCCCGAGCTACCCCGCCCCCCCCCCCCCCCCCCGCAATGGCAGAGACCAATATTCAGTGTTGAGCGATAATAATGAACTGGAGTACCCTGTCTTGGCAAACCCACCCAGGCCTAGAGGCCAGCCCCTGCCCCAGAGGCCCCCGAAGAAACACCATTCGGGGCACAAAAACGGTAAAGGCCGGGCGCAAGGTCAGGTGACGGATCAGCCAGGTACTAAGGCGCCACCCAACTCCACCCCTCCCCACAGTGATTCCAAGAAAGTCGCGCCTGAGAAACAAAAAGCCAGCCCGTTGCAGACTGACTCACCAACAGTATTGCCAACTGCTTCACCGCAGCTAAAACCCGCGGAGAATCCAGCGATGGTCGCGAGTGACTTTCTGAAGCTTGTAGGCCAATCGGATGCCATTGCACAGCAGGGGGCAGGCAAGCGGCCGACAAGTTTCGACGGCTACTGCGCATGACGTCATCTGGCGGCCAACTGGCTTGTCTCTCCACTCGGCCAACACGCTCGGCCCCTATTCAGCCAGCTACTGTGGTTTATTTTACCTCATTGGTGACAGCGGAATGTACAATGTTGAACCGGCCGACAACGTTGCGAACTATCACAAATACATTTTTTACTTAATTAATTCAATTATACATATGAGTTTTTCTGAAGTAGTTAGAACTTGCATTAACATGTAGGCCAGTCAAACGTGTTACAAAAATTACTTACCAAAGTAGAACTTTATAGTAAACAAAAAAAATTATGAAAGAAGTATACATTTATGAAACACAATTTTTTTTATTTGAACACAACAATACCTGGGAAACATAAAAAAATTAACAAAAATATTTATTATTTTCGACATATGCATTCTCACGGAACAAGATAATGCATTCAAAAATTTTTACTACACAAAACATAAAGTTTATGTTCAACTCCGTAGAAACCTTGACAGCCTATGTGAAAGTAGTGTACCGTTTTCAACAAAATTAGTTAATAAATTTTTTCATTTTGATTATTTCTTTCCTCTTCTTGTCCTTTTCATTTTTGTTCTTTATATTCAAATGCTTGATGCGTATATACGTCCTTGTCCTTACGAAGCAGTGAACAACTTTAAAAGGTAAGGTATTCCCTATTTCTTTCATAATTACACCTGTCAAAACATCAAATATATTTTTATCAGTGGAAAATAGTGGACCATGAAAATCGTTGAAACATTTTTCTGCGACAGAAATTTTTTCAAGAAATTCATTTTCGGGATTTACTAAGCCTCCCGCAGATTGTGTAGCAATAAAAGAATTTTCCGTTGTCAATTTCACAGAGCCGAGCTCAGGATGTGCATTTCTGAAGCGGTGAGCAACGTAGCCTGCAATGTATTTTAACCCTTCGTTCCTTATCGAATGTTCCGTCAATTCAGAATGTCCATTGTGTTCGAAAGGAAATTCCTCTACACAGTCACTTGCAGCTAAAGTTTCCATTTGCAGCTTTGATGCTACGTCAAATTCTCTTTGAAGTAATAAGTTGTTACGTTCACCCACATATTTTTCTCCTTCGCAAACATGAGATGCGACCTCAAGCAAGCACGATTCTTCAGGTCTCTCATTGGTATTTTGTTTCTCAGAAAAAACTGCAGCAGAATGCTTACCAAATACATAGTTTCTTAGCCTGTATTTAAACTCTACTGGTGATGGATGTGTATTTTGATGGCCCATTCCTCTGATATATGAAAAAAAGCATTCTAATACATCTTGATTAAGTTTAACAGTCGTGATGTACCGAACGTTCAGTGACTTATTTAAGTAGGCGAATAAATCTTTCAAAGATTGATTGTTTATCTGAATTCCTTTCTGAAAAGGCAATTTATGTTTCCCACCTATAACTCTCAGCAGTTCGATTGTGTTTGTCATTTCACATAAAATCTTATCCTGATGAACCAAACCTTTCCCGTATGCAGTTTGTGGAACAGAAGAATTAAAAATGTCAAACCAGTCATTAAATAATTTGAGAAAATTTGATGTTGGGATCACACTAGTGTCAGGTTCAATAAGGTTATTAGCATGTGCATACTTCAGTGAATACGAAACCGTGTTTGAAAATAATTGTGCAGCAATTTTGACTTTCTGCCTTCCACTCCCTTGGACATCAAGATGATTTTGGGTCAGTTTCGGTGCTAATTTTAGATCATGTGTTGATTTGCACAGTAGCTTTTCAATAGATGTTTTATCAATAACTTCTGACTGAAGGACGTAGCCTTTATCAATGAAATGATTTCGTGCTAGTTTTAATAAATGTGGCGCATCATGAAAAACATAAACTAGCCTGGTGCTATCATGAGGGTTTTTAAATGATGTGTTGATAGGAGATATGCCGAGTTGCTTCCAAACAGCTAGATTACCTCCTCCCATGTCGCTTACTGCCGCGCAAACTTTGTAACCGCTTTCTTCTAAACACACGATCACTTTCTTCAGTGTTGTTTCAGACATGGGTTCGTCAAAATTATAGTAAATAGGTTGTTTCCAGTTACTCAAGAGGCCACGAGCCATTGCAACTTGTACGTAATTGTAAGGACCTAGAATCTGTTGCTCTTTCCTGTCCATACATATCTGATTACTAATTTTCATCTCATCGAAAGAAATGACAGTGACTTTATCAAAATCTCCAAGTTCCCTGCTCTTGCATTTCATCAAAGCCACAACATCGTATAAAATGCCCGTGTTACAATCTAACTGCGAAGCCCACTTCCGTAGAGTACTTAAATCAGGTAATGGAAATTTAAGCTTGTTTCTAAGGTATCGATATGCTTTCGCACTTACACTCTTCAAAGAAATGGCAGCAGCAATATCGTCTGCAGACCAACAAATCCTTCGTTTCTTATTCTGTAAAATCAAACGAATCTGTCCCGGAGTGAAAAATCTCCCTAACACTTCCTGCACTTTAATATTAGAATCAGTGTGCAGTGTTTTAATTGCTTCCATTTCTTCCTTCAGAGATGTCTTCTCTTTTTCTAATTCTTCATTTTTAATCAAAGTTTCTTTTACCTGTGATTCCAGTTCTCGAATCCTATCGTGAAGTTTTCGAACATCATCCTCGGAACCAACAGGAGGCGAGTCTTGGCAGGCAGTAGAGACAGGCGGCAGTGATTCATGCTCTTCGGTGTTCGGACTCAGCCTGTAAAAACCAAGTGTTGACAAATGAAATTTCATTGTATTGAATTTTATTTACAAACATATTAGAGCTATTGAAATTCATTAATGCTATATTATATGTATTATTTTTCAAAACTTATATTATACTTTAATAGGACTAACATTATCTCAACAGTATATAGACCTACAATACAATATGGGAAAATTCTAAACATTTATACTTCAGAATTTTAAGGTTATATATAAGCCTAATTCAAAAGTTAATTCACTTTGTAAGGGAATTTGCACGAGAATAAAATATACAGCAACGATAAAGAAATACGTAATTATAGGCGGTTAAATTTAGCAGAGTAATTCATTTGTGGGTTTCACAGAATTAATACGAGTGAAAATTAAATAATTAAATTATCACGATGATATAAAAGCATGTAAAAAATAAAAAAAAATAATAATTTTCTCGGAAATTTTATTTGTTAAATAAAAACAGAACGCAAGCCAGCAAAAAATACCCATAAACATGTTTTATACAGATATATATAAAATGTGTTCTTCATCATTTAAAATCGCTCTGCATGTTAAATTAATGTAACTACTACGACAGATTAATGCTAGTATACAGATTTTAATTACTACTCACTCTGTTGTTCTGTTTGCATGTAATAGAATTTCCCTTACTAAGTTCTTCCTTGTTCTGATATTCTGTCTTTCAGTTCTATTTAACTGTACAGTGCAGGTAACGTTTGGAAGCTTCAAGTTAGGCACTGCGTCCTTCTTTAATTTTCGAGTTTTCACCGGTGAGTAATTTAGCAGTTTCTCTCGTAAGCTTTTGTAGAAGCACTCTTAGCTAAAATGAGCTGAACATACTCGTGCTGAAAACGAACAAAACACGTACATAGATTATTGACAACATAGAAACTTTTTAATTCTCGTGTAAACAATATTAAAAGTGGTGTATTATAATATGACTTACCGGTTTTGACATTAATTACATCTGCCCTTCGACAGCAGTTTATCCATAACTTCTGAATTTCAGAGCAAGTAGGAAAACGAAAGTATTTCACACTTTTATTTCGCCTACTGCTAATGTTGCACCCAAAGACAGAGCAGTATGCCATGGTTTCTAAATAAAGTCTTGCATATATGTGAGTTGAATTATAACTTATAATAAACTAATACAAATAATATTATATATAAGTATATTTAAAACCGCTGCCGTCTCCTAAACATTTGACGAGGTCAATCACAGACAATGGCGTACCAAGAGCGGCAAACAACTTCCTGGTAAACACGTGCAGCGCTGCTCGTCCGGCCCGCGCCCGCACCTCCAGGCGCAAGGCCTGGCCGCCAGGTGACGTCAGAGGCCTAGGAGTGGAGGGAGGGAAGATGCGCATGCCCTTACCTCCTTTCTTCCTAATACCATGATTGCACAGGACCCTAACCTGGCACACGTCCTGGAACCAATGTGCATTTTAATGGCTATTTGGTGTAATCCGTCCAAGTCAAAAGAGGACAAAATAAAAGCCACCACGGGCTTTGTGACAGCATTAGCGGCCAGCTTTAATGCCGCACACCCTTAATTTATGTTCTGCCATTAATACTACCCCCGTAGACAGTAGATTAGGTACCATCCTTTACTGGAATGCACGAGGAATTAGAAATAAAATAATCGAATTTACCGATCATTTAATTAAACATAATATTAGAATCGCGGCGATAAACGAAACACACTTAATTCCAACAGATCGTCTAAATATCTTAAATTACACTATTTATAGGCGCGACCGCGATACCAGAAGTGGAGGGGTTGCCCTAATAATCCACAGAAGTATACAACATAGTGAATTCCATTTACCTGAATTTAATAAATTAGAAGCTGTTGCAATTACTTTTAAAGTCAATAAACAACAAATAGTGCTTATTTCGATGTATGCACCACCGGGGAGGTCACTAACTGAAAACGAGCTGGACATCTTATATGGCTCAGCTCCCACATTCCTAGCAGTCGGCGATATTAATGCCAAGCATAAAGACTGGAACTGTCGGAGCAATACAGCCAATGGCCTACTGCTGCAAAGACACGAGTCTAACAAAAATTATCAAGTACATGCTCCCTCAGAACCCACTCATGATAGCGGAGTACTAAGGCACAACCCCGATATTTTAGATATTGCATTAAAAAAGAGAGTTCAAACGGGATTCGAACTCAGAGTCTTTGACGAAATGTCGTCTGACCACTTTCCAGTACATCTACTATTCGATGACGTGGACACTGACATCAGTCCTCCGAGAAAAAAAAAGACTACATGAAAGCCGACTGGAGAGGCTTCCAGACGTATTTAGTCGATAATTTGCCTGCAGCCGATGCTGCCAACTTCGAAACGAAAGATAACATCGAATCAGCAGTCACTGAACTTACAGTTAAAATTTAAACTGCAATTAACTCGTGCATCCCAGAACAGGTGGTTAGATTTAAGCAAGATGAACTGCCGGTGTATATTAGGGATTTAATTTCTCAGAAAAATAGATTAAGGCGCGAATATACTCGACGTAGGCAGTGCGACATTAAAGCGAGAATTAATGAATTACAGAAAATAATTTCCGATGAAATAACTCTATGGAGGAGCAGCCAATGGGAGACGAAAGTCTCTCAGCTACAGGTGCAAGATGGTAGCACCTGGAGTATGACAAAGCGATTCCTTCATAAGATAGATAAAATACCTCCGCTACAAACTCGCACTGGGTTCACTTTTACACCGACAGACAAGGCAAAAGCCTTCGCGAATACCCTTGAATTAGCCTTTCAACATAATATCGAACCCTGTGACCCGCAATTTAATGCCGGAATATACAGAGACCTTACAATTAAACTTAATCAGCCTTTAACATCAAAACCTTACTTAACTCAATATCAGGAAGTTAAACAGGCTATCAGGCGTATGAAACCACGTAAGACACCGGGAAACGATGGCATTCAGGCAGTAGTCCATAAGAAACTGCCCGACGAAATTTTGGAATACCTAGCTCAATTAATAAATGGAATACTTAAACTACAGTATTTTCCATTGCAGTGGAAAGAAGCGAATGTGATAGTTTTTCATAAATCCGGAAAAGATAAGACACTGCCTCAAAATTATAGGCCCATTAGTCTGCTGAGTACATTGTCAAAAGTAGCCGAATGCATAATTCTGCAGCGACTAAATGCTCACATTAAAGAAAATAACCTACTGCCGGACGAACAATTTGGTTTTCGCAGCGCGCATTCAACAACACATCAACTGGTCCGTTTGAAAGAACAAATAATAACTGCGTTCAATCAGAATAGCTATAATCTCGCAGCGTTTTTGGACATAGAAAAAGCCTTTGATAGAGTACTTCATGAAGGCTTAATTTATAAATTATATAAAACTGGCTTCCCCGATTTCTATATTAAATTACTGGCCTCGTATTTAGAAAATCGATCGTTTAGAGTCACGACAGAAGGAGCACAGTCCGATTTAAAAATAATTAAAGCAGGAGTCCCACAAGGCAGCATTTTGGGGCCGGTTTTATTCAATATTTATATCCATGATATGCCTAAGCCCGCACACCGATCAGTTCAGTTTGGCTGCTACGCGGACGATACTGTATTGTTTAGCAGATCTAGTATTCTAGAACTCGCAGCAGACAGATTGCAAACCGCGTTAAATTCAATAGAACAGTGGTGCACAAAATGGCGAATTAAGGTAAACCCTACTAAATCAGAATCTATAGTTTTTACGCGTAAACATCTCCCGCCACTCGAAGATAGACCACGACTAACACTTTTCAATGAGCAAATTCCTCACAAAAATGTTGTTAAATATTTAGGCGTGCACATGGATAGGAAACTACTATGGCGCGATCACATAGAGGCGAAAAGAAAAACAGCTTTCACTAGGCTCATGGCCCTCTACCCCGTCATGAGCAGACGTTTAGGTAGCTCTGTTAAAAACGGAATAATAATTTATAACGCACTAATAAAACCAATAATCACGTATGCAGCGCCGGTGTGGGCAACAGCAGCGGAATCTCACTTAATCAAGCTACAGAGAATTCAGAATAAGAGTATTCGTATTGCGACAGATGCGCCTGTGTATTGCCCCGTAAGGGCTATGCACAGAGAGCTCAAACTCGAACTTTTAAAACATTATTATTTCCGAACTGCGCAAAAATTCTATGATAAATGTGCCATAAGCAGAAACCCATATATTTCATCACTGGGCGAACAAGATCCAGAGTTGCATGGAAAATATAAAATACCAAATTCAATCTTGGCTCACAGACCTCCATAGTGTGCTGTGGCTGGCTGAGCGATCGGCCAATCAGTATCCCGCGAGTTGATACTTGTATTATAGACATTAATGAAATAATTAGCTAATTCAAAATGGTCCGAAGCACGCAGGTGTAGGTTTGGCTCCCGGGAGTTCCACTGCCTGTGCTGTTAGGGCTGACTACCTATGTCCGATGGGCATGGCCCGCCTGGCAGGCTTCACCTCCAGTGCCGGTTGTGTTTCTAAAAGACATGGGATTTTGAATTGCTAGCTTGCAACAATACCAAAATGCGAATAGGTCTTGACTTAATTCACCTGTAACTTTATACGCCGACAGTTCCTTTATATTTAACTAGTATTATAGTAGTAGATATTAGAGATTTGTAAATTAGTAATAAGTCCTAGCTACTAAGTAATAGTCATCAAAAATATATATTTCTAAAATAATAAAAAAAATCAAAAAATAATATTTATAGTTATTATTTTAGTTTTATCTTAAGCACTGCACGCCCATCCCTGAGTTGGGTGTTTGCATATTTCGTAATGAAATGCCTAGTTTGTAAGTCATTTATCTTTTTTCTGTCTTAGTTTCTTAGTTTTTTAGGTGCTGACTGGCGGTGGAGTGAGTGGTCAGTGTAACCACTCACCACCATGGGCACTTGCGTCCCTGGTCAAATATTCCAGATACAAATAAAATTCAAAGCGGATCACGAGTCCAAGTTCCCAACCCCCGCATGGTAGACTCTTTCCTACTCTGTCCAACACTTCATCCAGACCATCCTCTGTCTCCTGTAAATTCCAACACGTAATGCATGCCAATTTGCATCCCGCATGAATGCGCCCAGGGTTTTCCTCGTGTCTATGCAGGTTTTACCTGGGCTCAACATATATCTAGTTATAGTCTAGATTTAAGAGTGAGGGGAGTTAGTCATGGCGCCAATCGTTGCCATGGCTGGCCTTCCCCTCCTAGCACATGATGCATGCGACCCTCTCTCTGCATGGCTAATCCCAGCATGACTAGGCGTATAGGCTTCACATTTAATTTTCTCAACAAAATTAAACGTTATAAAAATCTGAAACATATATAAAAATGATTCACATCAAATTCCGTAGATAGTAGCCTTCTTTTTTCCGTTTTCTCTCATGTAAAATCTGTGTCCGCCTCGTTGAAATCTGGAGCCTAATAGGTCATTTGAATAAGACCTTAAACACGACAGTAGTATTTTCTGTGCTGCGACAAATGTTTCAGACGTTGTTACAAATAGCACCCTACAGATTTTTGAATGGTAAGCATTCGTACCAAACACTAGTCCTTATGTAAACGACAAACTTAAACCTAACAAAAAAAATACCTGTCATGTGCACGCCCAGTTACTCGCATGCGGAAAATTTTCCTGACCGTACAAAATATTTCAGCTCTAAAATTTATTCTGATGCAAACTTCCATAAACAAAGCGATTAAACCATTTCCCTTAAAAATAAAAAATAAAAATACGTCCCTGCAAACCAACTACGAATAAAGCCCGACGCTCTTTATAGTCCGAGTGCTGTTTAATAAAAGTTCCTTCAAACCAGGGCTACACAGTCATGGTAAGCATTCAATAAATCTTCAGCTGGGAAAGTTACTATAAAACTGCACTAAAAAGTACGTTATATTCGAACGTGCATACGACACTGCGCAGTTTATTTGCGTGCTCGCAAAATTGCAAAGTATTTTGTACACTCGCGCGATTCACAAAAATCTTCCAAAAAGTGTGTGCAGTTTTCTCCAAGTATTATAAGAATCAGACCAGATGTATCTTAACGTTTCGAAGGTCTCGTTTCCATCGTAGAAGTTTTCGTTTTATTCTTGCTTGCACAAATGGTCGGATGTTACAAAAGTCCTTGCGGAAAATTCCCATTCAATAGCACCAGCAGATTTTGAATTAACTCATGTCATGTGTGTGTACTTACGTGAAAAAAAGCGTCGTACATGTGAACAAGTGAACAACGAAGAGTGTAAGTCATTCTTCGATGAGACGAAAGGATGAGTAGTGCATACATGATAAAAATAAGATACAAATGCAACGGTGAAAAGATTTCCCACTAGTATGAAAGAAAATAAACCGAAACTCCGGTCGCAGTGTTAGAAGACTGTTGCAATATCTATACAATTGTGTGGTGCAATAGCAGCAAAATTAATAAGTCCCTAATCTGAACGTCTCACAATTTGGGGACTTGTGCCAACATTTGTCTGAATTTAAAAACTTAAAGCACAACCCATTTATTTTCTTCCTAATTTCTTCTTTAGTTCAAATTAAAAACTGTTTCATAAGGAGCCAAAAACTTAATAATTATAACAAAAATATAACACCAATACGAATTTACCAGTGATTTCTATTTTTATTATTTTTTTTCTTAATGAGTTCTATAAACGTGTTGCATCATTACCCTCTTGATTTTTTTTGTGCTCGTATGTTGACGCTAGCTATAGCTAGAGACGCAGTAATAATTTCTAGGGTTCAATTACTTAGCAGGATAGACTTGATGCTCCTGTGTTTTCTTGAGAGCATTCATTTGACCACTGGTTATCCTCGAGAGAAGACAGTTACTTCTTGAATAGTTAAAACGTTTTTATAACGTTCGATTTTTATTGGTTTTTTTTATTGGCTTAAACTACTTTGGGGGAAAAGGCGTATCCAGAAGGGGATAAGTAAGCACTGCCCCATCTTCTGAAGTAGAAATAAGTATAAACAACAAATTCATGGGAGAAAAAATATTAACTAGTAGGTTGTTGGTATTTGAACACTTTGAAAGAAAATCATTACCAATCATCTGTAAGAAGTCATAATAACTACAAACTTGTTATTTCTATAAGATTTGCTTAATTCAAAACAATAACCACCACCCCTTCCTTTTTTTTCAACCTAAGTACTGGGATCCGACAGAAGACGTCACAAAAACATGCTAGTGTTCAGAGATCAACTTGTTGACTGAACTCACGAGTAACATTTTCTGGTTCCTGCCTAATTACAACACCAGTTATTCTCTTGCTGATGAAAGTGGACGAAATGGAAGCGCGAAAGTGCCTGGTGCTGATGGAAGTGTCGAATTACGTTCTCTGCCCGAGCCGGATTTTCCACTGAGCGATAGCTATATGTATATATTTAAATTGCACCGCCATTTCAAATGTTTGAAGCGCAGCTCTGCGATAACCGACCAGCACATTCCTGTTGCTTCCGAAGAGATAAAGAGAGAGCGCGCAAGCGGAGCGAGCTCGCGAGATATGGCGAAGGGAAATGGGAATGTTCAGCTTTGCGAAAGAGGGAAAAACAGAACGAGAACTACAAGTTTAAAACAGAGCTGGGAAAGTATAAAGATACTCCAGCAGTTTGAATTGCATTGGGATTTATAACTCTTTCTGCATACGCGCAACTGCTCGTATGATTCAGGGTGGGGGGGAGGGGGGGAGATATTTAATTATTCGCACAAAAAAGGTTACGTAAAACTTATTTCAGATACAAATGAAAGCTGAGCGAAATTTTGTGGTTGGTTATTTCTAAAGAAGCCAGCGATATGCTTGATAACGTCAGCTTGAAATAATACTACAGTCTCGCTTAAACGAAACGTTTTGATCGAATTTTAATAATTTGATCGTTCCTGCGTTTTCTTCAGTCTCTAGTTTTCTGTCTCCAGTCTTCTGCTGACTAAAAATTTTTTTTTCTGATGCACGACTATTTTTTATAACGGATATTCTCTTCGTGAGTTTCAAACTTTAAAGCAATTCCATGTCCAAATGCAAGGAGAGTCAAAGAAGACCCAACGATCTCAAGAAAACAGCTGCACGCATTGTATCGGCACGCCGGCAATCAGATCGCAATCTAAACAAAGCACCAAGAAGTTACCAATATACACGGTGATAAGGTAAATTTAGAATTTGGCGAAAGAATGGTTAATTAATAGTCCTTATTTCCTCGATGGTAAAATGTGTCAATTTATGGATGGCGTCAGTTGAATGTCAGTCAAATGAAACGTTTTATTTTTCACATATCAATACAGGTCCATGTTTTAGAAACGATCCATGTCAGTTTTTCAACGTATAACAATGTAATTTCCTGGATTATCCCTGAACGTAAAATCATTACCAGTTAGACTTGACACACAAACTCAACCTCTAGTTAAGAGTTATAGCTGCGAATACAAGTGGGAAAAGTACGCAAATCCTTCAAAGAGTTTTGCATTTGTCGTTGTTCTTCTCCCAGACACGACAGCGAGCAACATTCGTTACTCACGTTACACGGTTTAACTCTTGTTACCTGCTCACTCCCGTCGCCCTGTGATTCTAATATTTCTATAACCGGCTGTAAAAGATGTTAACTACAACAAGTGAAGATTCAATAACATGACGTAGCGGGTGGGAAGAGATAAAATTTGTTTAAATGTCCCGCCGTGTGGGGGACTCATTGTCGGTCACCGCCGTGAATTGTTGCGGGGACTCCCCGGATGTGGGTGGGATCACTGATGGGTTTACAAGAAGGGGGAGGGTAGAGGTGATCTCCTATGGTATGCTCTCTTCCTGGAAGTCATTGACCCTCGCTCAACTCGTGGGTGTCACCATCCCTCCTTACCCAACCCCCTACCCCCCCCCCCATCAACATTCTTCTCTACAGCCCCCACCACCATTCTTCTCTATAGCCCCCACGATGAGGGGGGGGGGGGTGTGGCGCTGCCGCTCACAGCGTTCCTGTCCGAGTGTGTGACGTCTTGTCTCTTGGCATGTGGGTTTTGGTGGGCGTGTCTGCGCGAACGGAAGGGATGCTCCCGTGGAACGGAGATAGTTCACCACGGAATTTCCGTCTATGGCGGATGGCGGGGAACCTGAGTTCGCAAAGCCAAAGGGATACTTCATAGTATCAACTGTTTAGTAAATTTCAACCAGATGGGCATTATTTTAATAAAATTCCCTGTCGAAAATCAGGTCCTAATCCGGGGTTAAAGATTTTTTTGACGAGACAACGTCTAATCAATCGATGAACGCCGGCTGCACGCACGAAAAAGTGTCCCGTTACGCACATTTTTCCGTTACGCTGTGTACCGTTACGCTCATTGTACGCTTGCGCCGCATCTATCTCTCTTCCACTCGTTTGGAACAACCATCGATTTGACTTTTCCGAGGCACATTAAACTTGAAACACTCCCATTCGTTTCCTACTTTTCCTATCATCGTCCTATCCTTAACAGAATAACACAGATTGGAAGAAGTTAAATAGCAAACATGTATAAAAGTTATAGTTAAAATAATCTCTTCGTTGAAGTAATAAACATATTTGAATTAATGAGTGCAAATAAAAGTAAATTTATCAATTAAATTGTAGATTTCATTTCACTCCTTTTTTGTATACATACAAAATAGTGATAACTCAATAAAAATTATTCAATTGTATTCATAAAAGTATGCAATCATTTCATCAATGTTTTGTTATGACGTTGTCACGAAAACTATCGTCCGTAAACCGACTTTACAGTCAACCAAATTTTTTTTGTGGTTATAAGAAGCTCGTTTACAACGAGGTAATTAAAGATGATTACACGAAAGGACGCAGAACATCAGGAATGATTGAGAACCAACCACCCATGGTCTGCGTATAGAAAGGAACCATGCCTATGTTTCTCTGCAGAGTGGACTCGGTGAAACCCTAAGTAAACTGAAACTAGGATGAACGGATCGGAGATCGAGTTCAGTGTCTTGAGGGGGAATCATACCTCGTCATCTTGTGATTTCAAACATTTTTGCTACCGCTCGAAATAAAGCTTCCGTGCTAAATATTTTGGTTCGACGTGGCACAGGACTTAGCTTTGGATACTTGTCTGAAGTCACCACTTGTGAACTGGCATGATTATCGTGACAGTTTAAGTCGCCCACGTGAAATAATAAGTTGTTTCCTCGCGGCGCTTACAGACTCGAGCCCGCTAGTGAATGTGTGTTTGCAAAAAAAAAATAAGTTTGAAAGGTCAGGGAGACATGATTTATGCCTTGACGTGCCAAAAATTTCGGATAAAGAGTACGATATTAGAATTGTAGCAAAAAGATGGGAAAAATCCAAGATGGTGGGCCTAACCCCGTTGTCACTGCGCCCGCCTCGCTCCGTTCCAGTTCGTGAGTGACAGAACGCGTTGGGGTTCGTCGACGTTGAGATCAGTAATCAGGGAAATGGACCGAGAAAGCCAGCATGCGCGCCTGGTGTCGAATTCTGGTCAGGACATCCTGATCTCTGCATCCCGTGGTTTTCATTCCTCTTCCCCCCCCCTCTCCAAAGGAAAGTACCAGGAGGATTCCTTGCCGTAGGTATTGGCTGATTTCTTCTCTAACTCCTTTACATTGTGTTAGTCCGCTGTAATTTTTTTTTTTTGTAAATTGATCGGAAATACTCAAGTAAATTTACAGATGTTCGAATATTTACACATTAACATGAAGATGATTACATCACTAAAAAATAGTGTTCGCGTTAATACTGGGTCCAGATTCCTACCCAGGCATTTATGCTTTGTGTTGTCCCAGTACCTCCAATAGTTTAAGTTATTTGTAAACCGTTCCCTTAATAGCTTTCCAGTAATAATTGCGCACACTAGTAATCATAATAAAACATCATTAAGTCCAATTACTGAATATTCGATTATCAGTTCCATGGTTCAAAAAATTATGCTTGAATAAAACATCAATTAAAATATAAAATTATGCGCCAAATACTTAGTATTTTCTCGTAAAACGTATTTTATATATTCAAAAATAACCATAGTCATGTGTTGTATAAAGCTATAATATATTTCTTGTAGTATTACAAACTATTTCTTGTAAACTGGTTTCCAAAGGAATCTTTTGCAAAAGTACAGAAAATAAATTTTTTATATGTAGTATTGTACGGGCAAAACGTCTTACGAGCTGTCAGAAAGATGGTTAGGAGCGTGGGTTGTAATCTGGGCAGAAGGGGAAGCAGATAAAAAAGGTATGGGCATACGTATCAGGGGTGTGGACAAGGAGGTTGAAAAATTAACCTTTGGCATTCTATAAAGTTATACTTATTTAGGCACGTTATGAAAAAATTATGAGAGTTAATGTTTATGATGCGCGCGCTTCATGCAAAAAAAATTAACGGGATGAAAAATGCTACATACAAGTAAAAAAATATATATGTGCTTTTAAATAATGTACTTTAATGATTGCTATTGAAATCTAGTCAGAAAATTTGCTATAATTCTTGACGCGGGCGCCAGTACACCGCGTGATTAGTCCACCCGCCTCGCAGCGGCGTCGTGAGGAATAAGGAGATCCAGGCGCTGGCCCTGTATCTCTATTCACTGGCGGCTATCTTGTGTTCCCAGATGAAAAACGCCTCGATCGTTTTGGCGATTATGTCTAAAATTAAGTACGATTCTGCTGTACCTTTGGTGATAAAATTATTAAGTTATGTAAATTTGTCTTCTTTTTATAGCCCATCGTAGGTTGACAAAAAAACAGCCTTCTTGTATTATATATTATATGTATAGAGGAACATCTGACAAAAAATGTTCTAGGTAAAACTAATGGTGTTTTGTTATTTTTTTCAGCAACTTCTTAAAAGCAAACCAATTTTCTTCTTAAATCCTGCCCAGTCACCACGAGAGCAGTGCACATGACGTCACTTGAATGACACATGGGAAAATAAAAAGAATCATAAAGGATTCTTTCCGAACGAAGGGGGGAAAAAAAGGAGAGTTGCTTCTTCGACTGCCAGACACGTCCTTGGATACCGATTCCATCGACGCTTCTTGCCATCTTTTTTTTTTGTTTCTTTTTGTGTTCTTCAGTTTCCTCGTACCTTCAGTTCATCCATTACACTCCCCGTTCTCTCTCTCTCTCTCTCTCTCTCCAGCAGCACTCGCCAGTGCGTGACAAATACGCGGAATGAAAGGGAGACCAGAACAGGACTTGACATCTCTTCCCGCGCCCCTGTAAGCTCTCGTGGGTTCGCGTCCACGAACTCGCGGTGATTCATTTGAACGGAAGAAGGCAAAGACAATGTCCTTGTTCTCCACGGGACTTTTATTTTCAAGTTAGCATTACAAATATTTGTTTACGTGCCACGCGACAAACTCCCTCGTTTCCTGCTTCGTTGAACTTCCAACTGACGCAAAGGTGAATAATATTTATGGAACACGATTTTCTTCATAAAAACCGTAATTGTGATTCCCGTCTCATTCTGATTTCGGTCTAAAATCCTTTCTCGCTGTTTCTCTAGTTAAATAAGGTTCTTTCCTACGTGCCCCGACCGATATTTTCCACAAAAATCGTTAATTTTAACTGCTTCTGGTTTCTTTCTCTCTAATGACCTTGCTGTTGACAAGGTTTTAAACTCGATTTATATATATGTATAGGTAGTATATAAATGCCTGTCTGAGGCGTCTGTCCGTCATCTGTGATTGTTACATCTTGGCAGTTATCTTGTAATTCAAATTTTCCATTTTTTTTCTCTCAAAAATACTCAATTTCGAGGGAGCCTTTTAAAGGAAAATTTGAATTTCAAGGTCCAGGACCCATAGGCTTGAGTTTTTCCATTTTAATGAATTAAGGTCTCGGCGAGGAAAATTAAGCCTCTTTGAGAAAAATAAAGCCTCTTGATTTTTTTGAGAGAGTAAAATGGGAAATTTTCTTTCGAAGAGGGAATTTTTTCCTCGGAAACAGAGAAATATTTTAGACATTTTGAGGATTTTGGAGTCGTTTATGAACTACTAAGAGTGTATAAAAATTTTTCTTTAAAATTTAGATATTTTCTGGAAATACTAATTTCAAAATAAGAAAATTAATAATTTAATTATTGTTTGTGTGGGGAAATTATGTATCAATCATGTATGTGTTTTCTCTGAAGACGAAAAAAATAAAACGGCTTGGATAATACGCAGACTTTTTTTTTATGTGGCCAATAAATTTCGAAGGTGAGCCCCTAACTCATTGATCTGGCAGGAAGGCTGAAGATTTCCGCACCCGGAACATTTGTCGAGCTGGATACGGTGAGAGGGGTGTCTCGTGTCTTGGCGCACGTAAGCGCAGTGCCCAAGGGCGTACTCAGAGGAGGAGGAAAGATGTTGGATATGCCACCCCCCCCCCCTTTTACCTTCCCAATTCCCACACACAAGCCGAAAACCTGAAATATATATCATTCTCGCTAACAACAAAAAAAGGAAGAATATGTCCCCCCACTCCTTTTCCCTAAAGATGGAATTCTGCGTACGCTCTAGGCAGCACCGAATAAGTCGGTGAGTAACAGCCTCGGGGTATCACTCGGCCGGAAAATTTGTCTGAGAGGGAGGGGGATGAGGCTAACAGTGAGACATATTTAAAAAAAAAATTGTTTTTTAGTATTTTATCATCAGGAAGCATTTAGTGCATATAATGACCACCAAATTGGAAATACAAAATGGCCTGTCGTTCTTTGGCAACGGTCCTGGTATGTTTGGTCCCAATTTTTCTAGCCGATGCTCCATCAGGACTCTTCCAATGTTTGATAATAGCCTACAGGTTTTTTTTTACAAAGAAAATAGACTCTACATCATGGAGTTAGGTATTGTTAGGTTATGACATGCTATGACATAGTTGGAGACACTTTCTACGTCACAGTAATTACTTTCCATCATCATTGTCATCGCATGATTGGGAACCGCGCAAAGCTAATTAAACATAAAATAAGTTAAGTTAGTTAATTTTTTCACAAAAACAATAATACTTACAACGTTCATAATATGTTTGAGAGAAATATAAAAAACGAAATTGCTGTTTAGTTCAAATAAATTTGCTTCGGCCTTTTTTTTTTTACACTTTCTCCTTGAGATGGGTATGCAGATGCCTTCAGCTTATTTCTTCATTATTTTATTGGGTCTTTTTTAAAAATGCAGTAAAAATTGTATCAATTTATTGTTGCCTCTGACATCTTCAACCACTACATCTGTGCTGTTTGGTGGGAGACCTACCTTGCAGGCGCTTCTTACTCACACGCCCTAACTCAACCACTGATAACTGTAGACAGCCGTTCTCATTGGCTGCTTGTTTTGAAAGTGACCCACGCACCACCCTCCAAATTTTTTCCCTCCCATTTTCACTATTAACGTTCCGTGTATGTTCATTGACACACACCGACATTATTGAAATTACTCTTTGACCACGCCTTGTGATGGTTAGTTAATAGGTACGCTGTTAGAAATTACAGTAAATTTACGTACTTTTCACATACACGAAGAGCTCTTCGTTATTTCAGGATAATGAATTTTTGTTAAAAAAAAACCGCGATTTCCGTGTTCCGAGATTTGTGTTACGTTGTAAACAAGGTATGGAATAAAGATAAGTGTTTTTGTTGTGGACTTTACCAATTTCAAAATGTTTTGTAAATATACTAAATTTTTCTAAAAGAATTATGTTCCAAGAAATTTAACTCGGTATCACGTAATTTACGAAGATAATCGTAAATTAAGGAATATTCCTGAACAATGTAAATATAAGGTGAAATATTTAAACAGTGTACTACGAATAAGAATTTTCGTCGTTAAACACATGCCCCTCCATAAAATGAGCACTGAGTCAGTTCTCAGTGGTTCGGAGATCCCTCTTATCTTGGAGGTCCCGTCGCCTTAAAGGGGAGATATCAAAACCCAAATTGTCCAACTTGGATTCAACAGTGTACAAGCCATAATTTTTCCTTCGTTAAAGCAGAGAGCTCGTATTGTGAAATTTCCTGAGGCTATAAATTAGCGTCTATTTATTTTATTTTTACCGCCAGGAAGTTTTATTGTCTATAATGGCCACCATATTGGAAAAATAAAGTGGCCGGTCGTTGCCTGGCAACGGCCCTGGTTTAAGGCCCACCTTTGCTAGCACAGGCTTCCATATATTTGGTGATAAGACTCCGAACAGTAATTAATGATTCTGATAGTTTCTAGAAAAAAGGAATTCAGTTATGATTGCCAATGTCTCCATAGGGAAAGACTATTTACAATCGCACTGAACCATGGCCGCGTGCTGTGTTTCGACGGGGCAAAAAAAAATGTTCTGTTGCGGCCGGGAAATTGTCGGGTTGAGTGAGATGTCTTCTGGTTCCCACGTCTCCCAGTTTGAGCCAAAACTTTTCGGTCTTGACTTTCGGGCCAAGGTGTTCTGCGTCCACGCGGCGCTCTCGGTTTGCACGCGACATCCTGGGCTCGGTGCGCAGTACAACAGTTAGTTGCCTCGGAGGCAACTCTGGGAGCCCGGTGCTGACGACATGCCGCGGCAGCCATTGCCGCCGACATGTACCACACGTACCAGGGTACTGAGGATGTCCTGGATCATTCACTAACATCGCAGAATACTGTGCTCGTAAATATTCCTGACAAATCCAGTGGATTCTCAGATAATTGTGGTTTCAATATTTTAATTAATGCAATACAGCAATTATTTAGTGTATATATACGTGTATATATACGTATATATATACACAGACAATTGTGGTTTGAATATTTAAATTAATGCAATACAGTAATTATGTAGTGTATACATATATTATATATATACCGGAGTTATCTTTATGTGATCTGACTGATTTTCACAAATTTTATTTTATCACATAAAATTGGCCTATTTACATAATACGGGGATTTAACTACTTCTTGTAAAAATTAACTTTGAAATAGAATATTGAAATATTACCAAATTAATTAAATATGAAAATATTGACTCTAAGATAGAAATAATGTATACAAAAAATATTCTTAAAATTTTGATACGTATATTTAATACATATACATGTTTTTATATGTATTTGTTAAGTTTTCAATGGTAACCATCTTAGTCTAATTGTTACCATACAACACAGGAACATGAACATAACATTTAATTTTTTTTAATGCTTTAAAGAAGAATATTTTTGCACTTTTCATGAAGCTACAGGCAAATAAAAGGCATTATAAAGTTATCCAGCACTATTATTATAAAAGGATTATTTCTTAAAAAAAGACAGTAATTTTTTATTGTCACATTTTCTCTTTGGGCATATTTCTATTTTTTTTTTACGTACAGTTTAACACAACTCTACTTGCTCTTGTATTTTTATTACTAAAAATATGTTATTGTCGTACATTAGTATAGATAATATTTTTCAACTGCCACACACTTTTTTTCTGGAAGTATAACAGAGCTTGAATATATCCCAAGATATCCAAGCGAGGCCCAAAATAAAGTACAGAAAAAAAACAGATTTCATATAAAAATAATTTTAAAACACAAATTTATTTATCTATTTCTAATCGGATATGTTTATTATAAGAATTCAGACAGGTATTACCACCCGAAAATATATATTTTCATTAATTTCGAAAGAAAATGTGAAAAAATGTTTCAATTCATTGTTTATCCTACAAATAACACGGTCAAATCAGCACTGCTTGTATTAATTTTTATACACTTATTAACGCTAATATTCCTTTAATCTAGTTACTTCAAAGTCAAAATTAAAATAAAATTAAACCACAAAAGTGATCATTCATTTAAAAATATTTATTCTCAATAATTCATGTAAAGTTTGATTAATTACAAAATTTACAAATGTTGCTTGTACCTTAGAATACTCATGTACAAAAACACCTCAATCAACATTTTCCTAAAACACATATTCTAAGTAAACGACTAAAACGAAATCCAAGAGGACATCTCAAACGAATAGATTTAAGAGACAGTGAGCATGCATAATAATAATGACAATCATTCAAATCGGGATACAGGCCTGGAAGACGGCATTTGAAACCAGGATTCGATGGTTTCGTTGTTGTAGGAAGTTTGGAAGTAGTTGTTGTAGGAGTGGTAGTCGTCGAGGTCGCAGTAGTGGCTGCAGCCGATGTGGTTGTATTGGGCGTTCTTGTTGGAGTAGAAGTGTTGCTTGATATAGTTCTGTTTAGTGAAGTAGTTGTATTTTGGGTGGTCGTGATTGTGGAGGATGTTGGTGTGGTAGTGGTTCGCGTTGGTCTTCTGGTAGTAGTGGTTGGTGTGGTGGTTGTTGGTGTAGGAGTGGTTCGCGTTGGTCTTCTGGTAGTGGTGGTTGGTGTTGTAGTTGTTGGTGTGGGAGTGGTTCGCGTTGGTCTTCTGGTAGTGGTGGTTGGTGTTGTCGTTGGTGTGGGAGTGGTTTGCGTTGGTCTTCTGGTAGTGGTAGTTGGTGTTGTGGTTGTTGGTGTGGGAGTGGTTCGCGTTGGTCTTCTGGTAGTGGTGGTTGGTGTTGTGGTTGTTGGTGTGGGAGTGGTTCGCGTTGGTCTTCTGGTAGTGGTGGTTGGTGTTGTGGTTGTTGGTGTAGGAGTGGTTCGCGTTGGTCTTCTGGTAGTGGTGGTTGGTGTTGTGGTTGTTGGTGTGGGGGTGGTTCGCGTTGGTCTTCTGGTAGTGGTGGTTGGTGTTGTCGTTGGTGTGGGAGTGGTTTGCGTTGGTCTTCTGGTAGTGGTGGTTGGTGTTGTAGTTGTTGGTGTGGGAGTGGTTCGCGTTGGTCTTCTGGTAGTGGTGGTTGGTGTTGTGGTTGTTGGTGTAGGAGTGGTTCGCGTTGGTCTTCTGGTAGTGGTGGTTGGTGTTGTGGTTGTTGGTGTAGGAGTGGTTCGCGTTGGTCTTCTGGTAGTGGTGGTTGGTGTTGTGGTTGTTGGTGTGGGGGTGGTTCGCGTTGGTCTTCTGGTAGTGGTGGTTGGTGTTGTGGTTGTTGGTGTGGGAGTGGTTCGCGTTGGTCTTCTGGTAGTGGTGGTTGGTGTTGTGGTTGTTGGTGTGGGAGTGGTTCGCGTTGGTCTTCTGGTAGTGGTGGTTGGTGTTGTGGTTGTTGGTGTAGGAGTGGTTCGCGTTGGTCTTCTGGTAGTGGTGGTTGGTGTTGTGGTTGTTGGTGTGGGGTTGGTTCGCGTTGGTCTTCTGGTAGTGGTGGTTGGTGTTGTCGTTGGTGTGGGAGTGGTTTGCGTTGGTCTTCTGGTAGTGGTGGTTGGTGTTGTAGTTGTTGGTGTGGGAGTGGTTCGCGTTGGTCTTCTGGTAGTGGTGGTTGGTGTTGTGGTTGTTGGTGTAGGAGTGGTTCGCGTTGGTCTTCTGGTAGTGGTGGTTGGTGTTGTGGTTGTTGGTGTGGGAGTGGTTCGCGTTGGTCTTCTGGTAGTGGTGGTTGGTGTTGTCGTTGGTGTGGGAGTGGTTCGCGTTGGTCTTCTAGTAGTAGTTGTTGGTGTTGTAGTTGTTGGTGTTGTAGTGGTTCGCGTTGGTCTTCTGGTAGTAGTTCGCGTTGGCCTTTTGGTAGTGGTTCGTGTTGGTATTTTGGTAGTGGTTGTTGGTGTAGTTGTTAGTATGGTAGTGTTTCGCTTTGGTCTTTTGGTAGTGGATGAGGTTAGAGTCGTATTTTGCTGCACACAGGATTTGGTTTTTACATCAAAATATCCTCCATTATTACATTCATAGAGAATAGGATAGAGAAGACTCCCATCCTCACTTATGGTACAGTAGTAATAAATACCAGGATTTCTATCAAGAGTTCCAAATTGACCTAATTTTGTGCATGTTGGAACTGGAGGTTGCGTAGGACATCTGTTCTTTTTGATGGAACACATTTTGGTCAAAGGATCGAAGAGGTAACCAGGTTCGCAGACTTGGTAGTTGTCCAGTAGAAGTGTTGTACTGCCATAGCACTCATGGTATGCAGCACAGTTGTAGGGATCTGGAAAAGTCCCTTTCATTCCGCAATGGAACACGAAGCCAGGTGGAGCTGCCTTTTCTCCATTATTGGACTTATCTTCTTGGTATTGAGCCCTGGCGAATGAGTTGCATCCGCTAACCTGCAATAATTAACAAAATTAATCGTTTTCTTGGTCACCAAATTCTCATTTTCGAAAATTAATAACGTAGTATTGGTATTCTGGTATTCTGTTTCATTTACCTAATATCAGTTTTATTCTTTACACACAACAATTATTAGATCAAAAAAATAATCTTTGTAACTGTTGAAATCTTCACGTTCTATGCGTTTTGATAAAGTATGTAAATATTCTAATCGCAATTGATATATATGTTATCTGTTCATTTAATGCGTTTTAACATGTCGACATACATGGTGCAACTTCTCAGCTTTGTTTTTTTCGGTATGTTTTACTTGTATAATATTTTGTGAGGACAAAATACCTTTGTGTATTATACTATGCCGAGTATAGTATAAACACCAACCTTTCAGTAATCCTACCTTCAAACACATTAATTCTCTTTCGATTAATCATGGTTCTGTGAACATATATAGCTAACTTCATCAAGACAAAGTCATTAATTTATTTTTAACGTAACCGATATTGTAAAATTACTGCTACTACTGAAATAACTCTTTTATTAATGGCTTAAATGAAAGTAAAATCTTTGACTACAACCGCTCTAAACATTTATTAATTTTTGTTTTACGCGATATATAAAAGAAAGTTTGTGTTAGATATACAGGCTATGAACATTTGCCGTATTCATGATGTCAGTATTTAACTTATATTTACCGCGCGTTTGCATTAGGAGCTGTAGGTTGAAGATAATTTTTATCGGTTCGCTCTGCAAGAAGTTTTTTTAGGGCGGTAGTTTTAGTATCTTTCCGCCTTTATTAGCCGTTTCGTCATTATTTAATACATGTATCATGTATACAGTGTATTTCGTAGCTGGGTTAGTGTAGTAAGACTTTTTTTTCGATTACGTTTTATCGGGTTAACATTTGGTCGAGATTATGCTTGCAATGTTTTGTTTGTATTTGCTTGAAGATTTTTTTTAATTTCAATAATCTGGCAACAAAGAAAGAAAATGATTTTATAGTTATGCTAGTAGGAGGTAACTTCATTTTATATAAATACATAACTTAAAAAAATCACAGAAAGTAAAAAATAATAATTTCACAGCAATTTTAAAACTTTTTAATTTTTCAAACTATTCCCTCTTCTTTCAAACTTGAAAGACTGCTTTCCGTTACATACAAATTCTTTGCAAAGTTCTTCCCAGAGTTACCAATCCCCATTTCAACATACATTCAATAATCACAAAACTGATATTAGTGAGCGACATTTTGTATGCAGGTTAACGCAAATATATTCAGAATGGTAATATTAAAATTATTAGAATTCTTCGAACCAGTATGTATTATATATTTAAAAATGGGGGGGGGGGGCTAGACCTAAGGGTTTGGATTATTTTTAATTTATGGAAGGTGAATGGCGACTTGCAAATATATATGTAAAATCACTATATAAAAATATTTAGTGTTGAACAACTTCTACGTATTACAGACTTTTAAATAATTTTCTTGAAAGAAGAACACCTGACTACACTATATTTTTTTCCTTTCCCTGAGATATAGGGTGGCCCCCTCCCCCCTCCAGCCCAACAACGTTTTCTGCCACATGGTATGGGCGCCCTTGATTCTATATGCTTCGACCAGTATGTTTTCTATATGCTTTGAGCCAGTATGGATTCTATATCATTAATAAATAGCACAAGAATTTTACTTCAATCGCTGATATAGATTAGAAGAAGACGACTTACGAATAAATAAAAAAATCTAAATACACTCGTAGTCAAATTCGCTCACCACTTTAACCCCTAGGCTCGCTTCTTGTGAGTTTATTTTAAGTTTTATGACTTACACGTGTGATGTTAATTCCACGGAATGTTTTCCAATATTTTTTTTTAATTCAAAGTTATATGAATGTATTTCATCTGCCGAAAAATCGGAAGGTTTTTATTTACTGCCTTTGTATTAAAATAGACTAACTTGGGTGAAATGATAATGACTAATCGAAACGTATCTACATGTTATCTACGCTAGTAAGTTAAATACTAACTAAAATGTGTAGTTTTCAGATATTTTGGAACAATTTTTTTCTCAAATAATCTGAAAAGAAGATGTCATTTGACTTTTACTATAAAGTGAAAATAAAAATATAGGTTTCTTTCTCATTTCCTCTAGATTTAAAAATAGCGGTGACTAGAAGCCAGTTTTACGTAACGGTTTTGTATGCAAATAACTAGACGTTATTTTAAGCGAACAAATAAAATCTAATAAAAGGGAAAAAAATTCAAATAAATATGACACATTTTGCTAGTAATTTGAAAGTCTTTTTTCTACTTATTTTATTTTTAACTGCCGTGATGATTTCCATGATCAAAAAAGTACCTTACAAAACACGGTATTTTAAATTCCCTTTACTTTGCATTATCTGTGCTGTTGACTTGCTTACTGTTATTTATTTTACTTTATTTCTAGATATGTTATGACGAGATACTAATAAATTTTACTTAAAGGTATACTTAGACTTCCAAATCTAAGAATATATATGTCAAGGAAATCAAATACCCTCCAAAAATAAATTAAATATCAATATTTCATTATTCAAAAGATCACCTTTTGTCAAAATAACTTAAAATTATTCATTTACTTTCTTCCAAACAATTAATAACTTTAAAACGATACAAAAAGGAATCAAAGATACATATAGCGTATGCTATATTTATTATCATGATAATTTTTAAACTCTTTATGACACCACCAGTTATTTAATTGAAAAACTGAAATATAATATCATTTTAAACGTTGTTTTATAATTAACTTATAGTTAAATACAATTATATTTCAAAAGTTTAAAATATTTAAACCTAAGTATAATAGTTATTTTTGGTTACATACCAGAAAAATAAGGCCCAACAAAAACATTTTGTTTCGCGGATGGAATTTTACTGGGAGAATGAGTAGGCTATCTAAGCTAGTTATATATGCAGGCCGTATCAGTTCTCTTTATGATCACGTCACGCTTTCAGCGTCCATAATTCAAGTGCTGTTAGAGCAATCAATTACTATTAACTTCGCGTGCAAAAAATATATAAGATTTCTTCATTAGTAATGCTGATTTTCAATATTAAAGAAAAGGAGCGAAATTTATTGTGAGTAGTTTTAACGCACAATACGATAGAAACACTCATGTGCGTTACTGTTTAAAAATTACATGGGATTCCCATATCTTGGAGTGTGACGATACGGCGGCCATCTTGGATGACCTTGACCTTTACCTTTGACCTTTACCTTGACCTTGGATCCTCAGCCAGTAGCCAGGGTTCTGACTGGTTAAGTAAGCTACACTACTACTACTGATAAAAAAAATTAAGATAAATTATATCAAGCACACCATTACTAATTTTTAAGTTCATATTGTTATTTATTTCATATATTCATTTTCGTAATGCCTACATCCTAAAAATAGTAATAGAAAATTTTAGACAAATGATATCAAGCACCCCACCCTTTTAGTTATGAGTTTTTGGACATTGAAATTTTATTTTTTAATTTTTATTTCATTCAACGATAACGTTTTTTTTTTCAAACTTTAAGTTATTTTATTATTTTTAGTCTCAAAATAAAATGTCGCCATGTTTGATACAGTTGTCATTGCCCATTTTGTACGTCTTGGTTTACCACATCACATTAGCACTACGGCACTACCACAGAATTGGAGATATTAATTAACAAAAATTACGACAATAGTTTCGGCTTGGCAGTTAAAAATTATTATGAAATTTAAAAAAAGTCTTTGGCTTTGAAAAACTAATTTAAAGTGAATCTTTTCAAAAAAAGTGTGTATTTCATATTATAGTTTAGTGGCAGTTCGTGTGTTTTCGGTGTATGAGTGCGCAAGCATGACAGAATTTAATTGGATTAAATACAAAAGAGTGATAGAGTGATATATATAGTGAGAGATAAAGCGATATAGAGAGATAAAAATAGGCATAGAGAATAAGATGGTTTGACAGATAAGGAGATATATAGATGTATAGATATAGAGAGATGTATAGACATAGGTATATAAAGGAGAGGGATAGAAAGATATAGAGGGAGAGAGAAAGGGGTATAAATAATAGATATATATTTATATAGAGAGATAGTGAGATATAGAGATATAAATATAGAGATAGATAAATAGAGAGAGATAGAGAGATGCTTTGTACTTCAATCAAATTACAAAAATAATTCAATGAGACTTTGCAACGCATGCCGGGCATTAGCTAGTATATTATATATGTTAATTAACTTCTTACTTATTTTATTACTTTGAAAAAAATGTAACAAACAATTGAGACAAAGAAACACACAAAGTATAATATAGTAGTAGGTCCCATAGTAAATTTAAATCTTAAGTGAATTAAACCATCTCGCATTTTCATTTAGGCCAAAGATGTGGCGTTTCTATGAAGTGTTAGTTTATTATTTAATAACTTATGGACTTTCATTTCTAATAAATGTATGTGTTTTAATTAGAGAATTAATTTTTTGTTTAAATTACTTGTGAACATATAATTTTAGTTTAAGTAAAAATAAAGGTTATAGGCCTACCTAGTATGAAATAATTAAACAAATGGACGGAGACTATGTATTATCATTAGTGTAATACCAGTTAACTTATGCATTTTAAAACTTGTGTTTACTTCTTTCTCTAACTATTTTAGTTTACCAAATATGTTCCACTGTATTTTCATTGTCATTAACCTTCATTTGTCACACCAATACGCAAGGGCGCCCATATGATAATTTGTAGGGGGGGGCCAGACTTAGGGGTATGAAGTATTTTTAATATTTTGGAAGACAACTGCGGCTTGTTACTAGCCATAAAATAGTTCCAGTTCTGACCCTATTAAAATTTTTTGTCCTGTTACTAAAATACTAGACTACAGTACTCATTCGCCATAAAAAATCTATATTGGCTACTTTATTAATTAATTATTAACTATTTTATTGAAACAAATGAATTTTTAGCAACAAAAATGCAGGAATACAGTCCTTATACTTTTGCAGCGTCTCGGGTACACGGATATCAAGAATACAGTCCTTCAACTAATTGCTCTCTTTACCCATAAATAAATGTCGCGTACAAATTAAATTAAAATAATTATAAAGTTTAAAAAGTGTTGGTCAAAAGATTCAACTTTGGGAGAGAAGCGATTTAAATATGTTATCACAGTCAGAAAACAGTTGTTTTTAAATGTATAGTCCATCCACGGTAACCTCCTACTTTTCTGAAGCCCTGCTTTTCACCGGATCTACTTTAATGTCACTATGTATCCTTCCGCCGTATGTAAACAAAAACATTGCCATGTGACAAATGTCAAATGGTTTGTTTACAATCACCAGCTGTCAAAACAATGTGTGTATGTATGTATATATATATATATATATATATATAAGTAATTTGAATATGATCTAAGTATACATGTATATGTTCATAACATTATTTATGATACCCAATGGTAAAAATATTAAAAAATAAGTTTGTTAGCTAAAGAAATAACATATAATTTAAAGTAAATTTTTAGGAGAATATATAAATTTACAACATTTATGTAAGCAATAAATATCATCATTTAGTACAGTTCAACAGTTTTCTGCATCTGAAAAAAAAAGTATTGTAAATTATACATATGGCTGTCCATCTAAGCAATCTGGAAAAGACTAAGGATTGAAGGTTTAATAAAATTAACAAATTCAGATGAAAACATTTAAAAATGAATTTTCTTCTTTTATTTAATAAACCCCTACCATTTTGCCGGTTAAGGCCACAAATAAAAATATGGTTATATACATTTTCCTGAGTATACTTATTAGACAAAATCATAATTTTATGAACAGTAAAATTGTGGTGAAGAATTGACAGTAATTTCTATACCACTTATATGCATTATTTATTTGTGGCCCTGGATGGGGACTGGCTTTTTGTTTTCCAAGTAAGTTCACTGAAAAATGAAGACACACAACAAAATAAAATGTTTCACATACACCTATACGAATCCAGAAATGAAATTTATTATTAATTTCATAATACGTGTAATATAAAGTTAATACATAAAGTTCCAGTAATCAACATACTTAATGGGAATGCATAAAAGAAAAAAAAATGTTTCAAACCCCAATACTTACAGTTGCCCAGGTGTTTATTACATACAGACCTCAATAAGAACACCCGGGTAAATCATCAAGAGGAACTGCCAGTACTTCACTGTCTCCATCTACTTGCTGTGTCGTAACCTCAAATTCTTCGCTGTCACTGTCTTCACTTGAACTATCCTCGCCGAGGTGGATGATGAGTGGAGGAATGGTGCCGCTGTCTATGTGGACTTCTCTCTCCCAGTCTGCTTGAATTAGCTTCTCCACGTGATCCACACACCTCGCCCATCTAAAAAAATTAATGTATACAGTAAAACCTCTATATAAATGACCTGTTTATAGCAAAAACCACTCTATAACAAAATATGTTTGTTTCTGTCAAAACGGCATAGTAAACAATGCATGGCATGCTCTTTATTACATACAATTTTGAACTCACTCCACAAGAAACTATTTTTAAACACAACAAAACTCATTTAATGTGTTTTCCTCAACTATCAAAGCTATTATTTAATACTTGAAGTAACATGTTTTGTTTTATGTTATCTGAAAAAAAAATTATAGTGGTTTATTCAAGATATAATAAAGCTGTAAATATTATATATGTTATCAATAAAGGCTTAGAATGCATATGATAAAATATTTATTTCATAAGTTTTGTGTTTGTTTTTGGTTAAAATTTGTCCCAGACAAAAACAGTGAGATATAGCGAAAATTTAATTTTTTGAATAGTTTTGATGATTTACTGTATATGTATTTCACTATAATAACATAACTTTTGAAAATACTAATGTGCAAGAACTACATGTGTAAATACCTATTCAAGTTCGCTAGATGAAAATATTCAAAATTCTCTACGTTGAAATTTTATCTGAATATTGAAATCTGCCTACAGCACTGAACCCACCATAACTTTAAAGTCATTGACACAAGATTAAGCATAACAGAAAGTAATATCACAATTACTAATAAATACAAAACTATTTATGGAAATGAAACAATTGCAAATGGACTGCAATTACAAAAAAAAAAAACCTTGCAAATGTCACCACTGTTAGATCTAGAAACTACACAGATATGTATGAATCACATGGGAATAAAATTACAAACACAAACACAAACACGAACACAAACACATACATGCAACACATTTTCAAAACGACAACTACACAAATACAAACCACTTATTTTTACCAATTGTTTTAAAACTGTATTACTGGTATATGAATATACACAAAATGATAATCACACTATACACACACTAGCACACAAAGTTATCAAAAGGAATGGTAGGACCAGGCTGCTAGGCAACAATACTTACGTATTATGTAAAAATGTATGGTAAGGGTTTTGCTGAAGCTTGAGGAATGTTCTACAGGAAAATAAAACAATTTCTACTTCAAAAGGAATACCCCATTGGTCATGCAACATGAAAATACCTCTCTGGTGTGGAAGCATCAAGAGCCTCTTTCCAGATGGCTGCAACTGCATCATTGTCAAATCTCTTGGCCCGCCCCACGTTACTATTGTAATGGTGTTTACATTGAGCCCAAACTAGTTCGATTGCATTATAGTGGCAGTGATAGGGTGGGAGTCGTAGAATTTCGTGGCCATAGTTACGAGCCAACTCGTCTACCTCATATCTGAAAAGTGTGTTAGAACAAGGTGTATACGTAATTTTTTGCAACTATCTCACTTTTAAAGAAATGCTGTGAAAAAAACGAAATAATATACCGTATTCGGGGCTTGTTTTGTTTAGCTATTCTCAGCAGCTCCACTTTCAACAAATTATTTTCATGTTTTATCCCATTCTTCTCCAGCCACGCGATCAGTGCAGCCTTGGTCCAGTTCGTTGTAGGTGTTTTCTCAACCTACGTTATGCCAACATTTAACTAAATACTCAAGTAGCTGATAAGAATTCATGACAGTAGAACCCTGTTACAATTTTACTGCTTATAAAGTTTTCCTGCCTATAATGTATTATTTTTCAAGTCCAATATTTTCCCTATAAGGACAATGTTTTTAATTCCTGGATATAATGTTTCACAAATTATGCGTTTCGTGCTTGTAATGTTCACTTCATAAAATTTTAGAAGACGAAAAAAATTAAAAGCCTTTGTCTATACTGTCTATGTATATGTGTATGTTAGCAGTTAACTGCCTGTTGACACCCTTGGAAAACAAATAAATTCATAAATTTTTAGCCATTCTGTGTGTTTTCAAATGTATTCACTTAAATCACATGTTCAAGTGGCAAAAGAACTGGACTTAAGCATTTCCACTGTAAACACTGTCGTGAATTATGACAATTTTACAGCAATGAGACAATGTGTAAGTAAAGACAAAGCAGAAAGAAGCTGGAAGCACCATGATGTTAAAGAAAAATTGTTTTTGGCTTGCTACAAGCAAATTGGAGCATCAAATATATCTTTATGCAGCTTGTTGAGTCCATTGGCAATAAATCCACACTAAAAAGTACTAAATTGAATTTCCTGCTTGTTTTTTTTTCTTGTAGCCCCTTAAAAACAAATTATAACAGGGTTCTACTGTACTTATGCAAAGCAAACATGTGTTTTGGCATATTGTCGTAATGAATTTCTAAATTTAACAAAGCATGTTAGTTTAGTGACTAGAAATTTTTTTGAAAATATTATTTTAATTTATTAAGTAGGGCAACAGAGCATTCATAAAGTGGGTCCTTTTACCAAACAAGTAATTATGTCATTTTCAAATGCTGTTTGCAATAAAAAAAATTTATTTGGTATTTCAAACCCTCTACTAAATTAGTTTGCACTACAATGTAATTCAATTACATTATATATATATATATATATATATATCTGTGTGTGTGTGTGTATTCAATTTCAGCTCAAACATTATAGTTTATAAAAATGTAGTGTAGGCATACTATTAAGATAACAATTATTGCTGGCAAAATGTATTAGTCTCGAATATTCGTACTTATACACAATAATAAACACATGTAAATTTTTCACATTACAATTTGAGCAATAAAAAGACACTGCTTTACCATTGCACATACCTGGGTGCTGTGATATGAAGCATTGTCCATTATGATGACACTGGGTTCCTCAAGATGCACCAACATGTCTTCAAACCACATCAAGAAAGTTTCCCCATTCATCTCGCCATGGTAGTCTGCAGTCTTCTGACCTGAAACAAAAAGTAATCCTGCTCCTGGCACAAAGCCAGTGCGCCCTCCAGCATTAACAACAATAAACCTTTTACCATCTCCAACAGTACGTCTCTTCGCAGATTGTAGACTCTTGTCCTGCCATGACTTTGATACAGTTCCTGAAAAATATATGAAATGGAAATGAAATACTTTGTATTGGACCACAGAACAAATTTTCAAATAAATTAATGCCTTGCCTCTCTGGAAAATCCATGTTTCATCAACAAATATGAAATTGGCACCTCTTTCTTTTTCTTCTTTATACTTTCTCAAGAAATCTATTCGCTGCAATACTATGTTTTCATTCTCTATCAAAGCTTTTCGTCCATCAACAGTTGTCCATGAAAATCCCATCTTCTTTAACAATTTATGAAGACTTGATCTTCCACCATAATAATCTATTTGTCTTTCCCTGATTTCTTTCAAAATGGTGTCGACTGTAACATTCAAACCTGTAAATTTATTGCATACATTAACAATACATGAAATAACAGAGGTACACAAAACTAAGCGAAACCACAACCCCGTAGAAGATAATTTAAGTGCACAATTTACATTTATTAAATAGTTTTAATAAACTTACGTTTCAAAAATACTTTTAAATTAATTTAAATTTTGTAGTTTGCTTAGAGGAATTCTACATTGCAGTATTTTTGTCTGCAATGATATGACGATTATATTGCGCGTTTGTATTGAAGTTGTGTAAAACATTAGTATTTCAGCATTCAATTTAGCAATCAATAAGTTACAAGCTCTACACTGTGTTGTAGGTAAATGTTTTGTATCGTGTATCCCATGTGATCCCTAGATCTTTATGCATGAACCTGTACATCCTATTGATCGTGTGGTGCATGCTTTTTTTCATTTATTCAGATCAAAGATCCTGAACATAATCAAATATTGTGGTATAGCAAGAATAATTATCATAAGTTTAATAAAACATATATATTTTCATTATTATACAACTTTAAATCATAACTCATTACTACATCACAGGTTTTTAGTTTTGGTTTTGTACAGGATTTTTAAACGTAATAAATTAGAAAAGCAAGCATCATCAATCACAGGATCAATATTTGCAGGATCATGCGATCAGGATCAATGTATCGAATCGGATACGCGATACTAAACTTTTACTGTTTTATAACCTTCTGTTACTTCATACACTAACACACAGTTTGTCTGGCTAAGTTGTGTTTTCATATGATACTTCATTACAATGAAGTAGGCCTATTGTTTATAAAATAACAATACCCCTATATTTTCTAAAGGGTTAGGCAGGGCATGACACTATTTTGCAATAGAATATATATTGTACTGGACCCTGCCACACAGTACAATTTAGCCAATTAAGTATCCCAATTTTTTTTTAATAACCATGCTTGCTTAGACCACAACTCACTAATTTGTAACCAATTACTGCTAAAGCGCACAACTGGATATTATTGATACTGGAAATAGTCATTATTTAACCTTCTGATACATCATAAAAGTTGAGGTTATTTAATATGTATACTGTGTATAACGATATAAACATTACTTGTAGTTTTAGAATGTAACAATTTTCTTTCTATCTTTAACCTAACCTTAAAAGGACGTGTACCTATTTCATATGTTGCACAATATTCTATATATCAATACCATATCAATAAAGAAACCTAACAAACCACCCAAAAATGTTAAGTATTTTTAAAGGACAGATGATATCGGAAAAAAACTGAACCGGTCAATCTGCATATGGATATATGAAATGAATACAATTAAGTAGGGCCTACCCCAGTTGTATTGAAACTACTCTTCAGTATCAAATTTTTACCTTCAGCGTACATCCTGTAAATTGCATTCCTGATTGCATTTACTGTGAAATCGTCGACTGTGTCAAGTGACTTTCCTTCCTGTGGCCTTTTTTTCCTCTTTTTTCCTGGTGTTGAAACTTCTTCAATGTCTTTCTTGTAGTACCTAACCAAAAAAAAAAAAAAAACATTTGTCATAACACTTCCGGGGACCCGTTCACAATACGCAGTTAGGCAGTGTTCCAAATATGGCATTTTGTCACAAATATTTGCTTTGTGGTCACTAAATGGAAACATGACAGACTTTGTCCACGAAATTAATGAAGTGTTTTTTTATTTATTTTGTGATCTCCCAAACAGATGAAAAACTAATTAAATGCAAATTATAAAATCACTCCCTTATGTTATAGTTAAACCTATCATAAAGTTTATAAACATCGTTATAAACAAACGTGTATCACACCCATAAAAATACTTGAAAGTGCCTATATTGTTATTGTTAGGACCTGAGTAGGCCTAATATGATTTTAGGTTAACTTTTCAACAGAGACGCCACATGGCGGTGTTGTCTCACACCAAAAAATATAAATTGGAAATAAAACACAAAAAAACTCGTGAGTTAAAACACAGGCCGACAATACTTAGGACACAGTCGATATTATTTTTACGTGCATGAATACGAAAAAAGCCTACTTACTTGAGAACAGTTGACTTTGCGATGTTGAGAAGAAACGCGGTCGTCTGCGTAACGTCACATTTCTTCAAGTCGCCTTTTCTAATTAAAACATATAAGTTCTGAGCGACGTTAATGATGTCCATCTGACGCTGCGACGAAGTAGCTTTCCCCATCCCGGAACCAATTACCATTACAGCAATCACAAGAACCACACAAAATATCAAAACGATAACAAATTCCATCATTACAATAGTAGATAATAAATAATATAACAAAGTTAAAATACACAATATTAACACAAAATCCTGAAACACAAACTGTACGTTATTTCACGGTCAGTAATATATTAAAACACACTGCAATATGGCGTACAGACTGCAGACTGCAGACAAACGGCTGAAAGAGAAAACAAACAAGTGACTATTAACATTATTAATGCGCGACCACGGTTTCGGCACGTAATATTTTTTTACCGTTAACATAACGTTTTTATTTCACCAGAGATTTAAAAAAATGTTCAAACTTAACAAATACCCAAACAAATTCTTAAATACACGCGGAAAGTCAAAAAATATATATTTTGGCTATGGAACTATTTCGTTCTAATCATTGCCAACACACCACTTCTCTCACTGTTTCATTTACACACATGCGAGATCATTAATATTAATAATATTGTACATAGATAGTTACTTTTTTTGTAAAATTTTATTTAACATCATTATACGGTAATTTAGTGTTAATGCATGTTTAATATGCATATGATGGAAAGTATTTTTGCAAACGAACCAAACATGCTGCATCCTGGTGTGTTTTTTCAAAGGTTCGTTTAAAAAAGTAGGAGGTTACCGTGGATGGACTATAACACCTGAACTACGCTTATAATTATAGTCAAAAATTGTTTCACAATTAAATGTATATTACTATGTTTAGATATGAATCATAATTGCTTATCATTTAGAATTAGCACAGATGGATTCAGTAGTCGAGGACTATAAGTTTATTTAGTGATAGAAAAGCGCAGAAAAAATTAGTTTATTATTTAACTAGACAATTTAACCAAACAGTATTTAGAGGTTAAGGAATTAAGTGACACCAAAACCAATGAAAATAATCGAAAATTTCTAAATGCTGACATAACTCATATATCAGCTTTCCACAGAAGAGTTTAGTTCGGCGCAATTAATCCACACAAAACAACTGGACACTATGTCGACGCATATTTTAAGAATATAAGAAGATCCACGTCGCAGTATAATTTTTTTTTCGTGTCGTGTGGTGCGGGCCCCCATTTGTGGTGCGGGCCCATAGGCTACAGCCTAGATAGCCTGCGCGTAAATACGGCCCTGATAAACCCTTAAATAACATGTTCAGTACTTAACTTCAGAATTAAGAGTACATTAGAACCTCGATTTTACGGAGCCCGGACTCAACGAAGCCGCGATTTTACGAATACATTTTTCAGGAACCATCTAAAATTCGGAAAATTTGACACCAAAATATATTTAATAAAAAATTTAAAAAACTATGAAAACATATAAAAATATTAATTTTAATGCACAGCGTATTCATATTTTTAAGCTAATACTACATCCATTTACCGTTAGTGAATATTGTATACGTTATTGCGTCATCAAACTCAAAATCGAAAAGAAAAAAATGGACTAGGTACACTATTTGTCGCAAAGTTCGAAATTTCTTCGATTGAAAAATTATGTCAAGGCTGTAAAAATATTAATTTTACTGCAAATGAACTATACTCAACATTCCTTACCCATTCCAACATTTCCAGCTCGTGAGCATAGCAACTGAGCTTGAAACCTTGTGAAGCGTGAGAGAAAGAAACGATATTGAGTACCTAGCTACTTCCTCTCCTTTCCGCTAATATCCAGCAACCCATGCCATTAGGCATTATCTTGACATGTGTCGCATTCATTACCTTCGCTGCATCGGTTTCCCAGTAAAAAACGCTCAAAAATGGTATAAGTGACGCAGCAAGTAGACGTGACGAGCGGGTTTTTAACTAAGCTTTTTTTAACTTACTATACAAACAAATAATTCCCTATGGCTATCACAAATTCAAGGGCTTCTCGCACTAAAATGTACTGTGTTTTTAATGGATGTCTGTCGTTACAGAGCAGCGTTTTTCTTCACCAAATAAGCCTATGATTAGAGACCGTAAATATTCGTGGATTCCTTTCGAGACAGGCTGGAATCCAAACTCGTTTAGCTTAATGCTGCGTCAGTGATTGGACCGCAATTTACCTGAAGGACTCTGAGCCAATGGCAAACACTCAACAAAAGAAGTATCGAATCATAATAATCGCAATAAACAGGTGTCCCGAGTCGGTAGCCAATAGCCAGGTGATATTTGCCCGAGTACATAGAGAATCGTGGAGTATATCCTAGTGGTCATTGAAACCGCGAATTTTTCCAATCCCTACCTATGATCACTTTTATGAAACAATACAGGTGTACACTGAACTGTGTGCTTGTTCTCCTCGATTATGTTACTAAAAGTGCGTTCATTAATATTTTTCAAGCCGATCTGTTAAAGATTAACTGATAAATATGATAAGGTGAAGTCCATAAAAATGCAAGGCAGGGAATTCTTCCAGCCATGGGCGTAGATCCCGGGGGGGCCAGGGGGGCCCGGCCCCCCCTGGAATTAATGGGCCCCTCCTTGGGGGGGCCCACTTCGTGATTTTAAAGTTAATGGTGTACACAACATATATATATTATTTATATATATATATTTATATATATTTTTATATATATTTATATATATTTATATATATTATTATTATTTACAACGACGACAGACACTTTGACATGCTTTGCATTCCTACCTTCGAGTTCCGTAGTTATTTTCCCCTACCCCTTCTGCGAAAGCCATGGTATGGAGTTTTCCAGTGAGAACTTTGAAACCCTTAATTCCCAGAAAACGTTCATTCCAAAGGAAGAAGCTAGGGTAGGGTTCCGTTAGCTTTTCCTCCCTATTGTTACCCACACTACCTTGTCATCTGAAACGACAGTATTATAGGTTTCAGGTAGTCTGTTTTTAAAGTGGTTTTGCTCTCGTGTGCCCCAGTCTTCTGCTTTCTTGGCAAACATCAACATGGATAAGTTCGTGACGCGGAAGAAATGGAAAACATAATCTGATTCTCACCTGATAAGCTTGATTGTTTTATAAGTAGTGACTATTATTTAGGTAATATATATTTTATGTAAGTGATTATGTAACGTTATTTTTTCCAGTAAATAAACAACTTAATACTTTAACAGTAATTATAGCAGAATTTAGTTTATTTACGAACTGAAACTTATATACCATTTTCTGGAATTTTTTAGCTCATCTCCATTCTGTAAGGCTAGCTGCTCTGTACGTTACATGTGAATATACATGGAATAATTTTTTTCCTCGTCAATATGGAATTTAAAATCACTCCCCTTTTATTATCAAACGATAATTTTCACAATTCATGGCCGATAATCACTTTATAACATTTGTTATTTGATAACTGCAACACTGCACGAGTAAACAGAAGTAAGAGTGAGAAAGAAGTATTTAAACGTTACACATCCGTATTTAAGTTAATAAGGAAGCAAACGCGTCTCTTTAATAACTAATCAAGAGGCATATTTTAACTAAATAATTCACTGCCAAAATACTGATTATACTAAATATAAGCCGAGAAATGTATGTGGTTCAATTAGCTGTAGGATAAATTTCATAGTTCTATCTCCGAGATTTTTCATTTGTGTCATTAAATTTTTTTTTCTTTTTTACCTGGTTGATGCCTTTACTAAATAAAATAGTCTTTAAGAGTTTTAATATGATTCGATCGTTCATTTGATGTTGATCCGTTTATTAGCTGTGGCGCTTTGGGTTTTTAGGGCGCAGTGTTATAGCGGCAACAGAAATACATCATTTGTGAAATTTTATTCTGTTTTCACGTTTGTTGTATGGGAGCCCCCCTTAAATATTTGTTTTATTTTAATTTAATCATTTATTTTTAAATTGAAATTAGAATAAACACTTTTGGAAAATGGTAATGTATGGGTGGGGTGTTATCTATTTGCATTATATTCACGTATATTATTTTTATAGATTTTTTCATGGATATTTTATGTATTTAGGTTAGCAAATTATTCAAACATGTTTGAGAGATCACTTCTATAGTCATTAATTGATAATTACTAAAACATATGTTGCTCTGCTTTATTGTTAATATCACTTACGTAAAAATAAAGTGTATAACATACGAGCTTAATATCCAGAGAAGACTTGTTTCGGTTGACCTCTAGCGCAAAATTCTTAAATTAAATTCACGGGCCCCCCCTGGAAATCCTACAGATTTGCGCCCATGCTTCCAGCTCATCAACCCTACCCTGGATAGTCTCGTCTGTGTTCAGTCGTCTCTGGCAAGGAGTGGACAAGTTTGCAAACTCAAATATAAATTTATTTTAGTAGCACGCGTCTTACGAAAAGGAAATATATCCAAGAAAGGCATGTCGGACAACCTACTGTCACCACACAAAAGTTAACATGATGCAATGCGTGGTGCAACTGTGTTTAGTCGCTGTGATGTCACTTTTATATCACTCGTGCAATGAGGCAAGTTGTGGAATGCTAAAAAAATAAGGGGAACGCAGGGGAGGGTAGAGGGAAGACGGCAGTCATTGTTTTTACTATTTTATATTATATATATATTCCGTTCAATAAATTATAACATGTATCTTCACGGGGTGGGGTGTTTAAAATTTTATGAAGATAACGATTTTACGAATGCAATCCAAGCGACCGTGAGCGTACGTAAAATCGAGATTCCAGTGTAAATTGCTTCCGAGTCTACTGAAGGTAGCGGAATCCTTATCCCTTTAAACACTTTTGAAGGGGAAAAAGTGGTTTTCCTCTAAATTCAAAATTCCAACATAAATTTTACGTTGTAGACTTTTCTGAACAATAATTCTTATTTGAGTAACTTTAAAGGTGTTAGCTTACCTTAAAATTTGTGAATATTCTGAGCGGATGTGACGAATGAGGAAAACTAAGAAACACTACATAATAACAATGGTTTTTATCTTTACACTTTTCACTGATTTATTTACACTTAAGTTATCTTTACTGACTGAATACACTAAACTAAATCTAGACCAGATGCATAAAACTGTAGACCTAAAGACTATTGAAAAATCTGTTTTGAGATGTTATTTGTGAACATACACATTATTATGACGAAAAAGTAGCAAAACATTTCGCCGTCTACAAGTACATGTCAACTGTCGCGTCGTCTAACTCTGACTTGTCTAAATCTGTTGCGTTGTGTTATCGAGTGAGCTTGGGCAGGATTACGAAGGGGAATGACTCGCCACGGGCGTTGCGCTTGAACAGCGTTTTCTCCCTGTTCACAACACCTTATATCGCAGCAGCAGAAACTAATGCTTCAACTAACATAAAAAATGAAGTAGACATGTAAAAAACGATATACAATAATATCTTCGTGTTGAACCACTTCTACATAATACCGAATTTAAATAATTTTCTTTAAAGTAAAACACCTGACTACACTATATTTTTTTTCCTTCCCTGAAAGCTAGGGGGGGGCCACGGCCCCCCCCCTGCCCCCGGGTATGGGCGCCCTTGCCAATACGTTTGGTACGTGGCCCAATGTTTACGAAATTGACTTTATACAGGTTTATATTGCTACATGCGGGTCTTGATGACTTCGGGTTGTGGGTATACCAGAAAAATATAACACGTTCCGGTAAGGTTTTAGCTAAGCCTTCTGGTATGAAAACTTGTACCCCTTTGAAGGGTGCTGAAATGTTACCTACACGAGAGCAGGCGTGCAATAGGTATGAAAACTGCTAAGGAAATGGATATCATGTGGGGCTGGTTTTACCATTACCTACGTTTGAATGTGAAACTGATTGCTTGGATGTGTTATCAGACGAGACAAATCTGAGAGTTTTTTTTGTGCAGTTGTTGGCGTGAACGATACTGAAATGTTCAGATTAACTGCAACACAATATAGCTGCCTTCAAGAAGTGTAAGTACTTTAATGGTCAGATTCTCAGAAGGAATGATAGACCAACAGTCCATAGCAGTATTTCTAGACCTTCTGTAGTCTGATGTTTGTTAATTAACGTTGTCAATTAACAAGTTGAATTAAAAATAAGGGATATGTAGTATTATACATATAAACATACAGCCTTTGGTTAGCCTTAATGTTGAATACATTAGCAATTATTTTATCTGTGGTATAATATTTGTTAGTGTTTAAATAATACCTATATAATGTAATTGATGGTTTTCTTTTTTGAACCTTGGCCCTTAGTTCTTAATGACGAACATCTTAAAGCACCCTAGTGACTACACTTGAAACTACTAAGACCGGTAATAAGGATATTAATATTTAATAAATAAATTATAAATAAACGAATGTATTTTTCAGCTATGCTTTGCTTATATTTTTTAAGGAGTCTCAAGTAAAACATTCACTTCATGAGACGGGCTAGTGAATGGACTCTGGAAAACTTTTTTTTTTTCATATTGATATCATATACAGTGAAAATTTTAGTAAAACGCCACAGTTGTACCGTTCTGATGACGTTTTAATGCAGGGTAACGATAACCGCACCGCAAAGATCAGTTATACCACACCATTTATTAATCTAATTTATTACGTTTAGAGTGACTATTGCAGACTTTCTATCAACATGTAAGTATCAGTGAAAATGTATGCACGTCTTGGTGGTTTTATTTTCTTAATTTATGTGTGTTTTAATGTTTTGTTTTTCAATCATAGTTTCAAGTACAGCGCAGAGATTATTTGCACGAAAATGTTATCGCGTTTCGCTGCCAATGTCGGGTTCCCAAGTGTAGCAACAAGTAAGTATTATCGCAGAACGACGCGCCGCGGGAGACTCCACAGACAGTGCCGCACGTGATAAGCTCAGCGCTTCCAAGGCTAAAAGCTGATAACAAACACACAGTAATCAGTATGCCACACCGCGCATAACGCCTTCACGTCAGTATGCAAATGACGGATATAGACCAATTTTTGTTTTCTGCACGTGGCTTCAATATCAGCTAGTTACATTACAACAGATGATGATGTACCTAAAACAAATGCTTAGTTTATTTACGAATTTCGCTCCAACATATGCCCGTTTACATTGAGAAAAAAAAATCTTCAAACCTCGGTAACGAGCAAATTCGTGGGTTCTCGTGTCACAAATACACTTATAATACGGAACTCGGACACGAAAATTAACGTAGAAATTTTTTAAATAATGCCGAGCGTGATAAATATACGCACATTGTGTTTTCAACTAAATTTCTTGTCGCGAATCACACTTAGTTTCCGCAACCGCCGCAAGAATTCGTTGCCGGAGCAGCTACGTCGACTATTTAATCATTTTATTAGCAAACCTAATTTTAAACTATATATACCAAACCCCAGCTTGGACCTGATTTTCGACAATGCATTTTACTAAAATTATTGTTAAAATTTATTAAGCAATTAATACTATAACGTTTCCCTTTGGCTTTGTGATATTTGTTTCACGACATCCGCTACATGATGCAGCACCGTGCTGACACATTTCCGTCCCATGCGACTTCCTTCCATTCACGGAAATACTCGTACCAAATGCCGTATACCGAGAGCTAAGATATTACACATCAAAAATCATTAAACGTAAAGCAGTTATTTCACGTAGGACCTATTAAATGTATTATGAATGAAATGTATGCTCTGCGTAGAAAGATTGAAACTCGAACCTACGAAGTTCGGTAAAATTTTATAATTTATCAATTGCTGTTTCCAATTAGCAAGGATCTGTCATTTAAAGACCCTGCCACATTGGTGCAGTCCCATTTGACTGATTTGTCTGGCCATGATGTCCGGCCATGCTGTCTGATTCGTTTTCTGTAGCGGCGTGCCACGTTCACTGTCTTATGCATCTGGTTAACATTATCAATCATAGAGGGCAACACTGTAGGTCTCTTGGCTTTACTCGATAGATTTAAACAAAATATAGATGTAATTAATTGCGTATTAATGGAATTTCAATGCATTTATTGAGAATCTCTTTTAAATTAATATGTATATTTCGGTCAAACCTGTTATTTTTATGCCAACACACTTGTATAATATTTTGACGTGATAACGTCTTATAAATCGATGAACGCCGGTTGCACGCACGAAAAATTTTCACGTTCCGCCTGAGCCGAGCGTGCAAGAACCTGCCAACCACCGTGCGAGAAAATCTTCTATAATATCAAAGAGGTTAAGGCGGGCTTTTTAACAAATTTTGTGATTATATTATTTAAACAAATTATTTAAATTAAATTTGCAAAAACCATAAATAATATTTGAAAATTAAAAAGTATACAATTTTTCATAAATTTTTGTTTATGACGTTATCACGTAAAATTATCGTCCGTAAACCGACTTTACAGACAACCCCCTTTTTTATTTACGTATTCGGTTACTTCGTTTTTAGTTTCAAAAGCAACTTAACTGGGGAAAAAGTGCTACAAAATGGTGCCCAAGACAAAAATACATAAACCTAAAATTTTTTTTTTTTTTTAAATTATTATTTTCGCGATATCTTAAAACTCTGTTTTAATCATGCTTCTTATTGGCGAATATTGTGCATGACGTCAGGTGCAGATGGTAGTGTCTTACCTATCAGACCGCGGAAGCTCGAGTTCGCCAGCTCCGCGCGGCTGTATCACCAGCACCTGATGTTAAAGGTCACGTGAACCAATCAAACGCTATATCCGCATCTTCACCATCGGCTCCGACACATCAGTCAGACGCGAATGCGCGAATGTGGCAGGCGCTGAAGGCCCGTCTTCAACAAGTCGAACCAACCTGTGGGTGGTCCGCTTCTTTATGCTAATGTGATTGACGTCACACTATTTCACGGAAAACGGCCCTGTCTACGATTGTGATGTCCGAAAATACTTATTTATAAAGAGCGCCAAAGATAGGTCTAAGTGTTTTACAGTTGTCCCCCCCCCCCCCCCGTGGTTTTCATGCATTAATCGTGCACTAATCGAAAGTTCGTCTTGGTCTTCTTGACTTCCTGTCTCTTTAATGACACGCTTTTTGAAACGGAAACCGGAAAACCGCACATAAATTAGTGTTAGTCTTCAACTTCTATGCTACTAAAGGACACAGATTGGGACAAAAAGTTAACATTGACCAATGTATTCGAACCAGAAAGATTCAGACCACTTTCCACGCCATGCATGACGTCATGGGCCAATCAGAGATCACTGTCCTTAGGACACAATTTGGGGCATTGCTATTGTATACAGGCCTTAACCGTGTGATCCTTTATTTTCAAGGATTCATTCAGTGTGAAACTAGCCGTGAAGGATAAATCCGGATTATTTAAACAATGGCACAACCTGGTACATCAACAAAGAAACACTTTTCGGCAATCATTTTTTTGCGTTTATAAAGTTTTTTTTAACTATATTATCATTTTTAACGTTCAAATTAATGATTTGGCTGTACTCTGTGATAGCCAAACATAAAAAGGTGTAGACCGAGGTCTACAAATACCTATATTCGATACTTATCTTATATCTGTAAACGTTTATTGTGGATAGCAGTTGGCTGGCTTGGCAACAGACTATATTTACTTTTTTTTTAATATATTGCGTTCCAAACCCTTGAAAGGCCACAAGAACGCGAGTGACTCATCCTTTCACGAGAGGCTGCATCGGCGATTCTGTAAAGATCATACGTCAACAAAAACGGCTGACGTTCCTTAAGATGCACTTCTCACAGATCATTTAGGCTAAATAGTCCATAACTGAGATATTCAGACACCGCCTATGTATGATTCATGTGCACGAGCTACTGCCTCGAGCCATGCCGACAACTCTTGAAATCTGAGCCTCTATCATCCGTTTCGAACACAGTTTTGAAAAGAAATTTCCCGCAGCGATCTGGTAACTGTGGTTTTATTTTAGCGTTAAGTGTAGTGTCACGTACCGCCTTACAACCTAAATGTTACAAAATTACCAAATGTCGAAATTGGGCAGCGATTCACGAACTTCCATTTGAAAGACTCATAAGCTGCCTGACAGCGCGAAGTTGCGCCATGTGTATCTTAAGTACTCCATGTGTTTAAAACCAAATAAAGAAGAAATAACACATAAAAATGAATTAATAACCCCGAATATATGTATATAAGTAACTGAAAACGCTATTTTCTTCTAAATCAACATTTTCTTGAAGTAACTAAAGTCCTATTTTCTTTTAAGTAAAAAAAAATCTTTGTATTTTGAGTCCAGTTATGTAATACATATGTCTCACTTCGAGCTGAGTTTTCAAAATATTTCATTTTTATATTTGTTCAAAATATTGTGATCATGGTTCGGTATAATCTCACTTTCTTCCATTACTAAAAGTAATAATGCAATAAGAATTCAAGTTATTCATAAAATTTTCGTGATTTTATTTCGAAAATTGGAAAATTTTTAACAAATTTAATAAAAGTCGGTTAAGCAAAAATCGTGAAAATAAATATTCAATTACAATTTATTATATAACTAAATAGCAATGAATACTTTAATATTTTTTATAAAATTAATTTTGTTAATAATCTATATAACTATATGGCTATATTTGAGGTACATATGGACTTATTCATGAAAAATAAATTGTTAGTGTTTGCAAACCAATTTTGATAAAATATATAAAAGTAGTATGTAAAATCTATATGTTCAAAAACTTGTTAACTATGATACTTTATCGAAATCGGTTAAGTAGAAGAAAGTTTTCTAAAAAAAAAGGGAGAGGGGAGTGCAGAATTGGACAGGAATGTAATTTTATAATCTATTTTTATTTGGAATATATGCTCAAAATAACTTCTGGCCACGACTCCTGAAAAACAGTTCGGGTTTAAATATTTCAGTACAATACCATCTACAAAAATATATATATTTTCAAATAATTGTAATACTTTAATGGAGTAAGTAAGCATCGAAAATAAATAAATGCTGTTTTTTCTGAAGATCGTTAGAAGCTAGGAACTTTGAGTTAAATTTTACTGAAATAAAGTTTTGAAAAATATTTGCTGTCACGATTTCTGCTTCATACACAGCGAGGAAAATGTTTAACTTTAACGATTTTTTAGAAATATCTCTCCCATTTGTTTTCCAAGCCTTAGCATTGAAAGGTGTGTAGTGCCAGAAACATTTATATTAAAACAATTGCTATGTCGTTTCAAAGTTTCCTCCGCTCTTGGGATGACAGCATGCAGCAAGGAATTTAATTATATTGCTTTCTCTCTACTTCCCCTTTTTCTGCGAGGCTTCAGTTATGAAATACGCATCATTCCTTTTAACAAGACAGGCGTGACAACTTGAGCATTCGCATCACTTGCAATATAGATGAAAATTCTACTTTCTTACATACTACTCAAAAAAGAGAATTTCAAATTATGATTCAAAAATATTATTGATTTTATTTACATATTCCTCTAACAGTCTGGATTGTTTAATAACATGAGTGCTGTTCAAAGCTTGTAGTGTTGTCAAATTCGGTTTACAATTTTTAACAATAAATGTACTTATGACATTTTTTATTTAGAAAAAATGTTTCTTATAAAAAACTTATAGAAAGTACATAGCATTATGTAAAGTATATTTCGAAACTGACTTTAAAACTATACGCTAATATTAGAATGTAAATTTAAGCCCGGGTTGTAGGAATTTGTGAAAGTTATGTTCCTGGTTAGCATTTTTGTGAAGTGTGATGCAATTGTTTACTATTTTTGTACTCAATTCAAATTAATGTTTCCGTTAATATTTAAATTTGATTATTCCAAAATACTATGATTCATTTAATTTTTTTTTCTCTCACATATGTCCAAAATGTGAACTTCGTCAATTTTATGCTTCTTATTAAAAACGTTTTTGATGTGTACTTTTAACATTTTTCTAACTAAATATGTATGGAAATTTAAGTGGTAGCTGTCCACAATGAAAGGTGTATAGAAAAGGTTAGTTTAAAAGTTATTTTTAGAAAATAATTTTCTGATCAGAGTTTAATGATATTTTCCTTCAATGGTTAAAATTGTAAAGCAAACAATTTTTTTCCTTTTTTTAATTTTTATATTGTTCTAAGATCTTTGAAACTATTTTTTTTTTGCAAATAGCACATGAAATCTGAGATGGCCACGTTAATAGTAAAATAATTTTTGTATCTATAAGAAAAGAATTTATTTTGATTCATATTTACTGGAAATTTCAAGGTCATCTTTCTTGGCTTTTATCTTCACGCCCAGTGCCTGAGAATTCACGTCCATAAAAATACATTATAAATAATTACCAGTCATTGCCACAAAAAAAAAGTTGCTTGCAGTGGCAACCCTGTGTGAGAGAATACAGCGGCAATCCCCCCCCCCCTTATTTTCTTAAAATCACTAGAACTAAAGGACTGTAGAGATAACAACAAAATATCTACAAATCTTTGATACTGAATTTTAAATATTTTAGAAATGCGTAAAAAGAGCTATTTAATGAGGCTGTTATTTTTCCAAGTTTTAGACTTGCTACTAAACTGGGAGGTTCTTTAAATTATTCATGGAATAGCGAATTTTGATTTCATGAAATTTCTTGGATATACGCCATTGCCGTTTTGCACTGTTTATCGTGGAAAAAAAATTCAAGAATGCAAATTAAGAATAAAAAAAATGAAGACATAAACCCACAGAGATCAAGCATAAATCAGTCATGTCAAACAGCTAAACCTAACAGTGTACCTAAACAGGCATTATAGACAACACAACGACGACAGCACAGACGAACAAATTAAAAATCCAATATTGGACCGCACAAGAATTCCGTTGAAGAAATTTAGTCATCAGTCAATTTGTGCCTGATGACGGGAACAGATGCCAGTTCCCCAAATGTTGCAACTGTGTTGTCATGGGAAACCTGCTGAGTTCGTCGGTGATGCCGAAGTTGTGCTGTCCATAATATGTGTTCATCTTCATCCTTGTGTTCGTATATTTGCTATGAGTCCAGATTTTTTTTTTGGTCGGTCGGCATTTACTGTTATTGTTGAAACTGTCTCGTCGTTGTTAGCCCGCTGTGTTCGTCTGTGCTGTTATTATTTTTTCATGACTACATTCTTCCACGGAATTCTTGTGCTTGTCTGATATTTAAGTTTGAATGTGTTCATCTGTGCTGTCATTGTGTTATCCATAACACCTGTTTAGGTACATCGTTGGATTTATCTGTCTGACATAGCTGATTTAGACTTGTTCTCTGTGGGTTTATGTCTTTATTTTTTTTTTATTTCTTAGTTTGCATTCTTGAATTTATTCCATGACAAACATTACAAAACTGCAATAATGTGTGTCCAAGAAATGTTATTACATCAAACTGGGAGGTACTCGATACCACCCTAAACCATTTATCATTCGCCCCTCCCAAGATTCGAAGCTAGGTCCGTCCTGGCGGAAAATAATTAAATGTTTAGCGTGTTTTTCGTGTCTCTAGAAAGATTATTGCGGGAAGAATACTGTGTTCTTGTTAAAAACTAATGTTTACTTCTTTAATTCCTTAAAATTCTATTTTCTCTGCTTTCTTGCATAACCAGTCACTTTGGTTAAGCTTTGCTGTTGAATAAAATACTTCATGAATCAACCGTCATGATTTTCTACTCAAGTGAGTTGAAATATGTGAATTGAAATCCCTACCAACGTTAAAAAAAAATAATAGGATTATGTCTTCATTTTTATTAAAATCATGGACTATTAACACAAATATGTTTATGTTAATTTACTGAAGTTTGCACTAGACAGCGGGGATCTGAACTAAATTAAACTAAACCGTAATTTCGCTTTTCAACTGCAGGACATTATCAATTGTGGGACATCTTGAATATAAAATGCAATTAGTTACTTGATGGCTTCCAACTTTTTATGATTACACTAAATATAAAAGTTAACCTTTGTCTTTTATGCTAGCGGTATTTGTGGTTAACGATTGTCACAAGATATAATCGAGATACCTTATCAACGATGTGCAAGAAAATAACTGCAATCATGTACTTACTAAGTGTTTGCCTTTAAAACTTCAAATCTAAAATAACAATATTTATGCTGATAGGCCAGATTACACATTTGTTCATTGTACATCATTCCTGAGTCCAGTGCAAATAACCAATTGGAATAAAAAAGTTAATAAACTGATCTAGGCGTAGGTCAAATTATTTGTCCCAACAATATATTTTCATAATACTAATAATTATCTTCTTTCATTTCCAAGAAAATAAATCGTAAAATACAATTTTTTGAAGTGAAACTTCCTTGCTGAGGAGGTAACAATTTTCGAGCATTACGAAAATTCCGATCGCATTAGGGGAACCGGGTGAGGAGGGGAATAGTTAGGTACTTGGTGGGGGAACCGATAGAGGAGACGGCAAGGAAAGGTAGAAATAATGCAGCATACTTGCGCTCTCGCTCTCGCTCTCGCTCACTTGCGCACTTTCATGTGGCGCGGTTGTTCTTAACTTCGCGCTATCCCCACTCCAGGGCCGTTGACGTGGTCTGTGATCGCTGGAGAAGCCTTCAGCGGGCTCCACGTGGCGGCGTGCGGCTCAGGTGGAACCCCGCCATGCTGCAGGGATAGGCGGGTCGCGGCGGTAGGGACCCGCCTGCGCCTGACGCCACCCCTACTTGCTGGCATCTAGTTAGGGAGTATTTGGACAGAGGGCTACACAACGGGGTTTGAGCTTATTGTTGTGCATCGCACCACGGGCTATATTCGAAAGAATATATTGTTATTTCATTTTATATTATTAATTTAATTACTTGTGTAAATCAGTATTGTTAAACAGTGTTATGTGAGTATTGTTTTAGCTGTGTAACCTAATATTTCTGCTGGTATAATGCTTTTCACGCTTTAGTTTGACATGGGTAATTATTAGTTACGAATTATTATTTGATTAACTAAATCGCACACCGTATTATAGTTACGAGCCCACGAGTGTGTAAATATGTCAAGTTCAACTAAGTGGCGTGAATAGGCCTATATCTCGATCGGAGTGTAGCTGTGTGTGACTGTGGCTAAACGAAGTAGCATTGAGCTTGGTCCTGTTCGTATGCCATTTTGTCAATTTCATACGCCAGAGGCCTACGTTAGACTCCACACGTCCAATTATACAATTAGTTGAAATGCTTAAACTACCTAATTATCGCCAAGCTTCCAGTTCAAGAATTATTTTTAAAAAAAAGTTAGTTTTAAATGTACGGAAAAAAAATTGTTACATTTTTTATTCAAAGAATATACATTTTATTTATTCGTGTGGAAAAGAGTTATTTCATTTAAGATAATACCCGCGTCCTTGCTATTCTCAGTTATTATCTCGTGTTCTATTAAAAAATATCAGTAATTTATCTCTATCTATAACTAATAATCAAGAAGTTTCAATTCTGTCGCGTGCGGACTCCACGCACTCAAAGTTTTCTTGTTATTTCTTAACTAGATCAAGAATAAATAAGACTCAGAATCTTATAATATCAAAGGCAATACATTTTAAATTTAATGTATTGTTTGTAGTGTAGATGGAAAAGGTTCCTAAATACTTTTGTCCTTAGCATTACTTATGTTCACCAAATAAAAAGTCTTAGTTTAAAAGAATGTACAAATTTATTTATATGCATGTTTTTATGTGTGTAAGTTATGTCTGAACTTTTTTTCTCTCTCTAAAGATGCATGCGAACTCAAAAATATGCACAGAAAGGTCTCGTTTGTTTGAAAATTTTCAGTTTGCTGAACAAGTAGGTATACTAGAATCGACCAAAAGTTTTAACCTTTTCCAAATGCACGATTGGTAAGGACAGGACAGGGGCATCTCCAGGGCGGGGCAGGGCGGGCAGTCGCCCCTGGCCCCGCGCACGTGCTTCCCATTTTCATTTACTTTCGTTTGTCTAGCGTTCTGTTAAAAACATAGACATTTCATGGCGAAAGAAAAATTAAAATTTGTAAAATCTTGAAACTTTATTATTTCGTATTAGAAAAAAAACTTTCAAAAATATTGTATTGCCACGCATAACGTTTGATCTTGAGCATTTATAAAACTGGCCCGAAGATAATATGTCAGTAAAGAATATCAAAATATCCTCGAATGAATTAGCCAAACCACCGTTAGAATTTAAGTTCCGGGTTAGGTTTAAAAACGTTTGAAAGAGTACATTTTTCAAACTTTACGGGGGAGTCTCCCCCCCCCCCCCCAAACCTCCTCACCAAAAAGAGTAAATAGCCCAAGGCTGCGCAAAGTCTAGGGCCGCTACCGATTACAGACGTCCCTGTCACGAAGTGACGAAGACAAAGGCACAGCCCATCCCAGAGCGCGGGCCTTATCAGTTTCCTTCGTGCAGACAAACTCCCACAGGTACAGGGATGCGTATTAAACTTAATGGTTCAGCACTGTCGCGCGCCTCCAGCCAAACATTGTCCTGGTACAGCGTGTTCAAACCTTACGAGCGAGCCATTGTGCGCTGGAACACCCACTTCTGGAAGCTGGCACCTGGCTGCAATCATGCGCAGTGTAAATACAGTCTCCCAATCCACAGGAGCTGTTTGCCCGAGCGAACAAACACAATTGTGTATTCATACGTTCTAAACGCAAGTTGTGGTTATGAATCGACCTTTATGCAGCCAGTCGCTGTTTGCTACATTGAATATCACAGTTTGCTATCACTATACGTAGACATAATTACCTGTTACAGAATAAAAGGGAAACTCTTTATATAGCGCTTGTTTGGTATACTTTCTTTTAAATCTATGATTGAAAAAATATAAATTTCAAACATTATACAGGAAAACTGGAACAATATAAATTATTATAGTCGTGCATGCACATAATTTACATAATTTATTTAACTTACGATTTCGCTCGTGAACTATTTATATTATTTTTCTTTCTGTGTCTATGTACCTACCCGATTCACTCGACTCGCGAACCAACAATTTAGTTAGTTTCTGCAAATATTGTAAAGAAAATGTTTTTAAAAAAATCTGGTGTGTTAACATGGGTTAAGCACGAGACACATTACTAGAGCGATACAAACGGCGTGAACTACACGCATACACGTGAAATTCAAATTTTAGTACGTTTTAATGGGTGATTTATTCCATGAGGGTACAATGTAATACCTCCATCACTTAGGCATGGTTTTTCTCTAAATTCTGAAAACGCTGATCTTGTAATGAAAATAATGCTATTATGTATTTTTCGTATTATTCCAAAGTTCTGAACATGTATTTATGCTTCTAAATCATACATATTATAAAATAAATAGCAATTAAAGTTAAATAAAAATTATAAACTCTTGTACTAACAACATTGTTTACAACGCTAGGTACAGCTCATGCCACCAGGATCACTGATCATCACTTGTCTTATGGATTTTAATGACTTTCTTATCTTAACCTGCTAGAATATTTGGTTTCCGCTAAGCCAGTAAGTAACAACACAGCAAGTTCATTCCGAGACTCGAACCACGAAACACAAGTGATGACAAATATATACAGATTTTTTTGGCCAAACACTGGAGTGTCCAAAGAATATGGACCTACGCATTTATAATATATTGTTATCAACTTGGAGGTACTAGTCTATGGAGAGGGTGTCTGTACTGAAGTTGAAGTCATCTGGTTAGGAATTGGATAGTAAAACAAATCGTAGCTGTATGAAGGCTGATATGCTATAAATGTCTTTAGTAGTTTGAAAAGAACTCGCTAGGAAGAATTGCTAAGATACCATCGTGTAGTGAATATTGATTAAACAAACATTATACCAACACGTCTTCTGCAAGAAATTAAAATTAAAATGCATTATAACCAAAAATGTTTTTCTTTGCAGATAGTAAGGGGAGGGTTCGTTCTCATTTTGACTTCAAGTATTAAGATGGCAGAGATTTTACACACCAACTTCTTTACTGTTTACCTCCATGGTTACCAAAGAACCAACGACCTAGAGATATATAGACTGCTTATCACCCTGCTTTCAGCGCCAATTGCTGCTGTCGACGGCATACTGGGGAACTACAATCCGAGCGAGAGAGACAGAGAGCTGATTTGACAGAATGGTGGGCAAAACATAGCTGTAAACATAGGCGTGCCCAGACATTTCCATTAGGGGGGGGCCTGCTAAATTTTTAAATCAGAAGCTGAATTTATAATGATAAATAGCCTAAATACATTCACTCATTGCCGTGTTTATATTTTTGTGCAGTATCAACGAGATATGTTTACTAGTTAATATTTATATCCGTATAATTTTAACAATCTTGAATATATATATATATTTTTTCCATAGACAATGTTTAAAAAGTACTTACACATTTTTCCCCCTCAAATTTTCCAATAGCTTGGTCCAGATCTACCTTGAAATGAACTTCTTTTTAGAGAATGTAAAAACAGCAATTCAGACAACAGAACTTTAACAAACCTCTTTAAAAAAAATTATTTTTTTGCTTGGCATTTTAAGGGACCTCTTGTTTTAAATAAACTAAGGCGGCTGTACTTCCAGAACGATAAAATGTTTAAAAATATTGTTTATTAGCACGCTGCAACTCTGAAAAACAGTTAGAGTGTCACAGTGCCAGGAATATACGAATATTAACGAACGTATTAGAGAAAATTCCGATCTGAGTGATTACATTATGGGGGGCCATGGCCCACCTGGCCCCCCCTGTAGGCACGCCTATGGCTGTAAAAGCATTGGTTCTTATGGGAGAAAGATGCAAGTTGCTAGTAAATTCCCTAAAAATGTAGGTTATTCGCAATTTTACAGTTTTTTCGGGTAATACTTAAAGATGGAACGAGTGAAATGGAATTTTAAATACAGTTTCATCGAAATGCGATGTGTAGGTACGACATTAAATGCGCTAGAAAATAGCTAACCCTTCTTCGACCCAATGTTTGTGACCAATATGTAGATGAGTTATTGAACCTATTATATATTATGTATTTCGTGTAGGTAATTTGATACAGTATATGGAATTTATCTCATTAATAAGTACTTTTAATTTAAAATAATCGACTGCAGTGGAATAATGACCACTTTTAAATGATTTGTGTGGGTTTGTTATTATTGTTGCCGTATTCGTTCATTACGAGTTTTATTTGTGTCTTTACTGTTAATATTTCAGATTCAATGCAATTATATAATTAACTTAGTACACTGCCACTTTTCTGCTGTCAACGTACGTCGTCTGCTAACAAAGCACTGTTTGCCCACCATTCTGTCAAATTCAATTGGAATCAAAGATGGCCTCCCACTAGCAGTCTATATATCTCTAGGTCGTTGCAAAGAACTCTCACTACACATAACTATGTTGCTAAACCAAGGATTGGTGAAATATACCGATGGCGCATAAGTCCCTATTCTAGTCGAGTGAGTAGAACCCAAAAGGTACATGTACTACATGTTTAAATGTCAACTCATATTGTTACATTTGAATATGAAAATTTGTTTTATAGTAACTAGTAGTATTTTGATATAATTTCCTTCCGAACAGCTTAACTAGAGTCGTCAATAAAAGCAGACTAGAACAGCTGATACAAATATAAACAAACATCCACCAAATTGGTATGTGAAAAACAGAAGGGGAAAAAATAGGAGAAAACAGCTTCACATCTGATGGCTAATGCTCCATCTGTATCCTTTACTAATCTCTGCGCTAAACAATCGGAGGACAAGATTGCTATCAATTTCTCCACAGAAGTCTGGAAGTAAACAACAGTGTTGCTACAAATTTCAACCAAATTAAAAACAAAATTAATTTTTTGTTGCAATAAGTTCCATGATGGTAACTGTAATAATTTACAAGCAGACAGTTTTTTTTTTATGAAAAATATGTCATTTAAAAGATATAAAGTATGTTTAAACTGATGTCATACCTTCTGCTGAAGCTTCTCCTTTAGCCAGTTTTGGCTTGTCGACCTCATCACAAGTCACCGGTCCTGTGTGCCCTACTGGCCCCTTTGTGCGTGGTCTGCAGTAGCGTATCCAGAGGGGGGGGCTAAGGGGCTCAAGCCCCCTCCAAAAGCATCTGGGTCAACTATTGTTTTAGTGTTTGCCTTGATATAGCCTAGCCTCAGCTGGGTCAAGCCCCTCCCAAACCAAAATCCTGGATCCACCACTGGTGGTCTGTGCATCCTAACACCCCGCAGGTGCCATGGAAATAGTGAGTGCCATATAGGGAATTAAGAGAAGTGTGAAATAAAACACACACATAAACACTGGTAAGTACACATGTTTTGAAAAAAAAATTAACTTGAATTTTTACATATAATATACATGAATGCGAAACAAATTATGCATTGTAAGTTTATTCCTTTCGGGAAGGAACTGTGAAGGGAAAGGGAGACAATGCTAATCACAATTTCTGCCCCAGTAGAATTAAAGCCTCGTTCCATCTCTGTATTGTTCCAAAGGTTTAGTTGACAGTGATCAAACTGGTGTTGCCAAATAAAGGCCCGTGTCATCCTTTTCTTCAACCAGAAGTAGGCTGCAAAGAGAACCCTGCCAATGTTTCTTTTTTTTTATTTTATGTGTGTTAATGTCTTTCGATGACACCAATAAAAAATATCAAGTTTCAGTTGTATTCGTTGCTGCTTAACACCTTATAATAGATATTGCCATTTCCTAATCTCTGGGATCCTGAAAATGAATATTATGGAATCTAGAGTAAAGCAAGTAGACATAATTGCAACCGAACGAAGCAATGGTGATTTTTTCACTTATTTTACACACTTATCAGCTGAGGTGTTGTAAATAAATAAAAGTGCAGTATAACTGGTGAAACTAACTACAATCCGATTTGTAATACATTCAAAGTAATTTTACTAAAAAAATAATAAGTAAAATGATTATTCGATATGATACCTGCCCAAAAATAACCATACGGGTAAACGTATCGGAATCGAAAGAAAACTACTTGATACCAAAAAACATTGATACTTTTTTCCTGTCCCTACTTTCCGAACCTCCCCGAACTCATTCTCTTTTATTGGAGCCTTCGGGACTTGCGAACCTCCCCGACCTCCTTCCCAGGTAGCATCCTTCGGGACAAGCTCCTACTTCCTCCTTTACCAGACAATCTAACCAGACATCTCGGGACAAGTCTATTTGGTGCCAAATTTGGGCCCTGTAAAATCTAGCTAGACTCAAGGTCACATCGCTGCTGCAATCCGAAGCTACTGGAGCATCCCATTACTTCTGGGAGTTGTGAAAACATCTATCTAGTGGCACCCAAACACAACCGATGGAATGGCATCACGAGACTTGCGCAGTAACTAGCTGCTTCACCATGGAAAGTCAGAGAATATCTTATGTAGTATGCCATGCCCAGTTTCAGGTGCAATGACTTGGCATGGAGGACCAACTAAACGAACCTCAGGTATTTGTCTATCTCTGCAACCCCTGTCGCAAATGGCTTGTTGAACTGTCCGCTGGCCACAGTAGTCTTAACCATCTGCTAAATCTGCCAGCAAATAATACCATCTTTCGTACCTTGGCTGGGAAGGCACTCTACTGAACCTCGCCGAGCTTCCCTATGTCCGAACCGTTGCTGAACCTGCCACTATGCCCAGACTATTCTGATGCCAGGATCATGAGGACCCGACCCGTCAGATACAGTAATGGAAACAGGCATTATAATCACAAAAGAAACCGCCCACCGAATGGGTAAACCTGATCGAGACCTGCTTAATCAGAAAGGCTGTTCAATTGTGAAGTGACCACAAAGGATTGTACGATTATTGGGAATATTTTACCAGAAGCTTCCTTAATTACTTTAGGTCCAATTTAGAATAGAGGAACCCACTGCCCAGTTATTTGGACACCACAAGTAGAGGGAAGGTGAGGAAGTGAAATGGTTCTTAATACACTAAAAGAGACACTACTAAAGGCAAGATCCTGAATGGGATGTTAACAGTTTCCTTCCAATTCATTTGAAGCTAGCATACGCCCATTATTTTAAAATTGTCTCCTGGAGAAAAATTTCAAAAGTTGAGACGAAATCAGGAATAATAATATCATAATTTATACAAAACTCTTATTTAACACAATGTTAATGTTGGTTTCAACTACTACTAAAACTATTAATACTGTAACTTCACATAAAGCAGTAATTGCTATGTATTATGCAAACATATATTCAATAATGAGATATGGTGTTATTTTTTGGGGAAATTCCTTAAATTGGCTAAAGATATTTAAGCTTCAAAAACGGGTTATTAGAATTATTTATAATCTTAGTAAGACAGATTCTTGTAGGCCTATTTTCCTGAATAACAAACTCTTAACATTTCCAGCCATTTATATATATTCGGTTGTCATTTATGTAATTCAAAATATTAAGTATGTAAAGAATAATGAAATACATAATCACTTTACCAGATCCATTTATAAGAATCACATTCCTTTTCATTCAACAAAAAAATACGAATTGAACCCTTTTTACATGGGCCTTAAACTAATAAATGTTCTACCGATATCCCTGTTAAATACAGCATCCCAATCACATACCATATTTAAACGACATCTCAAAGATTACCTACTACGAATAGCTCCATACTCTGTTAATGAATTCCTCAGTGCATCTACATAAATTGCTGCATTGTTTTTTTATTATCATTTTTTATTGTAACATATATTATTGTGTTATAATGTATTTTTTTTATATTGTTTTGTTAGTGTATTATGATGTATTTTATTTATAATGTTACTGACAAAACCTGGACATATGTACTGTCAAATATAGGACGCTAATAAATGAAATGAAAAAATGAAATGAAACGTTCTTAGTTCTCAGGCCGCTGCGAGCTTCATTAAGCCGACGATACACGCCATCGCAAAGGATGAGAAGTTGCCAGACCTATCTCTATGATCGTGCGACAGCTATTGAGTCATTTGTTTTGCTTGAAAATATTTTGAAATGTTACAAGCAGAATGAACGCTCCAGCAACATTTGACTCATTTCTTCTCTATGATGGAGAAAAGAAGTAAGTAAATCATAAATTATAGATTTATTGTATACAAAAATTGCAATTTTATAATTATGTCCTCGTTATTATATCTGTGACAATAAGTATAAATAATTCGTGATTTCAATTCTTGTAGCCCATTTCTCTCCAGGACAGAATTCCTGTGTTAATTTTCAGCAGGTTTAATTTAAATATTTTGTTACCAGTCTAGAAATTTTAGCCATTACAAATTTTTTCAGAAATATTGGACGTCATGTCGCACAAAACCTTCAACCTTAACCTCAATTCGTGCATGGTAATGTAAATTTGGTAAATATGTAGTTGGGCGGTATTAGTACAAATTTACCGTTGATTGTATGTTGTTAGGTTAGCTGAGAGTATAAAAAAAAATAGTGCCCAAAATCATTTCGAAAAATTAGGTGACAAACTATTTTATTTAGGTTTTAAAAATGATATATAATATTTATGGAAGTTATATTTACCTTCCAATTGAAATGGTAAGATACTAATCAGTACATTGGAGGGTAACTATATGGTACTTATGTGAAATGGATGCTGAATCTGAATTATTAGTAGATGGGTGCTTACACATCTGAGGATTTACAGCATGTGAATTCTGCGGGACGGATGCACAACTGTAGACTAGTGACTAATAGTCTATGTGCACTGTGCACAACTCTTTAAAATTTATTTTGTACACTGTGTTCAAATATATTGTAAAAATTCCTAGTGAATTTAGATTGTTTGGTAAATTTGTAGTTGAGCGGTATTTGCGAAAAAAAATGTTAAAAATCCGAAAATACCTTTATTAGACGCTCTTCAACTTCCTCTTTTCATTAAAAGCGGCGGAGGTAAGAAATTCCAAATACTTTAGGAGATATCAAATTTTTAAATTTCATCATATGTAGTTGAGGGGAAAAAATGTTAAAAGTCCGAAAATACCTTTATTAGATGCTCTTCAACTTCATCTTTTCATTAAAAGTGGCGGAGATAAGAAATTCCAAATACTTTAGGAGATATCGCCGTTCTTATTTTGCATACAAGACCTGTGTTTATTATAATTCGACCGCCGCCATTTTTTTTTATTTTGCCGTGTGTTTGTGAATGCCTAATTAATGAAAATGGTCGATTAGGTCAGGTCAGTTACATTATAAATACTTTGAAACTAAGCGTACATTAAAAATAATATGAAATTATTTCAATGGTTCATTAGTTTTAAAGTATTTATAATGTAACTGACCTGACCTAACAAACCAGGACAAAGGATGAACAGTAACAACCTAACAACTCACGTAAAAATTTTTTTGTTACTTATTACTTGCGCAACAATAAAAAATAAAACTTTAAAATTAGAAACGTTAAAAACTTGCCTAAGTTGGAGGCGGTAATTAAACACCGTTTTAAAACAATAAATGAACTAAATAATCACGTATTGGTTCATTTGAATTCTGGCCTATCACGATCAATCACGTGACATCATTATCCAATAAAAAAATAGATACTCGTAAACAAGAAACAATGTGGAATGCCACATGAATGCACTGGTATAATTGTGATGAAATTTAAAAATTCAATATCTCCTAAAGTATTTGGAATTTCTTATCTCCGCCGCTTTTAATGAAAAGAGAAAGTTGAAGAGCATCTACTAAAGGTATTTTCGGATTTTTAACAATTTTTTTGCAAATACCGCTCAACTTCATATGATGAAATTTAAAAATTCGATATCTCCTAAAGTATTTGGAATTTCTTACCTCCGCCGCTTTTAATGAAAAGAGGAAGTTGAAGAGCATAGAATAATAGTATTTTCGGATTTTTAATATTTTTTTTCGCAAATACCGCCCAACTACATATTTACCCAATCAACAACCCTTCACCTGAGAAAACTTTTTTTTTTTTAACTGGAAGTATGTACCTACATACTGTTTTGTTGGTCAAATTTACTTTCAAAATGTATTAAGTTAAGTGAAACGGACTATCAATAACTAATGATGTTAAGCCCATTCATTTCATTAATTCAATATCTAAAGCCATATTAAACATGCATTGCTATACATAATCAACATATAACAAAAATATTTATTTATTTTGATCCAAATATTTTAATTTCCAACTATTATTATAGAAGAAACTTGAGTTTTTAATCATAGGTTATAAGTACTAGTTACATGCAATTGGGCTGGATTGTTACATCATAGTTTTTGTTGTATTCAGGGTCATGCTATTGTGATCAAGGGAATAGACTTGGATACGCAATACGAAACTTGTACCTGGTTTTGAATGTTAGGTTTGAAGTACCTCCCAGTGAAATGGTGAGTCAGAAATTATACATTTAGAAAAGTAGCCCCTAATTTTAATGTAATTTTGAAAGTTATTTTCATATATCCAGTTATTTTTTTTAATTGGGGGGGGGGGGGGGGGAGTGGAATTGCACACATTGCCCCTCCCATTAGACCACCATTGTCCAGTATTATCCTGTGGTACATGAAGCTTGCTGTTTTAATTTAGTACATCCAAAGATCCTGGCCAAACAAAAACTTGAATATCATGTTACAAACAAATTATGTCAGGTCTAGTGAAAATAATTCTTTCATTCATTTTCAACTTACAAACACAATTCATTGTTATATTACAATTTTTTGTTATGTCCAGGATCTTGGATGTACTAAATTAAAACAGCAAGCATCATGTACCACAGGATCAATGCATACAGGAACATTCCGTCAGAATCAAGGGATAAACTAGGATATGTAATACAGAACTTTTACCCTAGGCATTTGTAACGTACCCACACCAAAAAAATTTGTTAACAGCATTTGCATGAGTGAATAAGTAATTCTCCATTATGAACTGGTTTATGTGTCGTCATTGTTTTCAGAATCATCAAAGAGCAGGATACCAAAGTTCCTAATGCTGCCATTTTCACAATAAACAAAGAAGATCACACACTGGGTAACATGATCAGGAAGTAAGTATTGTACACAAGTTATTTGCAAATTGAGCTGTAGTTTAATTATGTTTCATCTAGCTTTATTATAGGTATTTAATTTTTGCTGTCATGATATAAGCTTTATAAGAAGTTTAATTCAATGAATGGTTGTTCTGTGGTAAGAAATACTTACTCATGGGCCAAATTTCTTTAAATTTTAAGATTTCAGTTTCTATGTAACTTGTTACTTGTTTTCTCAGTCCACAGGTTGTGTGTGGAATTTATGTTAATGCATCTTCAATGTTTTTAAAGCATTTTAACAGGCTCGAAATAATATGAATGGGTGCTGAAAACCAAGAAACTTGAAAGTACGCAACCTGTAGCAGAAAATTGATCGAAAATATTAACTGTGGGCAGTAAAAGTTGAAGGCAATGAAAAATGGTACGAAGGGCCAGTTTAAAGTGTGCTTGAACTGTGTTTCGAATCATTCAGTGCAGCAAAATTTCAGTGATGTTGCAAATTTTGTTCCTGAGTGGCAGGGGGGGGGGGGGGGGTTGGGGTTACTGGTACTGTAGACGACACGTGATGCGTCCCTGGTCCCTGGTTTCAGCCAGCTGTTGAAGGACCCCAGTGTGCTGTTTGCCGGGTACAAAGTACCGCACCCGCTGGAGCACAAGTTCATCCTGCGCATCCAGACCACGTCCGACTACACACCACAGGACGCCCTCAACAACGCTATCACAGACCTGCTCTCCGAGTTGTCTCTGTTTGAAGAGAGGTTCAAGGTAACTCGGCTTTCCTTTCACATTGCAACTCTACAACCTTGCAGAATTCCAATGCTCTCCTCAACAGGTATTGATTCTACATGCCGATACAATTTATTTTGTGTATTTGTCTCAGTTCCATCATGCCGCAACTTTCAACATACCTACCTATCTTTGCACAAGTAGAGTCACTAATCCAGACCCCGCTCATCCAGTGATGCAATATCCGGACAGATTTTTTTTTAATATGAATTTAAAAATACTCTTATTACAAAGATGTTTTGTTTTCTATATCCTACATCAGTTCTAGGTTAAAAATTTAGGTCCACATATCCAGAAGTATTAAAACTAAAATTAAGCTTTAGGAAATATTTTATTTATAAATACAAAAAACATCAATTTTTATAGTTTTACCCATCTAAAATTGGTAGTACTTGCATCTCAAGGCAATTTCCATTTAATCCTAACTTTTGGTGGTTCAGATAAAACTAGGTGCGGTCTAGTCTAGATTAGCGGCACTCTACTGTACTTAATTTTTGCAATTATTTGTTATAGAGGATGAATAATTTACTAGCTTAAAGTAACAAGCATTTTGCCAAATTAGCTGTGGATTGAAGTAACAACATAACTTTCACATCTGTCAGTTTGGATATACTCTGTCAGGTAATTGAACTTTTTCTGGAACTGCAACAATGCAGGATCATCATGTCATTCTTGTATTGTCTCACGATTCTATAAGATAGCTACTAATGCTGATAATTTAATACAGTCTTTGAATGATCATGGCAATGGGGGAGATGTATTTAAAATAATTTCATGAACATATTTCATTGCTGGTTTACTTTGTTTGTCATAAAAAAAATCTCAAGAATGGCAAAAAATAAATAAATAAATAAAGCACAATAAATAAACACAAGGGGAACAAGCCAATACCAAGTGGTAGGAATTTAGTAAACAAAAAATTGCAGCAAAGACAAACGCAATGTACAGTGACAACCAGTGTACACCAGGAATGGTGTTTGTCCATGAAATTCTATTATATCTGATAATTTAAATGGAAGTTACATATAAAAATACCTGTCCAATAATTTTACTCAGTCCTGCAATTTAATGGCCTAGTAAGTTTGCAAATCATTAGGGTTGTGATATTTTTCAGCTGATGCTTTGGATGTTTGCCACAAAACACCACAGTTTTTATAATTTTATGTCATGGTGGTCTAATACTTCCACAGCATTTTTCTACTTGCAGAACTACTGAGAAACAGACATTGAATAATTAAATTTTATTACAGATATCTGCATTGATTTAGTAATGTAAAGAGAATTAATAGGTCCTTAATATGACTGATGTATTAAACTATCTTGGATGACTTGGTCATTTTATGTTTCTGGGCTTTCAACATTAAAATTGTTTGTTTCTGTTTGTCCATGAATGTCAATATATTATTTTCCATTTCAGGAAGCAATCAAGGAGAAGAAAGAAGGCTTGGACTAATTGGTAGAGTGAATGTAAATACTACCCAATATTATTTTATGAATCTGTGTCCTAGGAAAGAAATGTTACAGTGTTAAGTAACTGTTGAATGTTCACTAAGTCAGACCTTGTATTTTGAAACAGATTTTATTGTAATGTGAATAATACTGCTCTGTTTTTAATTTTACCTTTTGTATGTATAGATAATAGTTGTAATCTTTCATAATAAATCATTGTCCATGAAAAATTTTGCGTTTTCTTTCCCAACAAACTGCTTGTGCTTAAAATATTAATTATTATTGTCATAAGGAATATGCCTTCAATGTAATTTTTATTTACTGGTATTAAATATCAACAGAAATCTTTTAAAGTTCAGGACAGTAGGTATAAAGATATGCTACAGCATGCTATATTGAACTCTTTAACTCACCACTAGCCTGGACTTGACTCCAAATAAAACTGGTTTCCTGGTGCTGGATTGCATTTTAATGCAATAGCTGACTGTCAAGATTGAAGACAAAGCATTGAATTTAATGATATGAATAAGTTGCAGTATGGGTTTTTAAATTTAAAAAAACACCCTTCTGTACCTTTTGTGCGTAAGTACAAAACACCTGATTTCTTAAAATAGACCAAAAAACTTTTTCCAACAACACCCCCCCCCCCCTTCCTCCCTAATATGCTGTTATTGCCATTAGAGGCCTGTCAGATCCAATCCAGTATCAGTACGTTCTACAGCCTTAGCCACCCATCAAGTGGAACATTCTAACTAAAATTATTAATAGACAAAGGCCTTACTGACTGTTAGGCACCTTAATTGACAATTTAATGATTCCCAGTGTGTTGCAAAATTGTGATTATTTTTTTTCTGCACCATCTCATGTTATTTGTTCTTATTTTTGATAAGTGTTCTAGGGTTCTCATTATTTTTTTTTTTTCCCTTTTATCCAAGGGAGTCATTATTTAAGCTTTAGGCATTCCGTCTGCCTGCAGCTAGTGCGGCCAGTCACAGTTCTCCGTCCCACGCTGTGCCAGCAGTGGGTCAGATTTTTCGTGCCTGGCCGCATGTACTGTCTCCAGTGCCCCGTGAGCAAAGACCGCACTTTCAGGCACGGCCGGTTTGACACCCGCATTGCATTACAACGTGCACCTGTACCGTGCCGGGGCGGCCGGTACAGCCAGCATACCCCAGCATTTTCCCATTTTTTTTTTTTTTTTTTTTTTTCATTTTGCCTGTTCTAAGAACTCTGGGCTAGGCAGATTCCACCCCCTCTCCCCAGTTCCCCCTCATGTTGGGACACTCAGAGGTCCGTGTCTGGCCTTGGTACGCCATCTGTCAGACACAGCACTAACTAAATTATATCTTCCTTCCTGACGGTACTTGAATTTTCCGCTTGGGAGCACCAGCTCCCAAGACATCTTTCTTCAGGATCTAGCGACCTCTCTTTCTCTTCAGGCTACCACCTCAATGTCCCAGATCCTCCCTCTTTGCTACTCGGTGCCTTGGCCACCATCTTGCGGCCGCTTATCAAACTGGTTTGTTTATTATTTACATGTTTCGTCTGCTCTATTTCCTTATCCATTTCTCTACCTCGTTTAAATCTTTAAAAATCAATCAGATTTATATGCTTGTTGTTTCCTTTACTTGGTGAACAGTTATATTTCCAAGTCAAACCACCTTCATGCACTACAGAGATGTGTGCATCCTAAATTTAATTTTTCTCTTGACTATACACCTTTGGATTTGTTATTTTAATTGTGTTTAACAGTATGCCCTCCAATTTTTAATTCCTGTAGAAGCCCAATAGCAAATGGTAAAGTGAGGTAGCACCAGTGCTCGTGACAGTTGTTATGAAGATTTATGTACCTACTCAGACATGTGTACCTGTGTTTCAAGCCTTAAAACAGTAACTTAATTGTGGTTTGGTACATAAATAATTTTTTTTCTCTTCAGGGTTTCGAAAATGGACGACTAAACCTTCATACAAGATAGCGACAAAGTAACAATTTTCACTCAAAACAAAAATAACTTTTGTAGGTTCTAAGATAAAAATTTCTCATTGTTTAATGTTTTTTAAATTCTCAGTTACTTTTGAATTTTGAAAACACTTGTCACATTTTTCAATATAGATTTATTGATGCTATGTCCGAATTTGAAGTAGATTTTTCCATACATATACATACTGTCCTCCCAAAAGTTACATAACAAGGGCTGTCTGAACTAGAAGTGAATTTTGCTGGCATGCAAGTAAACAAACTTTGCATACTTTCAGGTAAAGCGACATCCCCATTATCAAAAAATATATATATTGTAGGTTATATTTGATAGAACACTTTTATATAAAATCATTTTTTAATTATATTTTACCAGGATTAACATTTTGAAGGAAAAATACTCTTTGAACATGTTTATAACGAAGTTTCGACAAACGTATGCACATATACCAATCAACTTAACAAAACAAGTGAGAAACTTAAGTAGATTACCAAAAATTCATGAGTTTGTTGTAATTGAGTGTAAAAACTTATTACCTTAGATTAAATACATTTTTCTAAGATTAATTAAAAAAAAGTTCATAAACTGTTGTGCTGACTAATACCATTTATAGAGGCCAAAAATTATATCAGTCCATACTAGTCTAGTACACATGCGCATGTGAGGGCGAGTGAAGTAAGTATGCAGGGTCTCTTGCTGAGTGCTTGAATTCGAGCATAGCTTAGATCATTAATAATTTCATCTTTTTGTGACTCCACAAATCACAGTACTTGACTTTGGAGACATGAATGAATGTCAACATAGCAGTCATTAGAGTTGATAAGCTCTAGCCAATTAAATAATATGAATTGAGTGGCTAATTTTACGGCTGTGGTCCGAATGGTAATCAACGTCGTTTTGGACATTAAATTAGAAATTCAGTGACCACAGTTGTCGGCATTCAGCCCATGATGGGGCTACAGTGATTTTTAGCCGCCATCCCAAGGACACTTTTGTCCTTGGCTTGTACCGTCAATGCCAAGCGACTTCGGGACTTACTTGCAAGATGTAAAGTGTATGTGAGTATTAAAAACGTTTTTCGGAATCACCAAAATTAACAAACATTTATTTTTAGAGCAGGGAAATATTGTTTGGTTGCTAAAAGAACTGAGGACCTGTTGGAAACATTGTGATATGGCAGATTTTTTTTGTGCAAAATATAAAAAGATTAATTTACATAAAAGTTCTATTAAATCTTTTTCTTCATTAAATACTAAATTTGTACTTAACCTTGAAATTTAAAAATTCTACAAACTATTTTGGCAAAACTTTTTCAGATATTATCATTTGTTTTAAGTGTTTTTGTGAATGTTGCAAGTCAGGTTGTGTTTTAGCCATGCCGCTCTGAGTTGTAATAGTACTGTTAAAATTAAAATAAATTGTTGGATTAATAACCTGCTGTAAAGCTGCAATGTACCAAAATGTTTTTTTAAAAAATAACTGATCAATATTTCCAACTATACCATTTAATAGGGTTAAAACATCTCAAGATATTTCAATTGTGTTGAACTGTTTTGTGAAAATAAAATTTTTTCAATACCTTAAAAAAAATAATGCTTAGCACCTAAGGAATATTATCATTTAGAGTTTTGCAACGTCCAGACCAACAGGAAGATTGTGAAAGGAAAATTATGTTTTGCAAAAACTTTACCTTATGGAAATGAGTGATGCAGGCCATATCAGCACAGTGGGGTAGCATTGAAGTAGGGATATATAAGTTGAGGGTCCATGTAACAAAACCCAAGAGCATCAGTACACAAACAGTCCACAAGCGGTTAGCATTCAAGGTAAGTTGTCCTTAGTTTTTCACTGGTAATTATAAACCTTTTTCATTTATTTCATGAAAAATTATTTAACATACGCGATGTGGATGCAGGTTTTTAAAATACAATTTTTTTTTTATCGTGATCTATAAAGTGAATTTTCATCCAAATGGTGCTTAACTTTCATGAAACTTTGTAGACCAAAGTGTTTGTACATTTGTGTTAATAATAACTCTTAATATATTTGGTAAAAAATTTCCTATTGGTATTGCTTCAGTTTAACTGATGTCTTTTCTTTGTAATTTATACATAAAAATAGCCAGCAAATTTTATTGGTGATGATTGATGGGACAGAAAATTATGAAGCACAAAACCATTTTTGTTGATTAAAATAGTATGCCTCACAAAATATCTACCAACTATACTGTGTTGGGCAGGTATACCTGTGTTCCAGAAATATGTGAACTGTTAGGGCTATGTCACTATGTAGGCAAATCTAATTTGCACCCATTATTGTCAAGAATTGGTTCTATTTCTTTAATGTTTAAAGGAAAGTATATACCTAACTTGAAAGCTAAGAAAATAATGATGTTGAGTGAGATGTATAGTTTGGGATTTTGTGCGATACCATGCAAATCTGTTATAATTTATTGTAAAAACCCTAAACATTTTTTAAAACCTTTGGCTGACACAACTTTTGATGAGACTAATACAGTAAATACAGGGAAGGGGGAGGTTGTAATTTTATAAAAATTAATACTTCCTTACTATCAAATTTGTTTGAATTTATTTTAAACCATGTTAATATTATCCTCAGCCTTGGTCCAAAGAAAATTTTAATACTCACACACATTAGTGAAAGGAATAAAAAATAGTGTTTGGAGGTCAAAAAAATGTATTGAAATATACGAAAAATCATTCTAAACTATTCAGTGTTGGATGCATTGAGTTAAAAACATTCAAAACATTTTCGTTGGATGGAAAATGAGAAAATGTTTTATTGATTATTTTGGAATATTGAATTTTTGAGAACATATAGGATGTTATGTTAATTAAGTTTTTAAAATGTTCTAGAAGTTTATATAAGTTTCCAGAATAATTAGCTATGTATGTTATAATTAGAAATGGGCCAATCAAATTCTCAAATACCATAAAGTATTTAGTATTCAAAGGCTTGAGTTAAAAGCATTCAAAACATTGCAGCATGGAATATGAGAAAATATTTAATCGATTATTTTGGAATATTGGATATTAAGTTTTTTAAATGTTCCCAAATTTTGTAGACGTTTCCCGAATAATTAGGTACTTAGAAATCTACCTACGCCTGTAGGCTGTCACGAAAAGGATTTTTCTAATTACCTTCTTTATTTGTGACAAGTCTTGGACCTTTGAAAATTTACCCCTGAAATGCACAAGGTTTATGTGTTAACCCAAACAACCTATTTTCACATTTCGTAATTATTTCACCTACAGATGAACTAGACATGCATTTACACAGACTAGGCAAATTTTGAGAGGTCTCTGTGTCTGGCGCTAATTGAGCTGCTCTCGTTCAGATTTCTTTCAGGTGCGTTCCGGCTGTTGACTTTGACGGCCAGGTCGCATTACTGCCGGCATTTGTAGTTCGTTCAGAGTTTATCAGTACCGTTGATTTTCATCTGCTGTTTTCTATCAAGTTACATTTCCTATTTCACTGGTACATTTCTGTAATAATTTTTTAAAGAAGACTAACACTTATTTGTATTTTTCCTTTCTTTAGAACAGCTTATTACAAAATGTTTTAAATACCACTGTACTGTATATTAAATTTTATTTGGTATTCCCATCAAAACTATACGGATGTTTGATAATCCTGAAAAATCGCTAATCCGGCACGGTCCTCGTGCCTGAAGCACCAGATTCAAGACCTTCCGCTGAAATGGTAGGCATCAACATAATTTTGACGTTCCAGATGTCAAGAGTAATCAGTCTGCTGATCGTGCTCGCGATGGTGGTGTACGCGCTGGAAGCAGCCCACTGTCACCACTCAGGCCCCCACCCGCACCCACCACGTGACGGCCCTTTTGGAAGTGGTGATGGCGGTGATGGATCTGGTGATGGCGGTGCTGGATCTGGTGATGGCGGTGCTGGATCTGGTGATGGATCTGGTGCTGGATCTGGTGATGGATCTGGTGATGGCGGTGCTGGATCTGGTGATGGCGGTGCTGGATCTGGTGATGGATCTGGTGATGGATCTGGTGCTGGATCTGGTGCTGGATCTGGTGATGGATCTGGTGATGGCGGTGCTGGATCTGGTGATGGATCTGGTGATGGCGGTGCTGGATCTGGTGATGGCGGTGCTGGATCTGGTGATGGATCTGGTGATGGATCTGGTGATGGATCTGGTGCTGGATCTGGTGCTGGATCTGGTGATGGATCTGGTGATGGCGGTGCTGGATCTGGTGATGGCGGTGCTGGATCTGGTGATGGATCTGGTGATGGATCTGGTGCTGGATCTGGTGCTGGATCTGGTGATGGATCTGGTGATGGCGGTGCTGGATCTGGTGATGGCAGTGCTGGATCTGGTGATGGATCTGGTGCTGGATCTGGTGCTGGATCTGGTGATGGATCTGGTGATGGCGGTGCTGGATCTGGTGATGGAGGTGGCCCCAGCTCTGAAGAAAGTGATGATGTTGGGTCATCAGCCAGTGGAAACGTCAGTGATCCACCGAATTCTTCACAGCAAGCGTCTACAAGTGAAAGCTCAAGCCCCGCCGGTAATTAAAAGGTTAACATCCTTACCTTAACTCAGAAATGAGTTACTGTACTGAATAAAAGTTGTTCACTGAAAATAAACTAATCCTTTATTTGCATGGTTCTCCTTTAGTAATTGTGGTCTTTGTGCATGAAAATATGTCTTTATTTTTTATTTTACAGTAAAATACCACTTAGAGGCCGTGATGGGTTTAGTGTTTCATTTACTCACCTACAGTAAAGAAATCAACGTAACACAATTGCTTACACTTAAAACATGTTACTGTTCTTGCTGCATATTTTATTCAAAAAACGATATGATAACTCACATTTGTAAAGGTTGTTTAAACTCAAAGTTAGAACCATACTCTGTAAAACATTTTTCCTCAGGCCTGGAGTGCACATGGTAGAGCATGGTTAATACCAACAGTTGAAAAAAAAAACCAGTACATAAACACATCAGTGTGTCCTAAAAGCACAAAAAGCTTTGAGGGTATTTTTTTTGCATACAATATTCATGGTGATGAGAGATTACAAGCCTGGTCGACATAACTCCATTTTTAACCTATGTCCTAGCATGGGCTAGAGAACTTGCAAACTTTAAAAAATGGGTGATGGTCTAACCTCTAGCCAACATCTGAGGCAGCTAGTTATAATACAACCTCAAAGAAAAGTAATACTATAGCGTTGAGAAGTTCAGCAACAACTGTGATGATACCACATAGGCCTTAGCACCCATTACACCCTGCTCATTGCTTGGGGTGGATTACACGTGGAATGTTGCTGTGCGAAGAGAGTAATTTGAGCCGAAACTTCATAACTGCTGAGGCTTTCATATGCAAGGAAGGCTGTAAACAGTAGTGTTGAAAAAGCCCGCTAATCAAACTAGCCTGCTTCTGGGGTCTTCCCTTATTTTGTAAAAGAAAAAAAAATTGTTTTATTAATATTGAGAGCTTCTAGATTAAGTTTGCACAAGTTAATACTATCACTGATTTCAATTTGAAATAATAAACAATCATTAAGACAATAATTAATATTTCTATTAATTTTTAGATCATCTTTGAAAAATACACCTGTTGAATGGTTGAGAACATATGAAATGTCATCCATAAATATATTAAAGAGTAAGGGGAGAGGATACCCCCTTGTTTTGCACCTGAACTTGAAATTAAAATGTGCAAAATTACAATTGTTAATAGAAACAAAACAAAAATAAACTTCTGTGATTAAGATAACTGGCGAACCATTTTACAAAACTATCACTGAGAATTAAATTATGGTTTACACTATCAAAAGCTATTATCAGAAAATTGGCCCCATCAGCAACTTGATAGTAAATGGGATTAAGAAAAGTAATGAGATTGGTAGCAGTGGACATTCTGTTACTGCAGAAATTGATCATGCTAACTTTAATTTTTTTTATCTCCCACTGAGTACTCGTGTGGTGAATCTACAATGCAAGATTCATTTCTCCCACGAATAATATTAAAGTTTTATATGTTCAGTACACAATTAGTAAATGTAGGTCTATGTACATGTATTTACACATCCAAGATATTCAGATATATATTTTCAACTTCAATGCTTTAGATCCTGAAAACATAATAGGTATTTAATTTTCTAAAATGCTTTAACTTAATGTTTTTATCGTGTATTGCACTTGCAATAATATTAATTAGTGCCTATTATCACAGGTTACATTTTTAAAAATTAAGTTTGTTTTTTAGTTAAACTAAATGCCTTTAATGGAGTTTTATAATTCAATGTAAAAAATAACCAGAAATTGAAAAAATAAAAGACAGGAATGTTTTTACTACTGATGTATTAGCTAAAATATTCAAATTTATTGTATGTTGAGTAAAATACTTTCCCTTCCATCTGAAATCACCTCTTAATTGAATTCGAGTGTTTCTTTAATCCAATAATGTGAATTGCATTTATTTATTTCAATAGGTGATTTGATCATGTTAGAATTCTTTAACTGCTACTCAGACCGGTAGACTAAATTAACAGTTCTGAATACAATAGTAAACTTTCAGAATCTGTTGTTTTTTTTACTTCCAAAAAAAAAAAAATTAAGTATATATTTCTGAATAATCTGTAACATGTCCTGTCTGTAACAAAGCAGTTTGCAACTACACTTTAGTCTACAAAGTTTTTTTGCAAGGCATTTCACGTGACAGGCAGACAGGCTGCTCACATAGATAAAGCGGACGAGCCTGACGGATAATAGACAAGGTAACAGCAGAAGCTCATGGCACTGAGGGGAAGATTTTTAAAGTGATCAACTTGCCCTCTTCTTTGAAACCTAAAACAGCAGACCATTTAGGGCTCAGGGTTTTTCTCCATGAAGAGATCAGCTAAAGGGCAGATCATGGTCTAGAATAGTGATGGCCAACTTCACTATTTTCGAGGGCCAGATATCATTTTTGAAACTAACCCCCAAGGACCAGACACTTAACGAATTAATATTGAATTTTAAGAACAATTTTTTTTTTGTCTTATATGTTCTGTACACTGATTAATAAACAATATACAGTAGAGTCTCGCTAATCCAGACTTGTCCAGACCGGACCCTGTCCGGATCACCGAAAGTCCGGATTAACCGTTATCAACTTAAAAAATCAACTTAAAAATGTATCAAAAACAAGTTTAATAGGCTAAAGAAAAATCTTCATTCTTAAAAATCAACTGTGTTTTATTATAAAGTACTTAAGAATACTATTTACATATGTATTGACAACGTTCGGGCCTACAGCCCCTGTAAGTCCGATATGCCACCGCCCAAACACCATCCACCCTCCATTCAAACCTCCCGCTTACCCGTGCGTACGTGTGCATGCGTGTGTGCTCGCCCGGCAAGAGGGCGCTGTCGAGCCAGTGCGCCGTACCCCTAAAAACATAAATATATGTAATTGTGTTGTTTGTTTTTATATTCCCTAAGAGCAACGTGACGGCAGATTGGCCGGGAGGGTTTTATGTACTTTTATTTTTTAACTTATATATTAAAATATCATAGCGTTTCCGGACATTCCCGAGGAAACCCGAAGCCAGACAATAATTAAATTTAAATCTTAATAATTGTAATTTGTAGAATCTTTTCAATTCATTCAAAAATTGTTACATAATTTTCAACGCTTTATTGTCATGTTAATTTAGTTTCCCATGGCACGAATTCGCTATCTTTTAACGGTAATTGTTTCGGCGGGAGGACGCCATGTTAGTCGAGCGAGCCATGATCTCATCCCAGTCTTCCGCCATCAACGACCGAGAGCAGACGTATCAGCACTCCGGGGACCTCACCGCTTGTATTCTCTGTTAAGTAATTCTGTTAACTTTAATTTCATCTCAATCGCTTTCTTTTAGTCCTCGGAGCAGCTCTCGGTCGGGGGACTGCTTTATTAATTAATTTACGGCCAGTCTCGGCCTTTTATCTTGTACTACGTAATTCAACATGTGACCACGTGGTGGCTCATCACCTATAAACCGATTTGTGCCGCGGGCGTTTTGTATAGTTTCAACCGTGTACGTGTGTGAGCGGAATTAGCGGAATAAATCAGGTGTGTGAATTTCACGTATTATTCTTTTATTTTCAATCTGTGTGACCACGTGGAGAGTGACGGCATGTGGGACGCCTGAGAGCCCACTTCGTAGGGAAAAGCGTGCCCGACGCTGAGAGCGGGCAGGAATTAGTGCTAGATGTTTTCAAGGGGGGATATCACGTCTCACATGGGCGACGTCACGCCCTGAGTTAGGAGTCTCACCAGGTCCACGTGCCGTACCACGTGGTGGCGCCCACTAACAATCCACCGTAAAGCCGACCGATCGACCCCCCCCCCCCCCCCCCCGTGTCAGTATGTAACTTATAAATAAAACAATACATTAAATTTACAATTAATTTACATTTAATTTTTCGTTGAGTTTGAGCGCGAACGCTTGTAATGTTACGCCCAACAGCGGAATGCCTTGTTCACGTTGTTGGCAAAACCAAATGTACAAAGCCTTGTCTAAAGTTTCATTTTTTTTAACATGCTTCTGTTACCCAGACTGTCCTTACTTACCATTTTGGCACAAAAATCTTCAATTTCTTACCGATTTTTTTTCCAATCAGAAACAGTTTGTTTTCCCACTACAAAATCTTGCAAGATTCTAGTTAATGATTCGCCCGCATCAATACGAAATAAGGCTTGGTTTTTTGCTCCATTGTTACAGTCACTTTTTTACGTTTAGTAGCCATTACGTTGCTCTTAATAAGTGCACACAATAAAATACTCACACTGAATAAAAATAACTGTCACAAGCACCTATCACCAGCACAAGTAACCATCGACTGAAGGGAACGGAACAAAACAAAACAACTCGCAGGTATAGAGTGAGTCATTTCTTAGAAAACAGACGATGAGCGGAAAACTAGCGGTAAGACTCCCGGCAACTGAGGGCAATAGGACCCTCTCTTAGAAATGTATTTTCTTATTTTCCTTTGTTACAGCATTCTTTTTCATCATTATTTTTTTTTTTAGATCCGTCCGGATTAACCGGAAATCCGGATTAGCGAGACACTACTGTATGTGGCATTTGAAAAAGAACGGAAAAAAGGTCTTTTAAAATTAGTGCATACAAAAAAATTAAAATATACAAACAATAATATTAAAGAATAAAATAGGTAGAGATTACATAAATATAAGTAGTATTTTTGAGTATTTCTATGAGGAATAATATGGCTTCTGATTATTTTATTATACATAAATACATACACACATACACACACATACTTACATACATACATACATACATACATACATACATACATTCATTCATTCATTCATTCATTCATACAAAGATGTCTTATACCTAATATAGTAACATTTCTTTGTAAAAAGATTGGTTAGGCAGGCCATATGAAAGAACGCCACAGGCTGGTAGTTAGCAATCACTGATTTAAACATGCAAACAGGAAAACAACCAACGAATAAAAATTATGATAAAAAATTAATTAATTATTTAATTAATGATTTGCATATCACTTACATAGGGGTCATAAGAGTGTGATAGAAGGTGACCAGATGAGAATGGAACATTGGCAGACAAATGGGTGGTGAAATTAGGAGCATTCTGAATACACCAGCTGCCTCGGCAAGAGTCAGCCACGTTTTCCAGTTAACGAAAATCCAGGCGTTGAACCTGGAGTGCCATGGATGGGAAGTTAATAAAATACCTGACTCAAACTTTCATATTGCATGTAACAGTGACTCCGAACCAATACAAACTAACTTATTACTGTAACAACTTATCTAAGATAAAACTATCATCAAAACATAATCAGTAAGTAGTGAGTGTGGTTTTCATATCTATTAAACCAAAACATGGTCTTGATTTAACTAGAGAGTTAAATAGAAATGTGGTTTTAATCCACTCCTCAAATACAAAACAAGATCTTAAAGTCAGGGATAAAATAAAATAATAATAAAAAAAAGAACCAAAGTTTTGATAAATGGTCAAACCTCAATGATTGGTCACACATGCCATGATTATTTCATTTTCTTATCATAACCACCATTCAAAAGCTATTCCTATAAATGTAACATAACAGCTCTCTTGCATTTAATTTTTGTAACAAATTGTTTAAGAGATATTTACTAACTGTTAGCTAACAGTAGTAAAAAGCCAAAAAGTGTTCATATTATGGTCACTTACATTCAGGGCTCGATTTTAGCACCTGTCCGTCTGCCCGGGACAGGCAAAATCTCGTCCGGGCAGGCAATATAAAAAAGGCAACTGTCCGGTGGACAGGTGCAACTTGTGACGCCGAGGTTATTCGCACGCACTAATGCAGCAGAGGTGATTAATAACATTTATGCGACCGCGACCGCAAATAAAACGTCTTTGACAATATCTATAAATAAACCATAATGGCTGAAAGTGAGTTTGATCCAGCACCAGCAATAAATCTCTGGTATCATAATGTTCAGAGAAAACGTCGACCCTTTCAGCCTCCTTATCGAAGATGTTCAAGACAGAATCAGCCAAGTAATTCGTGCAGTGACTCAGACAGTGACTCGTCTGAAAATGATGATTAAATAAGGATGTTAAGTGTGTGATAAAAATAGGTGCAAAATAAAGCAAAAATCCTTTTTTCTCACTTTTTCAGCGACTTGGAAGTTTTTTTTTATTTGGGTAAAACAGCGGACAGGCAAATTGGATGGCGGACAGGCAAATTTTCGATTACACCTGTCCGTTGGGCAGGTTAAAATATTCCTTAAAATCTAGCCCTGCTTACATTACACTTTAAAGATATGGTGATCAAATTTGTGATTGAACAATATAAGCAAGAACTATTGTAATGGAACAGAAGGAAAAAAAAAATTAATGACCAACATAGTGTGTGAGACCACACCTTAAGATATTTATTTAATTTTTTTTCAAAAAAGGGCACATTCACACATTTATGATCTTTTTTTTTTTTTTTTAATTATTTTCCAAACCTTGACATATTTTTTGAAAAGTAAACATTTTGTAGTACCTATTTTAAGGTTTGAGTATTTGTTTTATTTTTTTTATTCTAAAGTTTCTAAATTATAAGGTTTATTGTCGACTAGACCACTTTCCGGGAGTCATTTTGGGAAAACCACGGAAATGTGGAATCAGGATGAACAGACAGGGTTTCTAACCCAGCTCCTTTGCATTTCGAGTCCGGTGTGTTACCACTGCAACACCTCGCTCCGTACAACTGCTAGTTAACAAACACCAATGGCAGGCTATCCACGAGTAAAGCACCAATGTGAGAAGAGAGCCAGATGGTGGGGGGGGGGGGGGGGGCAGAATCCCCAGGACCCATGCACCAGGGGAGGGGGACTTAGTATTTGTGATATTCTTTTAATGCATGAGTTTTCACTGATAGATAGGGGCTAGAAAATTTAGCATCTATTTTCTTTCTTCCAAAATTAGCATCTATATTTTTTGTAAATTAGCTTTTTTAATGCATCTGATAAAAAAATTATAATTTACATTCCTCAATATTTCTAAAATAAATATTAAAAAAATTGAATGTTTATTTTACTTCAAAAATGGGTAGTGCAATATGCTAGCAATCAATAAGTCGCAGGTTTAATTCATAGAATGATACACAATTCAACTGGGTTAATTAAGTGGGGCTTATATATTGAAGTTATTTTGGATACATGTAACTTGGCTGCTTGGCAGTATCACAAATCATGATGGTCATGAAAACTAGTGAAGAGAAGTCACCAGAAAATCGCCACAGGGTCAAGTGTAACATTTGGGGGAACGCCAGTATCAGTAATACTGCTGTGATTTACTTCACACTCCCGCTACGGCAAAATGCGAGTGCAGCCTGTTTTCATCTGCGAATTGAGATGGTGGACGTGTCATGTTTGTGTATTAACTGAAGTGCTGATAAGTACTACAGAACAGATATAATTAAAATAATTTAACTATAAACACACATGTGTCCCAGACAAACTGAAAAGTATGAATATTAGGTGAGTCAGGTCACTGAAAGTATACACCACTGGGTTATTTCTAAGTGTAAAAAAGATTTACTTTGTACAACAATATTTAAAACTGTTAAAAAATATGTAGGAGTTCTGTGGAATTTTATAAAGAATATTTGTATAAATCATGGGCATTTTCAACAAATTTAGCTGAAAAACAGCATCTAAAGTGTAAATTAGCAAAAATCTATAGCAAGATGCTAACTTTTCCGGCCCCTACTGATAGAATAGAAAATTATAAATCTCTTGCTTATAGAATACATAGGAAACCTGACAAATTATGCAATACCAATACCGCACAGATCAGATGGCCAGGGTAGCATTTGAAGTACATATTTTATATATATATATATATATATATATATATATATATATATATATATATATATATATATATATATATATAAAATTTATTTATTTATTTACTGTGAATAATTTAAAATTTTTTGCATTGTGTAATAGGGATCAAATTATTTTCTCCCAGACCCTTAGTCTGTTATGACAGTTCTGGTACAAATGCAGTAAACTCAAGTAACAACCCAATCTTCTTAGTCTTTGTGAATGAAACAACAATCACGATATATGTAGATACAATGTATTTTAATATTTTTTTTTGTTTAGAATGTAAATAGTCTAAATGTTCACATTTTTAATTCATGAATAGTAAAAACACAGTGCAAATTTGTGCATGAGTCAAGCGAGCCCTTTATCAGCACCCTGGGTGAAGCAATAACTGGTAGTTGATAACCGCCCTCCCGCTGCCAGAACAAAGATATGCCACACTTTCTACTTCCTCTTATCACATAGCCATGAGCTCAGTACAACCTTGAAAAAGAACTCTATAAAGCGAGGAAAAAATGTTACAAAAGAACAGTTTAGCCAAAGCATTTAAATTTCACGGTAAGTAGACATACAAATTTCCAAAACTATTTTGGTATATCATTTTGTAAACTTGCTTATATATTTTTTTGCTCCAAAAATACTTTTAGCCTTTAATGCATAACATATGATGAAGTGATCAGCTCGTTAGCAGTTTGGATCCTCAGCTATCAGTGTGGGAAGACCAGGACAGACCTGGCATGGTGATTCTGTGGTGATCTTTCATCATCTTCCACAGTAGGAATGTGCAAAAAGCACTTTTTGGTTGAGAATTAAACATGAACAGACTATTTGCAAATATATGTCAATATATAATAATTAATAACTTATGTATATCCTAATATTAATTTTATTTAATGTGGAATTTTATGATAAAATATTATTTAATGTTCAATTTCACTCCATTCAAGAAATAACAACATTCTAAAAATGCTATCACTCCCACCAACAAAAGGAAATAATTTGAAAGCCTAAAAAAAGTAGATAAAGTGAATCTATCTTGCTCCCCCTTACCTGCCCCCCCCCTCTTCTAGCAAAATTAAATACTGCGTATACTCCTGATTCTCAGCAAAACGTACTGATGAAGTACAGCATACATGTAACATTCGCCAAATGTAAGCTATTAAATACTTTCCAAAGCTCGTAGATTTGATTCATTTTCACACTTTGTACTAAATTTTGAATTATGTTTTTTTTTTTTTAATATTATATACTTTGAAAATTACATTGCATAACATGGTTGAGCCATTACTGTTGTTTTTGCTCTATTGAAAATAAATGCTCAAGGCTTGTTACTCTTGCTTTGCCTTCATAAACAAAGTAATATTCAATTTAGTTTAGGTGGTTAACCCGAGCAAGTTTTAATAACTTAATTTAACTTCTTGTGATAAACTATGCTGTACTGTGCATGATGGTAATAATTGAAAATAACTGTCACTTACATGTAGCAATGAACATCCAGTATTCATCTTCAAACAGTATATTCAATTATTTGAAAATTTTTAATATTTTTTTTTGATTTGTAATTGAATAAAACTTTATTTATTTTCACAAATATTTGCATTACTTTAGATATTGCACACCCATAATGTAAAGCGAAATACCAAACCATTTTCTGACCACATGAAATAATTCTTTACCTGGCCCAAGATAAAATCTGAGACCATCGACTAACCAGCAAGGAATCATGACCACTAGTCATTCTTTGGTTCATTAGTTATTTTAGCACATTTGATTTTAAAGGACATAGTGATTAATTTATTATAGTGTAAGGTATACAAAGGCCTTTAGAGCTACAATGCATAACGCTTACATGAACCCTAACCTTCTTCAGACACTTTAATTTACTTCTATTGACTTAGTGACTAATTATCAGTAATCACTACGGTATTTCTAATAGCCATACTGAACTCAGCATCACCAGAACAATGTAGACGCTTTTTTTTTCTAGCCGGACATAAACAACACTGCACAATTTTTTGGTTTGAATCCAAGGGTAACAGTTTTAGGCTACTTTAGTAATATAAATTTACATATAATATTGCAATCGATTTCCCATCCATGTACCTTAAACAAAATAGTAAAATATGCCATAATAGGAAATACGAAACACAACATAATAACAATGATGTAATGGCAAATGTTCAATGTGTTCATTAAAAATTATCACACATTATGTCTTACATTAAGGATTTGGAAATGGCTACGAAAGCAATAAAATTATCTTTTTTATAGTTCTCACTATATATTGTCAATAATTTGTACAATTGCTTAACTACTGACACGTTACGAGACTTTCATTTGATTTTGTGGCAATCAAACAAAAAGCCAAAAGATTTCTCACTCCATTCAAAAATAAAGCTTTTAGTTGCAAAAATTAAGATACTATACCGAGTGTGTGCATGTGTGAGCATGTGAGTATGGGCATGTGCATGTGTGCGTGTACATAACCTCTCACCAAACATTTCATGTATGCTATACTTGTACAGTGATGATGCCTAAAAATTTTCACCTAGTGTGTCATTTTCCAGATGCCAAGATTATTTCCTCTACTGGCCTTGACTGCCATGGTGGCATGCAATATGGATGCTGCACCAATCTTTCACTCACCTCTAATCCTAATACGTGGTCCAACCATACAATTTCAGTGGAAACTATATTTAAAGAAGTTATTTAACTTTCCAATGTACGACTCACGAGAAGATGAGTATTACGATCATGAAAATAACTATTTAGAGGATGAGAATGAAGACCAAGAGGAAGTGAATGAAGATGAAGAAGAGACAAATGAAGATGAAGAAGAGGTGACTGAAGATGGTTCGGACGTTGGTTACGTTTCCAGTGACAGCGGAAATGACAGAAACACCACAAGCAGCCAGCCAAACCCTAGCTCGTCCAGCGATGTCACCGAAAACAGCCCTCTCTCTTCTACTGCTTCAACAACACAGGCTCCTGACGCTACGAGGGTGTCAAAAACCGTAGCGCAGCAGATGTCTACAACAGCTTTAAACTCATCGACACCAAGTGGTTGATTTACAGTGCAATGTTAAAGCAGCGTTAACTTGGCTGCTGGCAAACTTAGATGCTCAGGTGAAGAGTTATCCATTTCACGTTTGCAGTTATGTAGAATTAGCATTTATTATAATCTCAATGCTGAGATGTTAAACAAGTCTCCTACGCTCGATGTACCTGCCTCCTCTACCCTTAGTGCTTCACCAGGGCATGGCCATGATTACCATGTGAAGCACTAGCGTGTTTTCAAGAAAAATCCAAAGAATTGTGATTAATTCCTGGGAACTATGATTTTACTACAATTGTAAGTTATAATTTTCATTCTTTTGTTTTTGTTTTTCTCCTATTAACTACTGAGGTATATGTACATGTGTACTACATTTTTCTCTAATTATACAAATGCTATCTATAACATCTTATGAATAAGTTGCACAAAAAGATTTTTCTTTTCAACGCTATGAAAGTTAGGTTTCTCAAGACAAAATGAAAGTCTTATCCCACTAGCAACTGCATACCCATGCAGTGCCTAAGCACTAGCCATCGCTGATCAACAGCAGAGATTCGATGTGTTAGCGCACCCCTGGGGACAACAACTGATTTGCTGCAAGTTCTAATTAAAGATTTTCCTCTAGTGTAGACTCCAAACTTTCCATGACTGATCAACATGACTTTGGGCTTTGACAAATGTAGCAAAATTATTTTGTGTAACATTACACAAATAAATTTGGGGATTTGGAATTTGAGGATTTGGAATTTTAATCTGTGCCATACTCGTACTCTTTTTTCTTTACATGAGGTAGGGGCACCGCAGATACTAGTGGGTACCCAGGTGTCCATGCCACAGTGCCACTCCCTTCAAGCTATGACGGAGAGGTAATTTATTTTTAACTATGGCAGTTAATTATCGTAGGATCCCGTTTCAACTACAGTCACACACCGACACACCATATTTACTCAAATCTAAGATGCCATTGATTCTAAGACACCTCCTCTTTTGATCCTTTGTTTCTCTAAATAAAATTTTCTTTGAGTTTAAGATGCACTTCAATTATGTCACAACAGAGGTGCACATTAGAATCAAGTGAATTCAGTAACTGGCCGATGCCATTGATCATAAGACTCGCCCCATTTTAAGAGTTCAAAAAGGTGACAAAATCGGTGATTAAAATTGAGTAAATTCTGTATGTACATTTAACTACAAACTGTTTGTTTCAGCGTTAGTTCTGATCGATCCATTTTGTTATGCCAGTGATCGTCAGGCTGGGGTACTCGACAGGTGTGCCGTTTTATTTGTAGAATGTTTATAATCACTAGCTGCCAGATAAGTGCTCTTCTTCATGGGATGGACTTTAATACTAGTGGGCAATCAAAAAAACATCTGGAGAACTTTACTCTGTCAGTTTTTGTTTATTTAGTAATCAAAAGTCAAAATTTTGGTTTGATACAATTAAGACACACTTCTTTCCACTTTCACACAGCCACCACGAACAAAACCTCTGAACTGAGCGCTGCTTGAAGAGTTTCCTGTGTCGGAGCAAGATTTTCAGGTTCTTCACCTTCAAAATATAATCAAGTCTCATAAGCCATGACTTGCTGGTTAATTGGTTGGATAATATATACCTACCTATACGTATACAAGAAATTTAGGCATTTTGCTTAAAGGGAAACACTTTCCTGCAGTCCTAGCAAGCAAGTTAAGAAAATAAGCATTACAAATACAAAATTTTAAGTTAACCTACTTAAGTTTTTCGATTTCCTCAATCTTATAATATGTAACAAAATAACAGAAAATAATACCGTATATACTCGTGTATAGCGTGCCCTTTTTTCCCCTCAAGTAAAGGAAAAAAATAAGGATGCGCGCTATACACGGAAAAAAAAAAGTTTGGGGGGGGGGGGGGAGGCGGGGAGGAGTGGAAGTCGTTAACTGCCGGGTGACGGGTGACGTTTCTGGCCAGCCCCCTCACATACGCACAAGCAACAAGGCCTCTCTTTCACACACAAACACGCACACGCACACGCGTGCGCAAGCTCGCACATCATGGTCTCTTGTTTATTTTTAGACCTCCCCCCTTTACAGAAAGCCAGCTCAGAAGCTAGTAAAAAGAGAGAGAGAGAAAGAGAGAATGTTGTCACCAGTTCCCCCCCCCCCCCAGCCAACTTCTTCGCTTCCTCCATTCCTCACCGGTGAGTCATATAGTTCTCCGCGCCAGCTTAGCAACGTAGCGCGGCACGCCTCCCTCCCGCCCGCCCACGTACCAGTTGTGGCGATATAGCGCTTCATTATCTTCCGTTTAGACAGCAGAGTTTATGTATTTTCCTGACGCATCACTACACATCAATTTAAATAATCAGGTACCACAAAATTTTAGTAAAATTTATTTATGGGAAAAAAAAAAATTCAATTTTTTTTTTCTTTGGAATTAGTTGCAAAAATCGTGGTGCGCGCTATACACGAGGGCGCGCTATACACGAGTAAATACGGTATTACTGTACATGACTATTTTCCTTGAACACTAAAATTTTTCCTTCATGATAAGTATTCTATTCCTATAACAAACAAAAGTATTCTACAAACTTATACTGTTAGAGTTTGTACTATGAGGTATTTCTAGAAGGAAGAAACAACTGTATTCCAACTGTATTCAAGCCCCTCTACTAAGCCATTAACTAGTAAGCAACATATTTTATAACTTAGGCCCACCAAACACAGACTGATATTTCTTACTATATTGCATGCCTGGAGCCTTGCTTTCAGCTGTACTGGAGTACAGAAGGAAATAAAAAGAAATTTCCAGGGAAAAAAAAAAACAGAAAAATATATAAGTACTGTTCATAATTTAAAAAAAAATGCTTAATTTGCCTGTACAGATACTACAGATTTTACATTTAAATGTAAAATTTACAGGAAAAGTTAAGTTGCAATTTACCTCGAGTTCATCAACACATAAGGACCGTAAGATTGCCGTGGAGTTGCCTGACAAGACCTGAAGACCGTTGTTCGTCGGAAGAGCGTCCCAGCTGGTCCTGTCACCGCAGGGTCTAAGCCCTCGCCTGGTACTCGAAACACGCCGCGGGCCCCAGGGCAACGCAGACGTGCCTCAGCAAGCGGTCCAGCGATCATCTGGGCCCCAAAGGGAAGCTGCGCCTGCGGTGGGCCTTCCTCTCGCGCAGGGCGGTGTACTCCTTCCTCACGCCGCTCGACCGCAGCTCCAGGATGTGGTTGACCTTGCGGACGATCTCCTCGGCGGTGCGCCGGTCGGCCTCGAAGTCGTGCTGCTTGAAGCCGGCGGCGGCCGGGCCCGGCCCCGGCCCCCCGGACTGGCGGCACACCAGGCGGAACGTGGCGCGCGCCCCGGGCCTGGTCTCCGTCAGGTCGCAGGCGGCCACGCTGTCCACGTCGTAGCTGACGGCGCGCTGCTTGTTCCAGAACCGCGCGCCCACCTTCTGCTGCACCACCGGGTCTATCTCCACCTTCTCCCCCGACACGCCTGCGACCACGAGCAGGGTGCTGCTGCTACTGTGCTACGAGTGGTCGGGTCACTTCCCCCACAGAACTGCATGGGACCAAAACAGGATTCTTCACAAGTGGAAAACATGGAAGGCATTTTCCCAGGGCACTCCAATTTCCATCTACATACATTGTTTCACATTTCAATGTATCTAATGACCTTGATTTTGAGGAGACGAAAAACCACAGTTCATTTATTCATTCATTTAGTTCTGTGATGTAAACCTAACAAATTAAATAATGAGAAAAATGTGTGAATCAAAGAATAAATTGTGGCTCAATTATCTCATCGACAATAGGATCAAAAGAGATGGTGAGGGGTGAAGAAATGAGTCCCGCTTGTGAAAAAAAAACCGTGTTCTTTCCCATCGAAAATCCAACCCGGAATATCTTGGTGGCAGGCAAGTGGTCTTACCACTGTGGTGCCATGAGAAGTTCTGTGCAAGTTCCCCACTTCTCAAAGATACAACGCCTTTAATATTATACTGAGAGAAAAGTGACCGCAAACAAGACCTTCTTGCAGGCAAGGACGTGAACAAGTTTCACAGTTACACAGCAAACAATGCTTTATTCTTGGCTTCTCTCTCTACATCGATAAAGTTACACACATGAATGTTTATGTTCTCAAATTCATCATGTTCGCAGGTGCATGTATGTACATACATGGACACATTAAAAGGCTTAAATGACTTACTCATCTTAAAAAAATAATTAACATTGTCTCATGTGTTCGCATACTTAGTACGTACTTGTATAAAAGCTGACATATATATTATATAGGTGAAATACTTGCTCATCTCTCATCATAGCACTGCTGCTAAGCAGAGACTACATATTTATTGTAATTGCAAATTCTTACAGTTTACTATTACTCTCTTAAACATCTTCCAACTGTACAAAAAATTATAATATAAAATTAAGAGTTTTACGGAAATCACACTTTATACAGTTACCTTGGTTATGAATTAATTAATACCCACATCATGAAATAAATCACAATGTTAGTACCATTCATTACGATGACTTCTAGATGTTTATATGCATAAAATAGACACCGAAATTTTTAAGATGATGCTGATGGAGTTGAGGCACACCAGGTGAGACAAAAACTCACCGAGATGTATTTCTGACTTGGATCTCATCTTGTTAACGATGTTGATCCTGTACGACTGGTAAAGGGGGGCTTCCATTGCCGTCATGTGACCTTTCATCCGCTGCAAGTCATCCACGTCTTGCATTTGAGCTGTAACACAATTTCAAGTTTTGGGAAACAGATTGATACACCGTTAAAAGCAACGTGCTTGACAATTATGTCTGAATAACTTTTCTTTTCAACAGAGAATTTTAAACAAATATCATCAATCACACTGTGCCAAGAATTTTGTCACATGTATATATTTTTGGATCATGTTGCAGCGTACTGGGTTCGAACTCCAACCAAAACGCCACAACTTTACCGCTCGAGATATGAGCAAGAGAAATACTAAATTTGATTTAAGACGTGCATTATGTTATGCACAACTGAGTGAGGGACTAATAGTGTACTGAGTAACGAATAACAGGAGATTTCACCCATTACAACATTAGACGCTTTTACTGGTGTCTATTATGATATTTAAATTGATTACAATCAGGATTACACGATACATAGATGTCAATCAATACAATATAATAATATAAATATATGTGATTTAACAGGTACAACTCAGTTTATCTCCAACTAAATGCACGCTATAAGTCTGTTTACATCAGATAGACTAGTTGTCAATTTAAATAAGTTGATTACACACAACGCATAGTAACAGTAATAGAGAAGCGTGTTGCCGATTATACAGTCAGCCAAGAGTAATAGATTATATTTCAGTGACATAGACACAAAATAAGTTTACAATATCGATACTTATAAAAAAAACTTTACACATGTCCCTAGTAATATACGTAGTGATACTATAATATGCGAGCATCACACTTAGAGCTATTTAACATGAGGCTAAATCTAACAAGACACATATATTACGTCCAACATTTTTGGGACTCTAAAATGTGACGTCGTAAATCGAAGCCGTAAGTACATATCTTAAGGTATCATTCAGAAGTTCTACTTTAAGTACGTTACATTCGTAAATTACATGCCTCCAGGCGAATGTAAGTAGTGCGTTAGAAAAAAACATTACGTGTCACACGTGTCACACAAAGAATTGGCCAAACGCCTAACATCGAATTTACGTGTGTTGGGCTCAACATAGCACCTATGCTCGTAACGTACATCAAGGCAATGGGCTGTCCTGAGTTATGCAAAATGGGGAAATTCAACGAGCACAAAACAAAATGTACAGCTCCATAATGGAAGGAATTTAGGTTCACAAAGTATACGCATTACAATGAACGAAATCAGAATAACCACACGAACGTGGCCCGGTTAAACTAGTCATGGCAGACTATGAACACAAGAGCTACAGTTAAGGGGCGATCACACTATCAACCCAACAAAATCGTTAACACACCGAACCAAATTTTTACAAGGTGGCGTCCGAATCAGAAAATTTAAAACAAGACACGAAGTTAACCAGAAATTTCACATAGTAGACAGAGCCACCTTCTTTCGCAACGAAGTTAGATTATAAACCAAAAGTCGCCATGCTCACCGGATACCACGCCGCTCCTAAGTCTAACAAACTAAAATGACTACATAGAAGAGTACGCAAGTCCTGACTGATCCACCAAAGCGGACTATCTGAAAATTTTAAATATTAATACTCCCCCCCCTCCAGAGACAGCTCTCCGGGGCTTAAATACCCTAGCACCCGGGTCGCCGCACAAGCGCAGAGCTGATGAGGGAGGGAAGGCGGCGGGAGGCGGAGAGTAGAACGAAGAAGGAGGGGTAGGATGGTAGAAGCCGTGAAGGTCACTTCAAGGTGAATTTTTTTCTAATTTTTGTAATATTGTTGTTTATCTGTTCTTAAACTACGGTTTCTTGTATGTAATGTAGGCACTCCTCTCTTGAACTCGTGTCAAGTTGTGGATGGTGTGTGCTCATTTTATCATTATTTTTGGCTCATCTGATGAACTAGGTTGGCGGCACTACTTTCACAGTGAGGCACTGGACAGTGTGGAGTGTAGCGAGAGCTGTGTATATTTCATGGACTCAATGTCTGACAAGGTCTATACGCTAAGGACTGAATCTATCTGGCCCAGAGCAATGGATACTTATTAAACTAGATCTCTTTATTTTCAGATTCAAGGAAAATTGTAATGTTCTGAGTTTTAGCAAATTCAATAGTCATCCAATTAATTTTCTGCTCCCACAAAAAGAAGCTAAGAGTAGTTTAGTAAACCAAGTACATATGACTACAGTCGCTCCCACAAAAAGAAGCTAAGAGTAGTTTAGTAAACCAAGTACATATGACTACAGTCAATTTATTTGTACCGAAATTAAAATTTGGTAAGAATCACTGAACCACATATATTCAGTGATGGCAAGCTACAGATTATACGTAGAGAAAAGATTTTATTTTTTCATTTTTTATACCAATTTTGTTTTTAAAATAATACATTTCTGTGTTGTTTATTTTTTATGAACTCTTTTTTCTCATACAGATAGCATACTTTCTATTCTTCTTGTTCAATGATACTTCACCAAAACAGAGTAATTTTCACTCATACATGATGCACTATACTTTTACAATACTATAATTTGTAATAAGCATGTCTAACTACTGGGAACAATAAAAATATATCATCAAGTATAAGTGTGTTTTTAAAATGTAAAATTAGTTACTAATAACAGTTGTAATATCAAATAAAAGCAAAAAATTTTCCTATCTATTTAGTTCATTCATTTTGGTAATAACTCAAAGCTAACTAATTTACAGTCATTAAATTTAATATATTAAAGGATTACATTTTTGTAATCTAAGTTGATTTTTAATTAAATATGCTGATTAATTTCATGGTTTTTTGTTGCACTTTGGTGCTTTATGGTGTAATAACCTGCATGTTGGTGTTCCATAGTAAATTTACATGCTTTCTGGTGTCGTTTCAGCATTATCTAATTATTCGGTCAGTATTTGAATCCAATGATGAAAACTGTACATATTTCCACCAGACATTAACGGGAACCTGGTAGTTTAAATCATGAACTACCAAAGAGGAGGGAATTAAATGAATAAATCCATATCCATCCCTAATATTTACCTTTTTTAGCTGCAGGTTCTGAGGGAGCGGTTTCCTCCACTAAGTTGAATATTTCATAGCTGCAAAGGTATAAAAAACCATTTATTGTAAAACACTTTTTAAGTTTACACCTTGATTATTAAATGAAGAGCATTATTACAAAGTAAATTAAACAAAAAACAGTTGAAATAAGAATATATTATGAAGGATAGGATACAAAGAACAAAGTTAAAACAGAGAAAATGTAATACTCCTGGCAACACACAAAAAACACAGTCCATAAACTTAAATAAAATAAAGGAAGTTGGTGACTGGTAAAATTAATTCATTCCTCACCAACATTTATGACAAAATAGACTCTAATTAATAGTTTTATAAGTATATATAGAATTTGAAATCAAAAGATACTTGCTTGGACAAAATGTTAAATATAGTTAAACTAGGACCACAACAAAAGTACTGGAGTGTCTTAACCAATTTCATACCTTTATAAAAATATTTTGAAAATTGAACTATAGAATTAAAGTTGTATGCATTATCAAACTATTAAAAAACAGAAAATTAATTTCTAATTATAAACATCTGCCTGACATTTTAAAAATAGCTGTTAAAAATGTCTAATTCTTAGATTGCAGTGTGCATTTTAAAGGGTATTTACCTACTCTCTCTTTCTAATGAATTATATCTACTATTAGTACTTTCTTGTTTCTGTGTGCTCTGTTGCCATATATACCTAAAGAGCACAAAAGTTTTAAACACAACTTTATAATATAATGAAAAATTTTATATGTTAAAAAAAATTTAAAAGGACATTTTGGATTGAGAATTTTGGAAATACAATTACTTGTTGTAGTTCATAAAGAGCATCATCTGATAATATTCCATTTTTACTCTTAAGAAATGTAAATGAAAGACACCACCTTAGTTTCAACAAATATTTTTATATATTTTAATATAAAAATTGTTTTGCTTTGTTTAACTATAGTATATTATTAATGAACTGTTTTGTTTCTAATAGTGACAAACTGTTACATATAGTTTCTCCTGTGAAATAATAATTGATGTATGTTTAAATTTAACATTTTTTTCTCTCATAATGTATACAACTAAAATAATACTGTCAAAAGAAATGATTTTATGGTCTTAGAAAAATCAATAAATAGTAGAATTGAAAAAAATATTATCAATCATACACAAAATAAGACTTTTAATGTTAACAAGACATAGTACTAATGTGACAACAGTGGGTGTTGTTTGCTTTATACTGCAATCTAAGCGTGAGACAGGCTATAGACCATATCTGGTGCAAAAACTAACACGAAAAAGTAATATGCAATTCATGCTCAAAAATTTGCATTATTTGCAATAAAACCAAAATAAGACTGAACATGCAATACCCAATATTGGCAGGTGAGACTGGACTTAGCAAAAAAAAGTTTTTTTTTTTGACGTGATTACGTTTTATAAATCGATGAACGCCGGCTGCACGCACGAAAAAGCATAACTCATTGTCACGTTCCGCCTGAGCCGAGCGTGCAAGAACCGGCCAACCACCGTGCGAGAAAATTTTCTATAATATCAAACAGGTTAAGGCGAGCTTTTTAACTAATTGTTCGTGATTATATTTAAAGAAATTATTTAAATTAAATTTGCAAAAACTGTAAATAATATTTGAAAATTAAAAAGTATGCAATTTTTCATCAATGTTTTCATATGACGTTATCATGTAAAATTATCGACCGTAAACCGACTTTACAGACAACCCCCCAATTTTTTTAAAAACCATGAATCAACTGCCTTTGGTTCTCTTACTGATGATGGCTTGATGGATGGCGCTAACAGGAAAATTCACCATACAGTTAAATGTGGCTGGAAAGTGAGACTTAATGTATTACATTTTCGCTTCTGGCCACTGACATGCAGATGTCTGAAATGAAGGAAATGCTCAATATTGGTCCAGTAAGTACTTGAAATGTAAAGTAGCGAAATGTTTCTGGCTTGAGCTATGATTAATAAAGGCAATAGGTATTACAAACACAAGAACTCGTATCATCCATACCTTTCGTCCGACTTCTCATTTTGTAACATCTTCTCAGTACGCTCAACGAGTGCTAGGAAACCAAATCCAAACTTGGCAACTGTTTCACGAGGCTCTAAACACGGAAAATCCCAGTCCACCTCGCCATCGTCTTCAGCAATATACAAACCGTAGCGCTCCACACCCTGCCTATGAAAAAACACTTTTAAACATTTAAACACATACCCACTACATATTACCGCAACATCACTACATGCCACAAAAAATATTACACTCACATTTTGGACTTTTATAGCATTCTACTTAAGTTCGGTTATTACCAATTTGGTCTTATATTGAATTTTGGTAGGATCTTCAAATGGTTTTACTTAAGCATGTAACAAAAAAAATTACTAAACCACACACATTAAAACATAGTAGTAGCAGCCTCATTTAACATCGTTGTATAGACACATGATTAGCACTTTCATTATCAGCTAGCCGCATTTACCAGGAAGAGAACCAGTCAAGTCATTAACAACAGATTAAAAAATTCAGCAAAAAAAATTCTAAATACTTGTTTGTAAAACAGCACATGTGTCTATAAAACACTCCAAAGCTTCAATTGCTCCAATCACTGCAAGTGCTTTAAAATCCTAATTGTTTGGTAATAGAAGGTTTTATGAAGTTTATTTTTAGTTTCATAAAAATTTAATACATCTCAGTTTTTCTTGTTATGTTTATTAAAAAGTAGACATCGTCCACATGTTTGGAAAACTTTTGTATGAATAACTAAACATGAATGTATACAATGTTATACCTACATGCTTTAGCCACATTTACTAGAAAACGTGCACCTAAAATCTGTGTGATCATGCAAATCAAAAGAAATCAAAGCGATAAGAACAACAAGTGCAGAGCACTCACTCTAATTTCACGTCTGGATGCTCCAGGGAGCACTTCCAGCAGACCAAGCCAATCAGGTCCTGAACCTTGGCGGTGGCCACTACCGTCACGTGTATGGGGTAGTTGCGCTGCTCAGGCGGCAGGACGGTCAGGAAGATGCCGTACTTCCTCGTGGCCACGCCTACCAGAGCCTGCCACCAATCACACCACAAGCTGCACGATCCAAGCCGGAGCCACCAGCTTCACATTGCAAAGCAAAAACTAAATGTCGTGTTCTTACGTTTCCGTCGTACTTGGCGTACTCTAGAAATGGGTTCTGAGGTAAATGCGGAGACTTCTCCAACTGCTCCGACAACAAAGAATTCATCTTCACCTTCTTCAATTCTTCTTTGCCATCCTTCTTGAAGTCCTTCCTTTCAAACAGGGCTGCCCTCTCATCATCTGCAACGTCCGACTCTACACTTCAACTGCAATCTTCAACTATCACTACTATCAGTAATAAAAATAGTCAAAAATCATTCTTTACATGTATGCGTAAATTGATATAATCATATGCAATTTAAATCATTAAATAAGTAACAAAATGAATAATACAAAAGAATGAAAATGTTCATCAAAGCCCATTTATTAAACCTTAAAACTGTTATATAAATCCTAATGACTGTATGTTGCATCTACTTATAAATCAAGATGACAGATATTTTAATGAGTTCTGAAGAATTACACTGTACATTAATTAGTTTCCCATTTTCCACACTTTACAACGGAATGCTTAGTTTCTTGGCGGCATGACGGCGGTGTTTACAACTTTGTATGGTACTCTATGCAAACTTGTGAATATTCAAAAAATTATTATGAATAGTAATTAAAAGCATGCCAACTAATTATACACATTACTTTTAACATTTTGCTTTAACTCATTTTTAATTAGAATGACTAAATTGATAAATATTTACATACATTTTTTATGCAAAATGTACTTGAATATAATATTTTTCAATTTTTTTTAAAATTCCAAACATAATTTTTTAAGAAGCTTGTGTTGTCTGTACAAATAATACGGCACGAGAACAGAATAAGAAATTTTTTCATGACATAAAGCACAGTAACAATAACGTTGTGCATTTCTGGAATTCCTTCTCACGTTGCCACTTCAGGCCATATTTACTGACGACACCACTCAGACTAGCAGTTTTCCAATGCCCCTGAGCCGAGTCTCTCGAACTGGACTGAAGGGGCGCTGCAAAAACACAACCCACCAGTGAGAAGAGCAGGACTCCATTCCCACTTGACATGCTTCACCTTGGCTGCCCTCTTGCGGTCTTGTTCCATCTTCTCCAGTCGCTGGGCCGTGTTGGAACGCTGGCGGTGGGCACCAAACTCTATGTCTGCAACAAGTGCAGGGCACTGCAATGTGCGCTCCACAAACTCCAGCAAATACAGACAGCAATAATCACCCCAACTGTTAACTGTGTTCTTTAATACCGAGAGACAACAAATCCAAAGGCCACTGACCATTACAAGATCTGCTAAGGTTTCGACAGCTAGAAAGTCACTGCATATCAATAACTTTTTATTATGTACCTACTGTTTCAATACACAGGAACAATATTGATCCTGGTGCAGTAGAGCCAATTATCAATAATGCAAAAACTGTTATAAATACTAAAATCTTTATGTAAAGACAGAAACTCATCATACTTATAATTGGGTACACATACGCCGCCATAAAGCAAAATTTATTTATTTTTAGCTAAATTACAATTGAAGTTTATAATACAAGTACCTTGGCATCACAATATTTCAAACATTACATATATTACAGCATCACGTAGAACAATATAGGCTTAGTAGTAAATATTGCTCATATCACAAATATCAATATCTATATTGCTGTACAACTTTACACCATATTCATTTTCAATACTGGAAAAATAAAGTGAAATATTTCACAGCCTTATTTTTTCTCCAACAGATGTAAAAGGTTGATGACTACACTAATACAAACAGTACAATGAGGAAAATCTCTGTACCCAACTACCTGAAATTTCCATATGTCAATGAGTCTGAGTTGTGAACTTCTTACAAATACTGTTCTCAGATACCTACTCAACCAAAAATTGTTTACCGAACTTTTCGAAGAAGTAGTCAGTGAATATGGTGAAAAACTGATCTACATACATCTCCGTGAAATTTGTTTTCAACATGCAGATGCTACCAAAAAATTTTTTTAAGTAAAATATGTTTTTGAACCTTAAAGTATCTCACCTAAGGAGTATACATAAATTAAAGATACTTATGTAATTTTGTGTGATGTGGATAAAAGGTAATCAGGGAGCGAACGGATAGTTTGTAAAAATGTAAATATATTTATAGTGCAATCAAAACAAACTTTCCATTACTAAAACATACACACACACATACACACTGATAAAAAATAATGAAATTAAAGCTATTAATATATATACCAGTTTGAATGTCAAACGACTGCCCTAGGGAGTCGAACGCATCATCTTCATCACCACTGTCATCAACACCAGGGTAGAAATCCAACTTTGACTGATTCTCAAATTTCCTTGGAATTTCTTCACCAAGTATAACCATTTCACATATACCTGCAACACAAACAGAGGGAGTCAGCAGTTATCATGCTCTCAGCATGCAGTTTACATTCATCCAAATATCGCAAGAGGTAATGGTGTATAATACAATAAAATGTATCCCTCCAAAGCAATCGTGTTAGAAAAAATTAATATGAAAATTTAATTTATTCCGAAGCCCCAGTGGTTCAAGTGCAACTCTCTTGATTCAGACAAGGGTCATGATGGTTGAGAGGTCATGTTGACCTGTGTTTGATTCCCGGCGACGTCAAACCTGGATTTATCGCTAGTGGGAAACGAGCATGCATTGCAGTAAGCAAGTGAGTTTTCTCCAAGTACTCTCATTTCCCCTACCGATGCATTAGGTCACTGCTCCACCTTAACACATTACCCCTTATCCCTGTTTATTAACTTTGATGTCAAAGAGATATTAAATTCCAATTAATTTTATCATTCATTCAATTTGCATGCTGACTTACATGATTCAAGACTGCTACCTAAATTTCACACAGGTAGCCCTGAAAAAAATTATTCTATAAATTAAGGGGCCAGTGCGCAGTTGAATACTCGTTGACAAGCAATGTTACCTATGAGAAATGGGAGCCTGTAGCCAAAACCTCAGTGTTTACCAATTACATAGCAAGCAAACCTTGATCAATAGCTCACTAGAGGTTTTGCCAAAGGTTACGTTTTTATTCTTGAAACATGTTGTTTGGCTTTCTGAAGTTTGAATGAAAGTATATTTCCAAGCAAGTTACTAAATAAACTTGCTTAACATAAATACCCACTCAGGCACTTAAAATAAAGTACCAAAGTTAAGCTAGCATTGGCGCTGATGTGCTACATTGTAAAATATTTGGTGCTTAAATCAATAATTTCCTTGTCGAATGTTATAATAAAAGTTTTCCCAAGAACTGTGCTCTGATTGTATATCGGTACAGCCTACAGAAATTATTAATACGAAAAAGCCCAAATTTTTTTATGTAAATGTAGGTTTTCAAGTTGCATGACTTTGTAGAGGCTTAAGCCCAAGAGACCAGTTCCGTTGCCTCACCATAGGTAGCCCGAAATTGTAGCTTGTAAATAAGCAGTTAATAGCACTACAAATACTGTGATTATTTTCAATTAAATGTTGACTTCATATAATTGTTACAACAGCTATGCTTATCAAATACAGATATTTGATCAGATTTGTGTAATTATTAACGACCAATTGTAGGCACAGTGCTAATTGGCAGCTGACCCGCATTACAAACAAATTCAAATTAATTAATTCTATAAGCACAGCTCTATGCTGCTGATCTGCTGAAGATCTGCAGTCCTCTGACATGCATCTTAGCCTATCAGATGTCAAATCACCATTGGCAGACGCCTAATTGTGCCAGGTTATTAAAGTGGGTTTTTCAATAGTGAATCAAAGCATGAAGCTAAAAGCTTCAACCATTCAGAGAGTCTACACTGGCAACCAATTAATAATTTTGATGCCCATAACCAGTGACAGAGGAGAACATCTTTTATTTATTTATTTATTTATTTATTCAGTTTTTGATCTGTAGATCCCATATGGAGGTAAGGACTCCGGGATATATATGTTCTTTTCATTGAAAAGAATATAAATAGCCGAGGTTAAGATGTTCAAACTAACAAATATGTGTGACTTAGGTGTTTGAATAAGAGACACTGATTACCTAAATGTTATGACATACATTTATTAAAAAATGCAGCCAATTTTCATTCATTTAGGTACTGTTTAAGATTAAACTATTCTTTATGTTGTAGAAGAATGGGAAAGCACAAGTGAGTAGCACAACTGTGTTGTTTGTCACTAGCAATAAATAATACATTGCTCTATTATGAAATGGCAGGTCAAGTCTTGATTGTGTGGGCCTTGGATATACTTTTTAATGGGAAGAAGAAAATTTATGAGAAAATATTTATCATGAAAGGATATGAGTGTATGTCAAAATTACTAAAATTGCCTGACCAAAATCCTTACACTCCCGTGCTGGATTCAAAAGAATGAAGGGGTGGAAATGACTTAAGTGAAGCCAAGTTGACATCAATATTGTTATGGAATCGCGATACATACTTCATTAATGGCATGAGAAACTCGTGGGCGGTGGCCTACGTCGGGTGTAACACAAATTTATCGCACATCGGTGTAGTGAGAATGGTGGGGAGGGGGGATTTTAACTGTACTAGGCTACGAACCATTTTGCAAAGTATTTCGTCTCATAAATCAAATTAAAACAAACGAAACAACACAGCCCACGGCCCTCACCGCGAATTCCTAATTACTGTAAGATTTAAACAAACTCAGGGCCTACCAGTGTCATCAGATGATATAAAAGAATTACTCATGTGAGACAAAAGCCAATGTCTGTTGTCGTATAGTGCCATTTTTGTGTGAAATACTAACTGAAAAAACAACACATGTCTCACTAAAACCAAAGTTTATTAGTTTAAAAACGCATAACGTTGCTTCAAACAAATGATCATTACGTTTATATATACAAATACCATTTTGGGTACCATATGTCTGTGAGTAAATTTCTCCATAGTTATAACAATTCCCATAATTACTCGAAAATTCTCAAGTCAAACGTTGGCAATGAACATACACTAGAGTCAATTCAAAACCAGAACGATGAAAAAGAATCAGTGGACGCACAAACTTGTTCGAAACTAAAATAAAGAAACTCCTAGGGCGGTATTCCATGACAATCGGGAGAGGTAGCACATAAACACTACCTTTTTAAGATACAACTGAAACCTAACTCAAGAGACCGTTTTCTAGAAAGAGTTAAAACCCAATCCCTGTACGAGGCTAAAAACTTATTTCAATGTATTCTAGCAGGCATTTGGTTGCTATGCCAAAAAAACAGTTGCATGAATTAAATGGTGTAATTTTAATTTTCTCAATTCCTTTTAAGGTTGCGATTATTTATTTTTATGACCATTAAAAAGTACTGAATGTATTCCAATATAGTTTCATTATCATAAAGTTTCATTTGGCACACGAACATGCTTGATAAGTCCCTCGATAAAAAAAATAACTATATACGAGTTAATAGTAACAAGTATGGTTGAGCCATCAGGACGCAATCAACGAAAAAATGATCTCTGTATGCGGTAATTTGGGCAACGTATAGGACAACAAAATTCGTTGCCAAGAAATAAAGGACTGGCCGTGGAATATGATTAGGATACAGGTGTAGCATATTCAACAATTAAATTCTTATTTTTGAGTCTTTGAATATCGGCAATAGTGCCGGGCAGGCCTTAAACAAGCATTAAGCAGCCCTAGAGCTGGGCGATATTGGTGAAACCGGCTACTCAAGCTGACTTGTCTCAAATATGTTTGACACCCCACATGCCAAGTGGTATGAGGCTGGGAAGCTATGGGAGGAGGTATTAGGTCCAAATTTTATAAATAAACTTGACGTCGTCTGGCCGAGGGCCACCCTAAAGCCTGACCTGCAACCGCCAGTATTCGACCCCGCTAACGGAACGCGCCCCTAGCCATGGCCCACCCGAGTCAGGCGAGCGCTGCAGAACATAGGTATAATCAAAGCCCTTAACTTAATCGGCAAGACAAACCGAGTCATGTACACTGTAAATTCAATACACTTTAAAGAATATACCACTTTAAATTAACAACACCGTGCAACACAAGTGCGATGTAGGAGTGCCCGGGTCATTCACATGTAGTTTTTTAATAAAACAGCTGTGAGTGCTCCCCTTGCGGCCTTCATCCTGATTTCAATAGCGTAATATGTGACTTAATTAAAACCGCCCCAAATGATCATTTATCATTCGCCACTGGAACAGTCATCAAGCGACGAACAGTCTCCAGTGTGACTCTGATAATTCAAACTTATTTTATATAAACTTGTTACATCTAACTTCTAAAACATATATTTATATTAAGTTAATTACTAAGTTTTATTGTGTGAATTTAGAGCCACTTACATTTTGTTATTAATATAATTTTTTACGAATAACGGAACTTTAGAAACTCTGGCGCGACAGGATGCTCACCCCTCCCCTCGCGTCAGGGCCAGACGCCAGTACAGCGTGACTCGCGGACCGGGAAGGACGCACGCCCCACGGGGAGACATTATCCTTTGTCTTCACTGAACTTCCATCTGGTAACTATAGTCAAACTTCGAAACCTTTTTTAATTACTCCCCGTGTGCGCCCGGTCCTTTTCCGGTGTAGGGCCTATCCCAGCCGCGTAAAAATAACACGCCCCGCACAACGCATTATGCGGGGCCGTGCAATATACGTCACGGGCCGACTCCCGCCATACCATACTTTCAATTAACTGCCGAGTGCACAGGCACTGGCTACATATAATCAAAGACTTTACTGAATTTAATAGCGAGCCGCGGTCCACACAGGTGGGCCCGCGCGTCGCCGTTCACAAATTACGGGATTGGCCGACTCCAATCAAACTCTCTCCCTCAACCTCGACTGGCGTGAGGACATAACTTTAGTGGCGGCGCGTCAGAGCGCCCAGTGTATAATGATAGTGTACTTTATGTAGGGAAATCGTGTGACTGTAAAGTCAAGTGTAATTTGGCAGCGTAATTAAACGTCCACTCCGCACACTCCGTGCGCGACGTGTAAACGACAGTGCAAAACCGTGTACGTTATTTTTGAACCTCACCAATCCAGTTGGGGATCAGTGTCCTATGCTGTGTAGGGCCAGTGGTACAGCAGGCATTAGGGACCCCTAACATCATGACCACCGCCGCCGTTCCTAGTGTGCCACGCAGGGGCCTTCGGACTTCACGACCCACCTCATGGCTAACCACCGCGTTAGCCTGGCGCCCTCCCAGACACGTCTCTTCGCAAGAAAACAACCTTCCCATTAGGAACCTCGCCGAATCTCGAACATGAGAACCCGGGCGACGGCAAACTGTTTTAAATTATTGTTGCATAAAATAATTATACTACGGAAAAATTAATATATATTTTTCGAACACACAACTTAATTTTCTTAACATATGCAAATATTTTTTGATGTAATAAATATTCCTTAGCATTAGTGATTGGGTGGTCAGTCTGCTGGTAACCTCTGAGGAGGAAGGACCCATAAAAATCTTTTCTCCACTGGGTTAGAGCCTTGGACTCCAAGGTCCATGATGCAAGATAATTTTATATTAAAATTGTAATTTAATATTTTTTTTATGAATTCTAAATTTATACCATTTTTTTTTGTGATGGTAATTACACATTTTCAATATGGAGGACTTGACATAATCATTCAATATTGTGAAATCAAGGTGGCGGAAAGTTTAAAGAAACAAAAGGATAGATGTGATGTCATAATTCAAAATAGTGTAATCCAAGATGGCAGAAAGTTCTAGATTCCAAAATGGTAACTGTGATATAATTATCTAAGGGCGCGGTTACACGGGACCCTGAACTACTTCAGGTGAACATGTTTAAGTAAACACGTTTACAAACGCGAAAGTGTGCGGTTACACGGTAGTTGCTGAAAAGTGTGTTTAGCTCTAAAACCGATTGTCTACTGTCAACGAATGACTGTGTTGTTGATCTCTATTTTATAATTGCATCCAGAAAACGCGGGATTTTCTCACTTGTTTATACAGCATTATCAGCAGAAATGAAATGTGTTTACATATTGCTCAATATTTTTTTACAAATCGGGAATTCAAACATGCACAGTAAAATTTTTAAACTTATTTTTTATTATTTTCTGAGCGAGAGTACCTATCTCAGTTTTAAGAAAATTAAGGTCAGGATAAATTTAAAAATATGTATAATTATCTGTTGGTTTTTTTGTTCCATTCGGTAAAATATTACTCGAACTTGTGCCAGAAACACTTTCCATCTAGAATTTCTGCAAAAGACTGTTTATATTCTAACCAGCCAATCAGAGGCTAATGTAGAAGATATGTCGATCTGAACTACTTTGCCAACCTGTTTAAGTTAAATGAGAAATGGCCTCGAACGAAACATGTTCAGACTGTGTGTAACCGCACTCAACAGCTGAACATGTTCACCTGAAGTAGTTCAGACTCCCGTGTAACCGCGCCCTAAAATCGTAGCTGTGATGTCAATAATTCAAAATGGCGGAATCCAAGATGTTTGAAAGTTTGGCATTCCAAGATGGCAGCTGAGACATCAACATTCGAGATAACAGAATTCAATATGGCGGACATGACATAAATCAAAAGGTGACTGATATCACAATTGAAAATGACAGAATTGAAGTTGGCAGTCAGGGTCAAAGTCATACAAGATGGTCGCTGGGGCCAAGATCTACTCGCCAAGGAGTGGTAGGTTTTCTTCCATATCATTTAAGTAGGTATCATGCTGGTTGCCACTTTCACTCAGCAACTGACACAGAACAGGGCATCAGTCATGAGCACAGGCCCCACTGGGGGTGATCCAAGCTGATGCATATATGTAGTTGGGCCTTCAGCTCTTGGTTCTGGTGCTGTATTGGGTGGTAGGTGGGTATTGTCTGGTGGTCAATCTGCTGAACACTGCACCATCCATCCTTTCCAGCACTTTCCCAGGTACTGGCTGCTGTTATCCGAGAGGATGGACTGAGATTACCCTTAACATGGCAAAGAATACACGTGTCAGGACATCCGGGATTATGGAGACTCGTACGTTTCCACACGGGTAGGTCTCTGTCCAACTCGCGAACAAGTCTGTGACCACTAGTAAAAATCTGCCTGGGGGTGTCCATGGATACAGTTCCATTACGTACAATGTTATGGTTTGGAATGCTATGGTGGGATCCCGTGGTCGCAGCTGTTCCTCTTAGTCTCGTCTCTGGGCTTCTCCGCAACTGACAGGTCTCGCATTCGTGCACGTATTTGCATATGCCAGGCCAGTGTAGTACTAGAATATGGCAAATCAAGTCTGGCTTTGCCGTGGTGTCCAGCCATATCATGGTCATGGAAAAACCTTAGAATGGCTCCCGGGCTTCGGGTGGTACATAGGTCTTCCAGTCCATGGGACCTCCAGGCATGTGGTTCATAACTACCCCATGTTGCACGCAGCAGGGTTCCTGAAACTCCATGGACGCCTGATGGTGCCATCAGTCGGCTGTCAGTGAGGCATCTTGCGCATCAAGCACATGGCAGTGTATGTCCGCAGCCATGCATGGTGGGTCATAGTCCTAATTTCGTCAGCTGTTATGTGCATGCATATTGGGTATTAGCTTGATCATTCACCTATACGACTGGGGGCCATGATGTCTTTGCAGTCTTCACTATCGACTAGCTCACTCTGGTCATCTGACTCGTGGATAGGCAGGTCGGGTAGCTTCAGTAAGCTACAGATGCAGCTGTGCAGTGGCGTAGCGTGGGTGGGGCGGAGGGGGCGGCCCGCCCCGGGCGGCAGCCCGCGGGGGCGGGTCGCCGGTGAAGCTGGTTGAGATCTGATCTATGATTCATTCATTACATGTGTCAGACACACTATAATGTTCCATTTTTATCTAAAATTTTGCGCACCAACTATTTTTTAATATTTATTTAAAAGAAAAACTGCGAAATCACTGACAGAGCTCTTTATAACGTTTGTTTGTTTACATACGAACGGCAACATCGCATCACGCCGCGCCGCCCGGCGCGCGCGAGCCGAGTTGAGCGGCACTCCTTATTATGTTAATTACTCATACAAAATCTTTTGTTTCACGCGTCGGCCCGTGTCGATGCCTTTCTTTCGCACTCATTGAATTTAGTACTACGCATTGTACTGTAAAGTTTGACCTTAACCCAGGGCAAACCAAACAACTTCCGCAAACCGGGACACAGTAAAACTCCTATATTGCCCCGTACCGCGAGCGCAGGTAAACCCAAAAAAATATTAAAAACCCAAACTAATAGCAGGCTTAAAAAATACTAATAAAGTTGCGAACAGTGAGAGGAGGCAGCAAGTTAAAAAGACGCAAAATTTATATGACAACATTTAATATATATATATATATATATCATAAAATCGTTTCATCACAAATAGGCGCATCCATCATAAAATACATGCCCTATTACTACTTATAAAAAAATAGCTCTATAATAATACTAAAAAAATACTTTAACAATTCCCCCAAAAAATTATAATTTGATCATATACTTCGGAGCTCCAAAAATTAAATATAATTACCAAAAAGGCATTAAAAATATATAAGAACATATTAATACAAATACAAATATAGATACGCACCGGGCGTATCACCGCTGTAAATACCAATTAACATAGGCGAAATCTAGCAAAAAAAAAAAAAGACACACCTTAACATGCAAATAAATATACCAAAAATTTAGCAAATTACAAATTATGGGTTTACAAGCCCTTCTCAGTTAAGTCATTTTCTAACGGTCGACGCCTTTTTTCTTCTAGGTCTGGCAGGGATTGGGTGAAACACGCTGAACGTAAAATCCCAGTTTCAGTTTTATTAGTCCGTTAATTTAAATCCCAAAAATCCACAAATTATAGTTTCGCACCAGGGGTCAAAGGGGCAATCCTTGTATTGTTTTTCTTGCAAGCTGTTTGGCAATTCCGGCTCTAACTTCGCATCTGATGAAGGATTCAACAAATGGTGGAAGCTAAATACAAGAATAGGAGACCATGAAAATAGCCTGGGCCATGAACAGAGCTTCTTGAAATGGAAGGAGTTGGAAGTTCGCCTGAACTGTAAAGCAACCATCGATCAGAAACAACAAGAAGTTTTCGAAAGTGAGGAGAAGAAGTGGAGGGATGTACTGTACAGGTTGCTGAATATTATCCAGTTCTTAGCCAAACAGAATCTGGCCTTCAGAGGACATCGAGAAGACATCATTGACTTCTTCGAACCAAAAGGAAAAAATGCAGATCTCAGCAACGATATAATCGCGAAGATAACATCAGACGGACTGGACATACAGAATCTGAGAGGACAGGCTTATGACAATGCTGCCACAATGTCAGGGATCCACAATGGAGTTCAAGCCCGGATTAAAGCACTGAATCCGAAAGCTATATTCGTTGCATGCACAAACCACTCACTAAACTTGGCTGAGGTACACGCTGCTTCTGAATCAGTGGATTCCGTGACGTTTTTTGGAACTCTGGAGAAGCTGTTTGCCTTCTTTTCCGCATCAACTGTTCGATGGAACGCTTTGGTTGCTGTCACAGGTCAAGCAGTAAAACGAGTCACTGAAACGCGCTGGAGCGCTAGACATGTAGCTGTCAAGATGCTTAAAAATAAGTTTGAGGTAGTTCTTGAGGTACTAGAACAATTAACAGATTCATCTCAAACTTCCGAAACAAGATTGGGAGCCAGTCTTCTCCTGACAGCCATGCAGTCATTTAACTTCCTAACTTTTCTTGGCTTTTGGGCTGCAGTGCTACCTGAAGTAAATGACGCACAGATTTACCTGCAGCAACGAGGACTAAGTGTGGATAAGTGTGCTCAGAAACTCTGCGCTTTGAAAACCCTCTTAGTGGAAAGTAGAGACCGTTTCATGCAAGAAGCAATTGACTTTGCTAAGACTCTCTGCGAAAAACTCGGAATCGAACTCAAAACGAGAAGAATTCGCAGGAAAAAACGCATGCATGGCGATGAATCTTCTGATGCAGCTTTGTCTCACGAACAGGAAATCCGTCGAGAGATTATCGCATCATTCGACAAGATCATTCAAGAAATAACGACTCTATTCCAGCAAATTCAAGAAATATCGGACAAGTTCGGATTTTTGATGCCAGCGAAACTTTTGGACAGCAAGTTCGGGGATCTTTCCCATGTATTGGAAGACATCGACAAGGACGAGTTTCAGATGGAGCGGAAGCGTCTTCAGCAGTTTGTTGTTGCCTGTTCTGAATCAGAGGAAGATATAAGTGGTAAAGGACCACTGGAGCTCCTCCAGTTCATTCAAAAACTGAATCTCGGAATTTCGGTTCCAAATATAGTCATCTTGATTCGTATATATTTGACTTTGGCAATTAGTGTTGCAAGTTGTGAAAGAAGTTTTTCGAAGTTGAAACTAATAAAAAATTACCTCAGATCTACTATGAGCTCCGCTAGACTATCAAACTTGGCTATATTGTCAATTGAACAAGAATTGGCTGTTAATATTGATTTTGACAAAGTTATTTCTGACTTCGCTGCTCATAAGGCCCGTAGAATCTGCTTGTAAAACCGCTCATCCTATTTTAACTTCAATATAAGGTACCTCATTGCATGTGAAATTTAATTTTAATTAAGCACCTATAGAATGGGGGCGGCAAAATAGGTCTCCCGCCCCAGGCGCCGAGATGGCACGCTACGCCACTGCAGCTGTGGGTTTGTCGTTCACCTCCACTGGAATGAAGAGCAGAGGTGTCGGATCAGAACAGCTGGCCCATGGCCACCCGTCGACCCATGTGGTTTTTTTCAGCTGGTACACAGATAGGGTCATATATATATATATATATATATATATATATCCTATATATAGAGAGAGGGAGAGAGAGAGAGAATGTGTGTATGTGTGTGTGTGTGTGTGTGTGTGTGTGTTTTTGTGTGCGCATATATAGTTACAAGTATGAGATACATATGTTTTAAAAAATGAAAGGGAAAGGTTTTTATACAGTTTTACCTGCTCATTTTATGTATTTATTGCACAAAATTAGCTACAATTTTCTAATTTTGCATGATTATTGTTGATGAACAGCTATTAACATAAATAAATATTTTAATAATACACAAAACACCTGAAATGTAAGAACAGTAACATTTTAAAATGCTTAAATAAGCTTTTAGAAAAAGTTCAACAATTTATTACAGAAAAAAAAAACATTTTTTTAAATAACAGAAACATCAAATAGAACCACTACTGTCTTACAGGCTATGAAACATTCTTAGCTGTTGATTCAAATAGTTTGTAATTTAAAAAATTGGGTTATGTTCCTTTTCTTTTTGCAAATTTAACCTTCACTAACATTTATTAACTAAGGTGGTACATCTTTTAATTTCTATATCATTTATTAAATATGAAAAATGTATCTTAATATTTAATAATAACCTTTTTTGTTTTTCTAAATGTCTTTACTTACACATTAAGAATGAAGTTTTTTCAACAACGTGGCAAAAATTAAATAAGCATAAACAGCACTACCACAAACCATTATATTACCATATTACTATAAAAGTTAAATAGTAAATTCAAATAATAATTTTTCACTGAATAAAATTACCATAATCTTAAATACTGTGCACTATTTATTGCATAAAATACACCATTTTTACACACACAGGACATTTTCTGCATGTTAAATGAATGGATACGTTTAAACAAATAAATTTTTTTTCTGAAGAGCAGATTAATCATTACAAAAATTTAATTGTATGAATTTAATTTATTTTTAAAACAAAATTCAAATATAGGTATAGACACAATATGTATCATATTGTTAGCAATAATCAAGTTTTTCTCTGCCCCTCTAATAAAAAAATAATAAAAAAACATAAAAATAATATTTAAAAAGTTTTCCATATGACTTTACAGCTGTTAATGTTTCTATGATGAATACATCATTGTTTTGCTACAGGTTGGGCCCAGTAATTGTATAATTCATTGTGCACATTAGTTCCTTACTTGTAACAGGAGTTAAAACAGCCCTATTATTCTTGTTCAGGTATTGTGGTAGGTTAAGTCTTGAAGGAAAAGAAACCATTTACTACATGTACTGCATTTCCATGACTGTACATTTAGTACGTACATGTTGCACCTCTTCTTAAACACTAATACACAACTGTATGTCCCAAACACAGCTTTACTGCAGCACACAAATGAAACATTAATGATACTCAAAACTTGTTTGAAACCTGATAATCAAGCTCATTAAAATAAATTTCAAGTAAAGCAAAGGCTTATATAAATAAAATCAGAGATCTTGCAAAAGGTACCATATAGACTAACTATATGCCATTTTATACATGGTCAATACCTAAATAGATTTTAATCATCACAACTTTTGTGCCAATAATATTCGGATGAAATTTGTTTTATACAATGAATATAACAATAATTCTACATTTACTGTCGTCCTTTTGATAATGGCAAAAAAAAAGTAATAATTTTTCAATAAGCTATTGAACAAATTTTCTCAAAACACACCTGCATCAACGAGTTAAGTAAACTATACAGTATTTCCACAAACAATGAAAAGTTGTGTAATTGCCTTCTCAGACCAAATGTATCAATTACTTAGTTTGTATAAAACTTCCTATAAAAAACTTGAGCACTAACAAATTTTTATATATAGTATAAAAATGTGCCTTACCTCTGCTTTCATGAACACACTGGTACAAGAATAACATCTGACACAAAATGTGATTTCACTAAAATAATTGCTTCAAAAAGCTAAAATAACTTAAAATCACACTAAAAATTAAAAGGAACAATCATGTTTCAGGCTGAAACAAATAGTTAACATATTAACATACTAACACTTGGCATTTGTACATAACTTATGGCAATGTACAGAACTACAATGTTACAGTACATGCTGATATTAACAATTCAATACAAAAATATTTCAATATTTCTCTGTTTGCACATGTAAGTTGGTGTTACAATATCACACTGCTATAGATTTCAAACAATCTATTCATGTCTTGCTATTGTAAAAAATTCAACCTAAAAAAAAATATATATACCACTGTTAAAATGTCTCCGTATCATCACAGTCTGCAGTGTCGTGGCCAAATACTGAAACAAAAAAACAATTAACGTAAATATTAAATACATCACTTGACAGAAAAACTGAAGTATTGAAGACATTAAAGAAGTGAAAGAAAATTATTAATAACATCATTACCATGGTCACCGGAAGAGTGAAGCAAGATCGAAGAGAAAAAGTTATTAAAACGAAAAAGTTAAAAAAGAATAAATAGTTAAGACTACACGGGGTGTGCGCTTCAAGGAGATGGTAGGTTCTCTCACAGTGCCTCAGTGCTGCTGCTCCATCACTTCCCCTCATCACCTCATCATTTTTATCAAACGTTGTTTCTGACTTAGACTGAGCCCTTTACTGTCTTATTTTTAATTTTTCCTCGCTTTGCGTAGTGTTGATGTTAGATTCTGAGATTTATATTTTCTTCTTTTAGAATCGTTTGTTGTATGGATTTCAAATTTTAGAACTGATCATGACAGATAATTTTGTCTCTCGGACTCGGCAAAGCCGGATTCCCCTCCAAGAACAAGTATTTACTCATCTCATTTACAGGAACCCTGCCTCGGACAGGACGAAACACAAACACGTGGATATCACTCACAACAAAAGAGCAAAGAAGTGGGAGGATTGAGAAAGCATAGTAAATGAACGCATGATGCAACTACACACTTATTAAACATACAAAATGTATGGTCGATAAGTGAATCCAAAGATATAGTGCTGGCTGGGCTGCACAGTAGAGTCTTTTTAACTGGGCCAATTCTACAGTGCCTACAAAAAAGTAACACACTTTCTCGACCAATCAGTATCATGGATACATACCGAAAATGGAAACTGAAATTTTTTTTCATATAAACATAACCAGTAACACAACTCAACCAATAAATAACTGCTTTAATACTTGTTATTTCATCAAACATATATCAAAATTTCATGACCAGAAAAAATATCTACTAACAGTATAAACACCCCTCCCCTCAAGTTTCATATCTCTGGTAAATTTCTTTTAGTTGGGCTCCTATTTTACCATTACCGGTATAAGGATAAACCAATGTTTGCCCACAGGATGATGTTTAACTTGGTGCAATGCACGAATGCCTACATTCGCACTGCATCTACCTACGTGCATTCACTCTGCGGTTATGACCAAAGCAGACACAAGACTAGTGTCACGTAGGAATGAGACCAATACTCACCCTCACATATCTCGCAGTAAGGCCTCTCCTCTGCGGGCTTCTTTTTCGCTTTGACCCGTTGCTGCGGCGGAGGCGATTCATTGGCTTGTCGCGGGCAGTCTTCCGTGTCATGCTGATCGAACATGTCACATATGTCGCAGAACAGGCGTGGTACAATCGTTTCGCTTTTGAGGCCATTCCTGAAAAGAATACAGAAAGCATAGTTATGACTGGGATTTAAAACTGGTTGTTATAAAATATCCAGAAACCAGTTATATGTTAACTCAGCAGTGGCCTTGCTGAGATTTAGTAAAGTGGGGCTTCAGATTAATGGGGAACTTAGTTGCCCTTCTAAAAACCAATAAAAAGGTACAAATGAAGCATTTATGTAAAGAACATTTAAAAAGTTTAGGACCATTACGAAATATTACATATAATTTTCTGCCCTTAAACATTCCATACAATTTTTCATTATATAATATTTTTTTACTTGTTGCTGTCAAACACACATTTTTTAAGTTTTAATTTTTGAAATATGTTTATAATTTGCCAGAAATAAGTTTTTGCACATTTATGAAAACATAAAACTTTGATACAGTTCATTTTAAGGAGAAAAAATATGGACCATTATTTTACTGGCATCTTAAGAGTTCCATTTTTCTTAAATAACATATTTTGGTGCAGCATTTACTCATGCCAACAATTTGACATTTAATCCATAGTTATAATTTTATTTCCCCATTTTATACAAAACAATAATATAAATTTATTAATGTAACTGTCTGTACAATATGGAAGGTGAACTTTAGTAAAAGTACAACTTCCTAGTATGAAATATTTTATGTTGTCTATAGAGCAGAACAGAAACTAACAAATATGTAACACCCAATTGCACTAGATCAAACTTTATGGAAAATAAATAAATATATATTAATTTTGGCAAATTTATGTATTGTTTTTGTTTAAGTTGAATTATTTTTCAAAATACATTTTAAGATATACTTTAAAAAAAATTGAGCCGTGACAAGGGGAGGATCCGAGTTGAGGTTCACTGTTGCATGCGATGAAGTTGGCAGCAATTCCGAGGTAAGCTGGTGAATTCAATGACTGTGTACATTATGTGTGAGATTGTATCTAGCATCCAATAGCTGAATAAAGTGTGCAGCTAAAACCACGGTTTATGATCAATTGTTACTAGACCCTACACATGTCTAGAAATAAAATATAACACTCACTTATTTAGCTTAAGCTGTGTGAGTTGAAGTAAGAAGGTGCTTCTTTCAACGTCCTGAAATATCTTGTCTGAGTAGGTCCTAGGAAGAAGGAAAAGCCCTTTAAAGATTTTAAAGTAGAGTTTGAGGGATATTTTTTTGGTTGAATTGTCAAGATAGCAGCGTGGTGCAGTTGCCAAGTGCATTGTCTGGTAATCAGCTGGCTCACGTTCGATACCCACTCGTGTGCCTTTTATCCCTTCTTTTTTTTTCTCTCTCACAATTCAGATAATGTGGCTCTAGCAGCTTTTTCAAATCCTCTATACTCTGCCATTACTATAACTTTTGTCCTACTGTTTGTAATAGTCTCTACAGATATGATGTGTCTTGCCATGTGTCTGCGGTGATTTGAAATAAAAATGCATTATTTTATTGGAAAATGGAAAAAAAATGTATTGTTTCTGCTGATAAATAAATAGCAGCATAGATAATTGCTCGTTAGAATTTTTGTAAATGTTTTTCTTTTATTAGTAACCTCTCCCAAATTAATTTAAATATTTTAAAATTTTAAAATATTTAGTGTCGAGCCAGATTGCAATCAATGCGCATGACCACTGCATTATGCCATTAACTTGACAATACAAGAAAAAAATATCCCTCAAACTCTACTTTAAAATCTTTAAAGAGTTTTTCCTTCTTCCTAGGGCCCACTCAGACAAGATATTTTAGGGCGTTGAAAGGGGAACCTACCTGCTTCTACTCACGCAGTTTAAGGCAGGAGTGTTTCCAGATGCAACTCACAAGTTATATGCGTCCACATCCACAGCAGGGATCCCCATTTCTAGGATCTCGACTCGGGCTTTTAAGTCCTCATTCTTCCTCTGCAGGTCCACTATCACCGAGTTCAAGAAGTTTACTTGCCTTTCTGCAAAATCCTTTTCCTCCGCAATTTTTTCCAATGTTTCGCCTGAAACATTAATAATAATGGAAGTAATATCTTACAGTTGTTTGAAGTTTGCATTATTGACACATCAAAGGACCAATAAGGAAATTTATCTGCATAACATATTAGATAGATCTTTTTTTTTTTCTGTCAATGAAACCACATGGATATCCAACATTGCCAACATTGTATACTGTATATAAGTTATAACAACATACCATTTTTGCTGGAATCTCCAAGTGCCTGGACATTAGGACTTTTTACTCCTGTCTTCTGAGTTAGTGGCTCCAAAACCTAATTAATGACAAAAGAAGTGAATGTTGTAATAGCTTACAGTAATACCAATTTGATAAATAGCATCATGAAAGTTAAAAAAAAAAAAAAAAAATTGTTACTTGTAATGAATCAATGGATGGCCAAGTTAGTTAGGCTTTTCTTGAAGATTAAAAAAAATTATTTAAAAGTTTAGATCCATTCACTAGCATCAAAGATATCGAAATTGTATGTAGGACTTGAAAAAAACTTAATAGTGAATAGAAAACAATCAAATTACCTTATTTAAACTTTTTGAAGCCAAATTAAAAACATTTCCTGTGTTCTTCTGGTGTTAGATACAAATATTTTTTAAAATTTTCTGTCAAGAACCAGAGTATGGCTGCTCTGTTATTATCAATCAGGAATATTTAGATTCATTATCAATGGATTCCTGTATTGATGTTTATTTTTATACAATTAAAATATCTTGATAGTTTTGTGCTATATTTAACTTGTTTTTTACCAGGTTAGATTAAATTGGTATTATTAAACACAAACCAAAAATGTCCTCAAAGTACAGTTGAATAAAAATAAGAGGGTATATGACTTAAGACTATGAATACCTTGTTATGACCAATAATGAAACATTCATAGAAATCAATAATGAAGTTAGATAAATATTTTTTAACCAATTTCAATAAAGCAAAGCAAAGATGTTAACATACAAAAGATTTTACACTGCAAACATGCAATTAAAGTTCACCTGTATTTTATTTGTAATGATTACGTACTTACAGGTTTTCCTTTCTCAGAAATTTCTTTTTCAGAAAGAAGTAACTTTGTATCACTCAAAGCCTTCTTCAAGTTTGAGATCTCTATTTCACTTTTCTGTTTGAGCTCGTGTTCACTGCAGTAACAAAAAACCACATCAATTAAAAAATTAAAAAAACTATAATCTGCTCAATATTATTATATAGGTACTCTCTTCCATTTGCAATTCCCTAGAAACTCTATAACAACAAATTTGCCACTCAGTTATCTAAAAAATGAAAGGCTTTTGAATGCTACTACTCATGAACCTTCACATTAAACAGTCAGGAATGTAACTAGAGCGGGGCACTTGGGGAGGGGGAGGGGGCAGCCTTAAACTGGCAGAGTAATTTTTAATATAGATATTTACTGGAATATCATAGTGTTAAGAACACAAAATAAAAGTTGGAAGGCAGGTGAACTGAATTATTTGTATTGAAAAATACATTGATGTATTAACGTCACATATTTTAAAAACTGGTATTTTTTGCATACCATCCAACTTGTGATGAATTCAAAATGAAATGACTGCAAATTTATTTACCATCTAAGTTGAATAAAAAATAATTTGGAATGGTGAAAATAAATGTGTGGTGGCGAAATGAGGTGCTGCCGGGAAAGATTTTGGTTTGGTTGGTTTGAATAAAAAAAAAGGGGGGGGATAGGGGAAGGGTGCCAAGATGAGTTTTTGCCCCAGATGGAAACTAGTCCAGATATGTTCCTTGACAACAGTCAGGTAATAGAAACTAACATTACACAATGTAACAGTTCCACCTCTTTATAAAGAACTCCTCTGTAGCCAGCACACAACAAATCAGTCCTTTCGGTTTTATTACATAGAGGTTTAACTGCATCTTTTATTATGATATACTCTTCAGAACTATCAGACTGCTACATGCATACCTCTGCTTACTGTCATGAAGTTGTTTCTGAAGAGTGGCAAGCTCTGCTGTCAACTCTGTGTTGTTCTGAGAGGTCAGCGACAGGAGTTCACAGCGTTTGCTGAGTTCATCCCTTTCGCTCTCCGTCACGTGGAGTTTCCCCTCCAACTCGTCAATGCGAACCTTCTCAGACTCCCTTGGGTAACAGAAAAAAAAAATATTTTAGTTTATTTTTGTAACACAACAATTTTCTTATTTTAAACACTGTATTCTCATTGACTTTCAATTCAATTACCTAACATAAAAACTGAAAGAATCATTGAAAGGGAAAAATTAAAACAAAACTGTTTGTCTACATATTTTTGTAAGATCATAAATTTCATAAACAAACATTTTGACAAAAATATGCACATTTAAAAAATATGAAATTTTGTAACTACTTATAAGAGTGATAATTTAAAAAAAGAACACAAAAATAATTTAATAATATTAAGTGGCCATGGTGATAATATGGTGAGATCATTCACCTCCCACGATAGTGATCAGTGTTAGATTTCCGGGGAGTTCATTTTTGAGTCTCTTATTTAGGATTTAATTCCTTGATTTCAGTTATTATTTCATCAGATTATATACTCAGATACAAAAACCTGTATTAAACATCAACAGAATGATGAACTTGTGTGATACTGACACTTGTAATGATGTTTTAATAACACTTGTTACAACAAAATTTGGCCATAATTTATGAAAAAAATTAGTGTTACCACATTAACTGAACTATACTCCTATTAAAACAAACAAGACTTCTGGTAAATTGACTCCACCCCCGATCAATCTTTGAAAACGCAAATGTAAAATCCTGATTAATAAACTAGCCTGACTAGTCAGAAATCACACGATGAGTGGAGTATCCATCCCCTTATTAATAGGATATCCCCATATTACTGGGGTATCGACAAATGAATGGGGAATCACAGTTATTCAGACGAAAATCCTTATTTAAAGTATTGACTACCTAACTGAGTTTGATGCCCCTATTAAAAATTTAAAAATTAAAACAATATTCCATATTTCAAGAATGCGCTATTGGGGAAGAATCAATTAGCTTCGAATACAAAACCACTGGGCTCTGAATCCTTCAATACCATTGGAATTGATGGAATTGGTAAATTCTAGAATTGGAATCAACCCATCACTAGAACTATTACATGTGAGAAACGTTGAGCACGCTGCTGTTGGCTGATGGGTTACTTCAGGGTATTCCTATGCATTTCCACCACTACTCCATTGTAGAACCTCATTCCACTTCATCCTTCACAGGTCAGCTAATGCAAATGCCCAACTTGTTAGTCTCAGTTATACTCATAGTTTACTGACCAGTAAAAATTAGGTAAATTTTGTAAATTATCTTTTCTGCATGCATTTTTATTTCTGACTTTGGTGCCACAGATAACCCCCTGCCACAGTTTAAATTTGGCCCTACCCACCATGCAGAGCTAAACACTAACAAGTATTTTACGTTATCTTTACGACTACCCGAAGACATCTAAACTAAACAAGACAGATAACCATCACTTCATCAGCACTACTAATAGTGATGTATCACACAATAAACCCAAGTTTTCGTAGCAAAGCCTGGTACTCACAGTTTAGTCCTCACTTCCTTCGCAAACTCTTCCTCCTGCTTGGTGCGTTCTAACTGCGTCTTCACTTCCTCCTGATGCCTGCCAATCTCGTGCTTCAGTCTTTCCACCTCCTGCAAGATTGCAGCAATCTTACCATCCCTTTCAGATACCAGCTTCTCTGTTTCGCTTTTCTCCTTACGCAGTTTGGCGAGTTCTGCTAAGGCATCTTCCATCTTACTGCGTTCCTCCTGGACCAACTTTTCCGATTCAGACTTCTCCCTTCGAATTGTTTCAAGTTCTTCCATGATGGCTAACAGTTTCGAATCTTTTTCTTTCACTGCTGTTTCATTAGAACTCTTTTCGTCTTTTACAGTAGCAATAATTTTTGTGAGCTCCGTCACTTTCATTATTTGTTCTGAAAGCTGTTTTTCGGAATGAGCTTTATCTTCCTCTAGTTTTTTCATTTGTTTATTTACTTCTGTTAGTTCTGCCTGAACAGCTTCCATGTTTCTTTGCAAGGAAGTGTTGGCATTTTGCAGTTCGTCCACGTTTGTATTCAATTCAGACAATTTTTGGTCTTGCTCTTTCACCACATTTTCCAAATCTGCTTTCAGCTTTTTGAATTCCATAATCTCCTCATTGGCGAGTTTAATTTTTTCATCTGCTTCTTTGATATATTTTTCTTTGTTGCTGATTTCTTGTTGCATTGAAGCTATCTCCTCACATTTTATTGCAAGTTCCTTGTCTTTATTCTCTGCTGAACATTTTGCTACTGAAATCTCCTTTTGTAGACTTTGAATTTTCAACTCTGCTTCTTGGTTCTTCTGTTCCAATATATTTTTGTTTTCATCAGTCAACTGTTCTAACTTAGATCTCAAATCTTGTTCACTTGCCACAAGCAACTCAGATTTTGCCTTCACGTCATTCTCAACAGCTTCCAGCTTTTTTCTGAGAGACACTATTTCGGTACTCAGTTCATTTTCCTTCTGTAGAGATTGCTCAGAAGCTTGATTCAACTGGGCTTTAAGATCTTGTATAACTGTCTCATTCAGATGATGTTTCTGCTCCCATTCCGATACCAAATTAACCTTTTCCTCTATTTTCCCCTGCAGTTCGCGCTGCAATTCCGATAACGTCACCTCGTACCCTGATTTCAATTCTTGTACTTCTCTCCTGAACCTTTCCTCACTAAGTTTTCTCTCCGCTTCCTTGGAGTTGCTCTCATCGTGTATTTTCTGAACGAAGCTGGCGACCTGCTGCATCTGCAGTTGCACGTCTTGAGTCGACTTCTCCCACTGCTGCCGAGTCTGTGTCAACACGTGGCGCAGTCTAGCCGCTGTCTGCTTGGCCAGCGGAACACGCTCTCGGACTGCGTCCAGATGGCCCACGTGCTCTTTCAGCTCCGCGCTCAGCTTGCTCAGCTGGGTGGAGGAGTCAGTTGACGAGTTCATCAGTGCTGACATATCATCTTCCTGAAAATGTTTAGTGCCAAACTCAAACATCTGGCTTCAATAAGTACAAAAAAAATCATGAAACAAAACTAAAATAAATTTTAAAAAAAAGTAAAACAAACCTTTATTTGACTATGTTCACGAACATACACTTAACCAGCTTTAAAAATTGTGAACACAGTTCTAATCATCAAAAATGGATTTAAATCTCCAAAAAAACTTAAATATTCACCTTTGTGTGTTCAGTGTGTTCCAATGCATAATTAAATAAACTACCCGCTTCCACTAATTGTATACGGTACAGAAAAAAAAATCATTTTTTATTTTAAACCATGAAAATATTTTCAATTGGTACTGTTCTGTAGGTAAATAACAGAAGATTGTTTTCAAGAGAGTCAAATAGTCAGGGTGTGTACAGTATAAAAACACCTTGTGAGTTATTCAAACCCATATGATCTAAATTACAAGACTGACAAACTCTATGGATACATAAGAGAAACTCATAAATTATTAATTAAAATTAATTAAAAATTAAACAAAATATAGTTGAAAAGGAATATTTAAGCAAGCAAGAACCACCAGAATAATTTAGATAAAGAACAGAAAGAAATAGCAGCTACTGTAATATGTAGAATCACAACCACAAATTACACAAATAAATGACCTACCAGTTTCAGAAAGTACTATCAAGCAGCAGTAAAAATTGCTAAAAATCCTTATTTAACTGTTCACCCCCACCCCTTGTATCATACAATCCAGACTACATAATTTATTTTTACTATCCCATACTGAACCAATATAACTTGCCTTGGTAAATATATTTTCACACTAGTATTATTTTTGAAAAGCAAATATTTAAAAAACACTCTTCATAACACAAAAATTACCCTAAATTTTAAAGAAAGGTTAGGTACATCCCACTTGGACTGAAAGAAAACTTACCAGTTTTTGTTTTTGTTGAGAAATCCTACCAACTTTTTCATCTGAAACTTGTAGTTTTCTCTGAAGTTCCCCAATTTCAAAACGTAAATTCTCCATTTCCATAATCAACTTTTCATTGGCTAAAGCTGATGAATTAAGTTTTTCAGAGAGAGCTGGAAACATAAAATATTTTTTTTCTTCAAAGAATACAGATAAATGAATAAGCTAAAAATACCAATAACCATATAAAATATAATACATGCATTAGTTGTATACTTCATTATAAATAATGTACATCAGTATGTTACAAAAGAACTTAATCTGATAAAATATGTAGTAAGTTCAAATATGTATCAACTTTGAAAGCAAGGTGGTGTAGGATAATTAGGAAATAAATTCTATCATTTTCTTGAAATGGTATAGGATAAACATGGAGAACAGAAATCATAATGGGTGAATCACAGTTCAAACCCAAGTCCTCCCAATAATAAGTCCCATGTTTTACCACTACATCACCTTTCTCAGTTACTTGTAGACTGAATTTAAAAAAAAAAGGTAATCAAAATAATAAGCCAAAGAAAATGTAGATCTAAATCCAACTTACTTGAGGTCTTCTCCTTTTCTGCCAAAACCTCTGCTTCTTTCTTCTGTAGAGCTTCCTTCTGATTGGCACACTCATGTTTCACAGTCGCTAACACTCCTTCTACATTCGATAGCTTTGCCTTTAGCTCCTGCAGCTGTGAATCTTTCTCCTCTAACTGCTTGCCGAATGTCTGATTCAAAGATTCAGAGATTTTAGTAACTTCTGCCTTCAAATTCTCCACTTCCAACTGCCCACTGATTACTCGTGCTTTTTCGTCTTCCAATTGTTTCTGTATTTCACTGATAGTCTCCTCATATTTTTTATTTTCACTTGAGTGCTCTTCACGGATTCGAGCTAGATCGTCTGTCTTTTCTTTCAAAACTTTCTGAACTTCTTCAATTCTTTCTTTTGAGGAACTTTCCAAATTGCTCACTTCACTGATATGTTTGTTAAGATCTTCAGATTTTACCTCAAGTAATCTTTTATGTTCATCAAGTTGTAATTTCAGGTCAGAAATTTCGCCATCTTTCTTCTGCACCTCTAACAAAGATTTCTCTATCTCCGCAGACTTTGCTTCTAAAGATGTTTTCAGCTCACTAATTTCTTTGTGCAATTGAACTTCAGATTGTTTATGAGATTCTGTTATCTGTACCAATTCTTCCGATTTGAGCTGCAGCAGTTTCATACTATCTCCAAGTTGCTCCTTCAATGAGTTAATCTCATTGTCACGTTCTTTAACAGTACTCTCCACCCCTTGCGTGCTTATCTCTTGAGTCCTCCGCAGGTCATCCAGGTTGGTTTTCAGGGCTTGGACTTCCTCCAAATGCTGCAGAGTCAATTTCTCCAGCTGTTGCTTCAGCTGGTTTTCAGATTCTTGTGCTTCAGTTCGAAGTATCGAGATTTCAATTTCGTGTGCTTTACTGCTGTTATCGGCCTCCTCCGCTTTGGCTTTCAGCTCTGCCTGGAGCTCACCGAAACTCTGCCGCAGCCTCGTCAGTTCCTCCCCACTTTTCTGATGGTCCAGGTCTATCGTACTGGACCTCACCTTCATTTCTGAAAGAGCACTGTCCAGTTCCTTGCGCAGCGTTTCAAAATCTTCTCTGGTTCGGGCAAGAGCTTCTTCAGTTTCAAAAAGCTTATTGGAATCCTGCTCCAAACGTTCTGACTTACGTCGCTCTTCCGCTAAGTTCTCTTCCAGTTCTTGAATCTGTTTCACTAGAGCTGCATTAGCTACCTACAGCATAAAATAAAGATAGTTACTAACTTTGAACTTAATATTTAAAAAAAAATCATAGTAACACTAAATAATTAGGAAACACAATAAAAGTGGGTTTGGCTCTGGTCAGCATGCAAGTGATTAGATTCTGTCCTTTTCTCCACCTATAAGAGCAGTTCTTAACTATGTGATCCCAACTTCTACAAACATTAGTCAGTACAGCACTTAAGCCTTTGCACTCAGCACAACTATTAACTTTGCAAAGGCACCAAGAGAACACTACCACTGAGAGCAAATGGTCACACAAAACCACCTCACATTGATACTGCACATGTTAAGCTTCCAGGGTCCTCTTAGTGCACTGTGTTAATAGAACAATGTTAAGATGTAACTGTCTGCTCACAATCATTGTACATTACTCAGCACTGCATGCTGAAGTCTTACCTCCAGATCTGTTTTGATGATGGATTCTTCCTCGAATCTAAACTGGATGTCTTCAATACGCCTCTTTTCGTCTTCAAGCTGGCTGGAGAGTTCTCTTCTCTCCATCTCCAGTTTCTCCACCATTCTCTGCAAGTCCTGTATCCTCCCATCGCAGGCTTTCTTGTACTGAACCAACAGGCATCAGACCTTATTGTGTCTGCAAGTACGCTTCCATAAGCAGGTGTGTAAGCAACAAGAAGTTATACGAGAGAATAACAAGAAGGAAGCATATGAGACAGAAAAAAAGAAGAGCTTGTATTCCTCTGAAGTTTTCTATAGACACAAACACATGCAGAACTTGAAGAATGATTGAATGTGAGAACAATTTGATGAGGATAGGAGCAGGGGCGTAGCCAGGGGGGTTCCCCCCCCCCCCCCTAGCACCAAATCTTTAATTAATATCTTATTCATCACTCATACAAATTTCATATTGAAATAATTAATAAAATTTTTACCATTACAATATTTAAATTTAAGTACTGAAAACTGCTAAAATTGCACTATTTTACACCTTAAAATCAAAATTTTCCCGGGGGAGGACCCCCGGACCCACCGCTTTCATACGGGAAGAGGGAGGGGGGGCATGCTTCTTAACACCCCCCATACACAAATCCTGGCTACGCCACTGGATAGGAGTCATGGAATATTAGTGTGTTTTACACAAGCACAGTAGAAATAATGTCCCAGATTGTGATTCTACCCTTAATCCAAATACTGTGATAATGTAAAGTAGTAAATTTACTGTTAAATTAAAATGTAATTTTAAAGGCAATTCAGTGTTTAATTTCAATCATTAAGACAAACTACTGAAACATTTGCACATTTTTGGATGAGAATGTTATGGAATGTTTACTTTAATTTTAATCATGCACTAATACTTTGTAACATTGCCTTTATTTCACTGGAAAAAAAAAAATTGTATTTTTTATCTATATTTTTCTTTTAACAGAAGCAGAGTGACTCGACGAAATTAAGGTTTTTGCGGACTTCACATAATTTTTTCAGACACAAAGCAAAAATTCTAACTCCACTTTCATGAAAAATTAACAAAACTATTACCACATATACTAAGTAACCGATTCAAGCAAAGATAATATGTAGTATAAATTAGTTTATGCTTAATGTGAGAAATGGAGCAACATACATGGATAGTGTCATAATGAATGTGAATGAATGAATGAATTAGGCTTAACATGTACATATTCAACATTGGGGTCTTGAAGATGATAAGGGGTTGAGAGAAGTGAATGGAGCATTACCAGTATCAGTGGGAGGGGTAAACGGGAGCACCCTGTGAAAACCCACTGGCTCAACAAAACGTTTGTACGGTTACCTCCTTGAGAAAAATCCGAGCTTAACTTCTCTGTCTAAGAAATCAAAAACCAGATCACTATGGTGGGATCCACTGTGACCCATATAAAGCATATGTATGGGAGTGACAGTGCTTGCTACAAGCTGTAAGGGCACAGCTAGGGTGGACGGAACATCAGCCCTGTAATCAGGGTGTTTATGAATCCCTGGTGAACTAATTTCAGGACTTTATCAAAACCTGTTGACAAAATTTTCTTAAAACCTTTTTATATAGCACAGGATCATTGTTTGTACATCCCTAATACAAAATTTAAACATAATACAAAATAAATCTACTATTTTTATGTTAGAAAGCTTGAAACATATACCTATCCTATATATGTGTATATATGTCCATATATGTGTTTCATTTATTTATTCTATGTTTCATAGCATTAAACACGTACATGTATTCTAAAAGGAGATACTAATGACCCACCCCTGAGAAAACAGTCATGCAGTTGAAAGTTTGCTCTCTCGGCACAATTTCATATTATCTTTACCTCTTCAAACTCTTTTTGAAATTTGGCAAGTTTCTGTTCGGCCTCTTCGGCCTGGCTAGCAGCACGAGTCACCTCCGCCCTCTCAAGTTCCCGCTCCTTCAGCAGCTTTGCCACGTATTCTTCCTTCTCCTTCAGCGCATCCTGCAACACAAGCAAAGAGTCAGCGTAAGCACACCAGATCACACAATTACGAACAACGAAACTAGAGACCAGAAATTTATCCAGATTGAGGCAGGGCCATTCTGGATTGTAACATTGCAGAACTGCGCACCAAGAAACTGGAACTTTCGCTGGGCGCTGTCTCGCCAGCCAATCAGGGCGAACCTTGAGGTGGTGTGATGTGTCTCCCCATGCCAGTATTTTTCAGGAAATAATGTGATTGGTCAGTTGGCCCACAGGGTTACCTCCCTTTGTTTGCGTGGTGCGTGGTTAGTAACAGCCGGTCATCGTCAGTGGTCGCCGGCAGTCGTTTCTGTTAGTTCAGTTGTCGCGTCGTCATCGGACAAGTGTGACGTCCGGCTGCGGCAACTCACAAAACAAAATGTAACTTGTATCAAGAAATTCTTTTTTAAATACAAACAATTTTTTTTAGTGTTTTCACTTTTATTTGTTATTATTCCGAATTGCCTTGCCGGGCCAATCTGGAATGTAACAGGATTTAATCAGGGTTCTGCAGTTAACGGAATATGATAGATCTGTTTTCATGAGCTTTGAAAATAAAAAAGAAAGAAAACAAACAGATAGTATCATTGGAAAACTCTATTAACACCACATTACAAACAAACAACACTTAAAATAAACATACCTGCCTGTTAGAACCTGAGAGCTACCATGCAAGAGGAAAAATAATTATCTTCATCCAGTATTCTATGCAGATGTCTTTAATTTAAAGTCTAGTTACAGCAAGTCATAGATACATGACCTACCTAAGCATACTGTGGCACGAAACAAAAAACTCTCTCAAAGGTTGATGTGAAACAAAAATTATAACTTTATGATAAATATGTATACAGTGAAACCTCATTAATTAATAAAAACCATGTTATTACAAAACTCTCATTAAAACGAAGTTTTTTTTACAGCCCCTAGAAATACATACGAGTTATAATGCTATGTAATTTGTTTAATACAAAAATATGGTTACTATGTAACACCAAGTTGTTTTTGTTCCAAGGATAATTAATTAAAAATAGTACCTAAAGGATGGTTAACATAAACTTTCCAGAATAATGTAAAGAAAAAATGATAAGTTTCAACTAACATAATTTTGATGCCATTGCTTTGTTTAGTGAGTGTTGGGAAAAAGAAAGCTAGAAATTACATATATGTCTGAAATAATTTTATTTCTTTATGTGGGTAGTTTCTAAGCCACAGGTATAGCCATCCTAATATTGTATTACACAATGACTAAAACAAATTGCATTTGGTGCTGTATAAAAATGTGTGTGCTAGTTTCCTTGACACAATTCTATCTTTTTTTTTGTTTTGTTATGCATTTACTAAATGAAAAAATATATATTTAACTTTCTTCTAATTTGATTAATGAATCATCTTAAAGTTGTGATTAAATATTGTAAGTGACAAAAAATTAGTGATATATGGCAATAGTTCAAGATTTTTTGTCAAATAAAACAAATCCTGAGCAATCATCATAAAAGAATAAGCTAAAGTCTAGTTTCTGCCATTTACAAAGCTGATGTTTCCCGACTGAACAGACCATCTGCTGATTGGTCAGACTATCCTTCAATCAGGGCCCACCTCAGGGACCAATCACAGCTTAGCTGCAATCTGGTCCTATATAAATACTGCGCCAGAACACCAGGCCTCTGTAATTAATCACTAGGGACAAGATTACATGGTGAATTGCGATAAAACCGAAATAACACCGAAATGCACATTAACACACCATGAAACAACGAAATACAAGTTAACACCCTACAAAGCACCCAAATGCAATTAAAATAATGAAACTAAGTAGCATTTTCAATCAAAACTTAACTGTAATGACAAAAATTTAATCTTTTAAAAATATAATTCAATGAAAGTAATTTATTTGGCATGAAGTTTGTACCACAATTTATGTAAAAAAGATTAGAAAAGTTTACTTTTTTTTTTCTTGCAACTGTAATTAGTAGCTTTGAATATATATACTGTATAGAAGTCGCGAGTGGATAGGATTTACTCTACGTTTTTCAGGAGCGTATGATGACCAGCTTGGGAACTTCACCACTGCAGGGCGCTGCCGTAACGCCCTGTATCGTCTTAGGTTGTTATTTGCACGTTAGAGCGCAGCACTGTCGCCCTCTGTCATTCCCCCGCACCCCCCACCCAACATTCACTGCAGCTCAAGGTCGTTCAACGGGAGTTTGTGCGTTACAAAACTGTAGGGATGAGAGGTGGGGTAGAGGGTGGGTGGAGGACAATGTGAGGGAGGGTGGGGAAGGGGTGTTTGAAGAGTTCGACACTTGTCCGCTAGGGACCACCACAAGTCGATGCCCTAGAAATGGTGGCGATTGCGGCGGTGAATTAACCAACTACCTCAAACCGTATTAGAAATTTTAACCTGGGCTGGCGACTTCTATACAGTATATATATTCAAAGTTAGTAGTTAGCTCATTTTTACATTACAACATTCATACATTTTTCAATACAGAAATACTTAACAGATTAACTTTATTTGTTCCGAATAGTTAGACATACTTATAACAAATAATTATATTGTAAATTTCATCATATATCAGTTAAAATTACACTGTTTTAGAGAAATTTGTATCATGGAACATTTAAGCATCATATTTGTTCAGGAATATGCTATTTTTAAAGACAAAATTTTTTGGTTTTATTTCCAGGCTAATTTAGTTTTTAAAACAGGAGTTTTCTGTGTTGTTTTTATTTTTTATGGAATATGTTTACTAAAAAAGACTGCACATTACTGAACAAATATGGTACTTAAATGTTCCATTATACAAATTTCTCCAAAACAGAGTCATTTTGACTGCACTTTTAAAATATGATTTGGAATAAGCATGTCTAACTTTTCAGAACAAATAAAATAAATATGTTACATATTTTTGTGTTTGAAAAATGTTTAAGGTCGTAATATAAAATTGAGAAACTATCAATAGTAGCAAGATTAAAAATAGTAAACTTTTTCTACTTTTTAAAAATTAAGTAATGGTACAAACATCATGCTAAATAAATCACAATCATTGAATTTAATATTTTAAAGATTAGTTATCTGTCATTAGAGTTACATTTTGATTGATAATGCTGATTAGTTTCATGATTTTAAATGTATTTCAGTGTATCAACTTGATTTCCGGTGTCATATGGTGTATTGACCAGCTTTTGGGAATTATTTCGGTTTTAACACAATTCACCACATAATCTTGTCCCTAGCTATCGTTTTTAATAAATATATTTCATAACAAATGAAAACAGTAACACTGAAATCTTCTGTTTTAAAAATAAAATTGGCCTGAAAATACAAACGATAAAATCTCCTCTCTATTAACCACCCTCAATAACGGCTACGACAAGGCACCCCAAAATGTCGGGCACTTCATCAATTACAAGGACGCGGCCTCAGTCCAGAAGCCTATAGGTAGTTGGTGACTATGGCCTCGAAAACCTACGATCTAGATTTAAAATTGATAAAAATGACCAACCACAAAAAAAAAAAAGTACTCAATGTTATTAAGTAGTGAGTAAGCTTTAGTTGTGATTCAACAGGGCTTGTGTAATGGACACGGCAAAAATTCTGATGGGTCAAAAGGACATGTAGCGCCATAGAAGTATCTTCATTATTTTGAGAAGCTCAGCTATGTCATACATCCAGGCCAACTACTTAAAATTGTTATAAACGTAAACATTATCCTGTGATGAAATGTAAATTTTGACGCTATTTTATTTCAGGAGACAAGATTGAGTGTGCATGCTGTGATATATTATCATCATAACCACAGTTATCGGGTATTTGAACAAAGTTCATCATTTAAATACTAATTCAGACTTCAACTAAAAAAATTAATTTTGTTTGGTAATTTGCATCAATGCATTCCACTGCTGCACATGCATCATAAATGTAAGAACAAGACAGCAGTGAAAGCATTGCTTTCTTGCTGCTATTGGGAGAAACTAATACCTGTGACCAACCATTTGATAGCGAGGGCCAAATGAAAAGACTAAACAATCTAGCAAGCCATATAACAACTGCAATAATATAAGCAATACAAACAATGTTTGCATCTGCATTTTTTAAATTTTATTTAAAAGCAATAACTAACCCACTCTCTTGTCCCCAAGTTTCCTGATTTTATGCCATTTTAGTTTCCAAAAGAATACTAGATTAGCAAACAAGCAATTTGACAGTAAAAACAATATATGGCCCTTGAAAGGTATAATTTACAATTTGATATTTCACAACAATGGGCTGTCTTGTCTGATTTAAATCTTATTTCGCAGTCAAGCACTGTGAAGTCCTGTCAGCATGGTGAGATACTGCCCAAGCCTTGGCAGACACTCAGAAATCAGCAGCTGTCAAAAGTGCGGACTACATCAGACTCCACGGCGAAACAGAAAAAGTCTTTGTCTGGCAGGAGGCTGGAAGCTGTGACTACGCCAGGCAAGATGGAGTGCAAAGCTCGGGGAGTACAGAGCAAGTGTGTAATACTCACTATTTCTGTGATTTACAGTACAAGATCTGGGCAGGTCAACTTCAGGAGAAGGCATCGAACCCAGCTAGCAGCCACTAACAAGATACTGGTTTACGACGACAGACACTACTGAACAAGGACGACCAATGGCCAGCAAGTCTTATTCAAGTCAGTGAGCGGAGGGAATGAGTTCCCGTTCTGCAGAGAAATAAGTAAGCACTACCCCCCTTCCTGATGATGATGACAATGATGAGGATTTTCGTCATAAATAGAGCAAACTGTTGTTAGTGAGCAGCGAGTAGCAGTTCCAAAAGAGTAACATTGATCAGCGAGCTGAGGGAAGAGAGCAAGTACCGCCACACCTGATACCCTGGCCGAACAAGTACTCGCTGGGGCCAAAGCTGAGGGAAGGACGAGACACTGCGGCAACAGAGGTGAGCGTGCCAGGGCAGGACGATCAAGATGATCGACGGTGATCGTTCATTCTCGGGATCCGAGGTGGAGGAGTACTTGCTGGGGCAAGTACAGACACGAGGAGCCCGCCAAACGAACACCGCTGCATCTATTCAGGCAAGTAGGCAGCTCCACCCTGCATTGGCAATATTACTTACTCATGAACACATCTGATTCTCAAGGCCTTTATGTGATACCTAATACGAATTCCCTTCATGGACATTAGTGAAAGTTATAGACGTGTAGTAGCAGCGAGCTTAAGCGAGAACTCTTTTTTTTTTCCTCAGACTTCAAAATTAATATTATAAAGTCAATGAAAGAGCAGCTCTAGTTTATTTGAAGTCTTTGCTCTGCTCGTCAGTTGTTGGTCATTAAGCTATAAAATTTAATGGAAAAGCCTCTAACAATAGCAAAGTCTCTGGCTTGTTTCTGATGGTTTTGGCGAGCGCTAAAGAGGAATTCATGCCTTATGGAGATGTAATTAATTTTTGTTATTTTGTTTTGATTCATAGGTGTAGGGTACAACTGAATTCTCAAAGGCAGATGCTTAACTCTTGGGAATGAATTGGTTTACTGTAAAATAGTAAAGTTATGTGCGCAATAAATGTTACATAAACAAAAGCCTATTACCTTGGTTTGTAACCGTCAATTTTTCCGAGTTGTTCATTTAAAACAATTATAACCAACACAATCTGCTTTATAATTTGGCATCCATCCATCCATCCATCCATCCATCCATCCATCCATCCATCAATTAATTTTAGCAAAAAATCAAGGTATTTCATTTATACTTTAAAAATGTTTACCATTATTACAAGATATATTAGAATACAAAATGAATCTGGAACCATTTAACAAAGTCAGGCATTTTTAATCAATGGCATCCAAAAGGTAACGTCTGTAATTTTTCAGCATCCTACTACATCAGAGTTTTAAATACCAAATACTAATTACTACATAATTTCAATAAACAACTTTTTTTTACATCCATTATACCACCATACAGAAACGTTCCCTCCAAAATGTATAATCTTTTTTCACTTGTAGGACTAGTAGAGCATTCAATGTGTGACACAAAGCCTATTGTGTCCATATTTCTTTTGGTTTTATATGTTTTTCCTGTCACCATTAAAATGTGGATTTCTATTATAGCTATAGCACCATATTTTGGTTATCATAGTTAAGGCAACTGCACTCTAACTTTTGCAGTTTGCATTCAATTAACAACTGTTGCTTTGTTTTGTTCTTCTTAACTATCTTTTGCCATAATCTGTGACATGTTCAGTCTTATACTTAAAAATAATGAAAAAAAATTGGCTATCAGAATTTCTAAATTACTTCTTAAAACATTATTTTAGAATCACCTATTTATGACTTTCAATGCAGGATGATGTTGCTTATAAAATGGCATTGAATGTAGAACTATTTAGGGTGTATGATGACATCTGACAAAGGACATCAACATCGGATGTAGTATATACCGTAGTCTTGATAACCAGGTTAACGTGGACCATAGCAACCTCTGATAAGAAAATCTCTGATAACATTGACACAATGAGAAAATTATCTTGTTTTTCAGTTGACCCCTTCTCGGAGTAATGTTTTTTCCAGCTTTCCTTTGGTTTAGATTCTCTATGTTTTCGACAACAGTTAGATTATTTTCTAGGTTCTCACGCAAATTTTTCAACAGTCTTTGCTGGTAATGCTGCTTTCAATTGACTTGGATAATGAAAAACCTCATTAATCAATTGTTGTATACAATATGTAGGACAAAATAAAATATGACAACCTTGACCACCTCAAATGTAAGACAGCATTAAATGTAATGTAACCTGTAAAATAATACAATTTCAAATACACATCCAGTGATGTAAGATGACCTGGGATGTTAGAAGCCATGAAATACAGCAAAACTAAGAAAATAAACTGCCATTACCGGGAACAGTACGATGACCACGGAGTATTGAGACAAAATACTTGGCAACTTAAATATTGTGATCCAGAATAAAAGACAACCATCAAAGTAAGGCGGTTACCCACCTAGAAATGAGACTTTGAATAATTGACTATGTGAGTTGAATACAATATAAAATTAAATATATGATGAACTGAAAGATTTTGTATGATAAAACTTTTTTTTAAATTTTTTTTTCTTTAAAAAATGGGCAAACACTTGCACTTGTGTGGCCTCATTCCCTCAACAGCTGAGGTTGTCTATCCGTGCAGCCGCGGCGCGCAGAGGAACGCAGAATAAAGAAGGCTGGGTTGGAGAGGGGGAATAGAGTCATTGCAGCGTGACTTGTTTTGTTGCACAATGTATTCAGTCATTTTCTTAGTGAGCCCACATTGTTTTCTATATGTATAATCAAAGTTGATAAGAGTACATAATCAAAGTTGAGTAAAGATATAAGAGAAATCCAAGGTGGTCAAGTGCTGGTCTTCAGATTATTCTGGCTGTGGTGGTTTTTGACGATACAAGAAGGGACTATTGAAGAGCTAAGTTTCAGGTACGAATAAATGATGTCGGTACCTTAAGAACATGAAGGGCACTGACTCAAGTTTATTTTCTATGAGGATTTATTTGTTGGTAAGGGAACACGAGATGAAATGAAGGTTAGTCTGCTTAGCTTCAAGGAGTTTCCGATAATTATCTTCATAAACAAAGGTGTCAAACATGATTTTCAAGGGCGCAGAACTCCCTAAATACTCAATAATTATTGTAAGAAATCACCTGTCAGGTGTTACTGGTATTCTGAAACAACATTCTATATATTCATAATCCAAAATATGTTGAAAAATTTTACCATAAAAACATTAAAATGTATAAGATGCAAAATTTATAAAATGTTTTGAATATCTGTTTCAGGCATTCTAGTTTTTTTTATAATAAAAAAAATTGGCAAACCTTCCACTGAAAAATTAAAAAATAATAGAAGCTTAACTGAAATTCCATAGAATATGCTGCATATAATTATTAATCACAAAACTTTTGATTTTAGAAAATTTTAAAATTTGCAATAAAAAAATTTACTAAAACATTTATAAAATAAAATTTGCAATTGTTGCAGTTTAACATATAGAATTTATATTTGCTTAAAAATAATTTTTTTCAGAACCTACCTTTGAAAGCTATCTTCAATCCTGTGTTTTAATGTTATTTTCTGGAGACTAATTTTATTTTAAAACATTTTGTAGGCATAAATTTCCCATTTCAAAAATTGACCAATCAAAGTCATTAAGTTCCTTACGTTCATACTGCTTATGTGTAGTGATGATTAACTTATGAATTTTAAAAAAATTTGAAGAATCTTTACTATCTCTAAGCTATGGGAGCACACACAAACCTACATTTTAATGTAATATTTTAAAAATCTCAGGAGCATTTTTAGTGTAAATAGGGGCATGCCTTTTATAGCCAAAACTAAATTATTAAGTGGCATACACACACAGATAACCAACAGCCGGGATTTACATCTTTTTGACAAGTCCATTAGAGAAGCAAAAACAATATGAGTCTGGTGGATCACTGGGCCATATCATGTGGCTCATAATAAAACTCGTATTACACATATTTCATGGTAGAAGGGCATAATTTATGGCATTTTTGTTGAGTTACTAGGATTCAACATCCATTGATAATTTACACAGACTCTGCAGCAGGACTTGAGAAGCCTGGCTTCACTTTAAGGGCATCTTATTTGAAGTCTGCTAATTTCTGGAAAAATCACAACTGTTTTGCCTACTGTGCTCATTTTTGCTGTTTTTGTCATTTCATCTAGGCTTCAGTTGATTTCCATCTTGAGTTTTTTTTTCACGGGATCATTTCTTCTGCAGAATTCTGTTTGCATGTATTTGGAATTTGGACAATAGCTAATCTCTGCTTGTTTTCTGCATTTTATACATACATTTTAAATGTGTATTTATTTTTTCTTTCTCAGTCTTGGTTTTCTATGACAAAAAAAATGTGTTGCAGTGTCATTTTTTCTCATTGAGTTACCTAATCACAACAAATTTTCAAAGAATAGATTGATATTATTGAAAACATTAAACCTTTTCAATATGTTAATTACTTGGGGGAAAAAAGACATCCACGGTATGAATTTTCTAGCATTTGGTCCGAAAAGTGAATGCAGACATGTACTAAGAATGGTTTAGAGAACTGATAAGGGTAAAAACAAAATCACCACTTGGACACACACCACCACAAATTTCATTCAAGATATCAAATAACATTCTAGCACCAGATGATAGCCCCATACAAGTTGGGTATTTATGAAATAACCATTCCAAATGGTCACATACTTCTGAACATGTAAGTTCTTTTAGAAATCTCAGATATAAGAGGGAAATATATAATGTCAACTTGCCTTCAAGCGAACTAATGTAGCTAAGTAAACCAATCCCTCGCATAGCACGTCTTCAATTAATGCGAATTCAGTTAGCACGATGTAAATTTTACTGCCCTAGTCTCGAATAGCACGTCTGTAAATTTCAGTTAGCACGAAATCGCCACAGGCTAAAAAAAATCTCGGAAACGACGCGACGTCAGGTATGGAATTCGAGGGGGGAAGAGTGGTTTGGAATGTGAGGGGAAAGAGATGCGCACGCAGATAAACAAACACCGGGCCGTACTGTTGATGCCCGGTCGCAGACCAGGCCCTACCGTTGATGCCCGGCTGCAGACCAGGCCGTACCGTACAGAAACCAAAGCAGATGAAATTGGACACGTTTTTTTTAAAAAAAAGCAAGATGATAGTGTTAATTTCACCCCAGAAAATATTTAACTAACTTTTATGTTTTGTATATGTACATATTGTACATACAGTAAACTCCCGGTATATCGCGCCCCGATTGATCGCAGAATCTGGTATATCGCGGGTCAAACCATGTCCCCCAGTCAGAAATGAATAATAATAATGGAATCAATGGTTGACAGCCGATTAGGATAATTTTGCGTTGTAACTAACAAATTAAGCATCGGGCAGAAAAAAGCCTAGGCGTAGAAAATGTCCGCAGTAAAATTCTAAACAAGATATCTCCGTACATTATTCCTCTATCTTGTAGGGTTTTCAAATTATGGTCCAATCAAGCCCAGTGATATTTTCTGAAACACTAGTTCTTAACATCGCTTTATCTCACAAATGAAGCATCGGACAGGGGACCTGATAAAGCCCACCATCCAGCGACATTATCCAGCGTGACTCGGCTGTTGGATAAATGGATGTTGGATAGGCTTGGTTGTCGGCAAGCGCTGGGTAGGGAGAGGCTAGCCGAGAACATGGAGAGAGGTAGAGATTAGAGCGGGCAGAAACACGAGGGGGAGTGGGGGAGGGAATGTGTTCACGCAGTACACAGGCAGAGCATGAGTCACTTGACTGAGCAGCGTCGCTGCGTACAAGACAAAATCAGGTAGTCCGGTGTTTAAAATTCCACTCCAGAATCTTAATTGGTACTTTACTGGACATCTGTATATAAATGTTTTGTTACAACTTAAACCTACAGACGTAATATTATTGGGTAATTCATTGTATTATACAAGTTCATCTTTTTACTTTGGTATAATGTTTTAACATTAAATAGTAAAGTAAATCGGCTAGCGTATTTTTAATCTTTGCCCAGGAATTCCCAGTGGTCCAATATTTACGTGAACCATACTGTACCACTTTTGCCGTGAGGTAGTAAACAAGTCCCGGAAATGTTTATGTGTAGCGGTCTCCCGACCTTTAAACAGAGGCTGGGGAATATAACACTTGCCGATCCGAGCCACACACACTCAGCAACTCGACACAGCGTTTGGTGAAATAAGTAAAGACAAAGTTTAACACGGTTTCTAATACGGCGTCACTGATTGCGCTAAAATTAAATTGGCGCAATTTTTGTTTCCCACATGTGACCATTTATAATTTACTGTAAGCATGGATAATAAAGTTTAACCACTTGACACGATAGACGATTCTTTATTTTTTATTGTACGAATGCTAGAATCGTTTTTTTCCTGTATCTGCGGCCTGCTTCTACAAAAGACAAGCTATCTGTAAGTAAATCTAGAATTTTTATTTTGTCAATCAAACTCGGTACTTTGCGATTCATATTCGGTTTGAAGTATCACTACGGCCTTTCTTTTTAGAAGACTTTGACCACAGAATCGTGTGTAACCGCACACACTGCACTTACTTTGTTACGGACACTGACGAAGCAGATACTGTGGCTAACACCACGAGACTGGCAGCAGCAGCTTGTGTGCCGCACATGTGTATGGCGGCGTGTGGCGCGCTCGTAGGCCGTGCGACCTTTGAATATATATACTGTATAGAAGTCGCGAGTGGATAGGATTTACTCTACGTTTTTCAGAAGCGTATGATGAGCAGCTTGGGAACTTCACCGCTGCAGTGCGCTGCCGTAACGCCCTGTATCGTCTTAGTTGTTATTTACACGTTAGAGCGCAGCGCTGTCGCCGGCTGTCATTCCCCGCACCCCTCATCCATTATTCACTGCAGCTCAAGGTCGTTCAATGGGAGGGGGAAGGGGTGTTTGAAGAGTTCGACACTTGTCGATGCCCTAGAGATGGTGGCGATTGCGGCGGTGAATTAACCAACTACCTCAAAACCATATTAGAAATTTTAACCTGGGCTGGCGACTTCTATACAGTATATATATTCAAATGTGCGACAAACTGTGTGCGGCACGCGGAAAAATAAAAACAATTCAACATTTAATATTTATTATTTTTATTTTTTCACCCGTGTTTAGTGGAAACTGCGGATGCAAAGTCCGCACAAAGGCGGGCCGTCTATACTGTGCGTGCTTGCCGACCTATTAGAACACAGGCGGTGTTTTATGCCTTTTGACCTTGGTCACATCGAAACATCGCGGTTATGCAATAACGCGGGTAAAAGTTATGTCCCCCGACAACCGCGTTAAATAGGGAGTGTACCCGTATTTTAATGTTATGTTTGTGCTCTAGGGAAAATCTAAATCTGTTTAAGTATCTGTTAACTGATTTGTTTACATAGCCGCTTTTATAAGAGGTGTGCATAACAAATTAAATGTTTACATATGGCTGTGTGTTTTAAAGTTATATAAAACCGGTTCTTAATTTCATAAAAGTGTTTTAATTTTGTTAAGTTTTAAACGTAATAACAAAGGATCCAGCTGCTTGCAACAGCAGGCAGACAGACGCGCGCGCGTGTTGAAGGTCACGCTTGGGCGGGCAAGCCAACCTGCTGACTGACGGTAAATATGTTACCACTTATCTCCCGTTACACTGTGCCATGTTTTCTTTATCTAACGTATTCGGTGGTAGGCTTAAAAAGATAAATGATATGACATATGCATTTTCAAGTATTATTCTACGCATTTATATTATGTAAAGATTACTTCCCTACACATCTTGGAACGCATTAAATAATTTAGCCTTATATTTATGGGGACTAATGCTTCAGAATACGCGATTTCGATTAACACGAACATTTTTAGGAACGAATTAGCCGTGCTAAGTGAGGGATTGGTGTACTGTAAGAAGATGAAAATTTTGTACCAATGAATGCTACAACTATGAGAAGAAATATGAAACAAAATCAATCCTATACACAGTAACGTACTGATAAAACACAAAATATGTTGACTCAGCAAGGCAAGTAATAAAAAAAACACCATAATTAAGGAAACAAATTTTGATATAAGGAATTTCGCCTAAGATAAAGAAAACTTTCAATAATTGTTAAAACTCCTTTCAACTAATTAAATTGCAGACAAAAAGGTTTCCATTTCTAACAGTTGGCTAAGTATCAATTGTTTGGAACTAGCATTTTTAACGACTTTTTAAAATGCAGTACATATATATAATTTATTTAAGCATTATAACCTATTCCCTGGCCAGACATTAGTGTAAACTTCAGATTTTAGAAAATAATCATTCTTAAATTTCAATGTGTAAAAACAGTTGTTTGAAGGGAAAAAAAATTATTAATTTAAAGGTCAAAATCACAATGTTCATCCACTTCACATTTATGCAAGACTTAACAACTCAATCCAGTAAGAGAGGTAGGTGCATATTTTAATAACACTTACCTGCAGCTACGTTGATACCACACTTTCCTTACCAACAAGCATCGGGAAACTCTTATTGTTGTACAAACCATCTCACAACAACAGAATTTTACATTAAAATTCTGGAATCCATTCTCCAGAAAAGGAAATAATAAAGCAATGACATTTGATCACTTCTACATGCACCTTTCACATCTTCAATCATACATAATTCATGCGCTAAGAGAACCAAATAAATAGGTACCGTGAAATATAAATGCAATCACAACAATATCAAAATACAAGCAAAACACACAGCAAACAAAAATCAATGGAAAGGGTTCATCTTTATTTAATAAGTAACCAAAAAATAAACATTTAAGCAGCAACAACACAAAATAAATATTACAATTTGGAATTACTATGTTCATAAGTATAAATGGCAGGGACAAAAATGCATAGCAATAACCAAAGAAAAGGGACAGAAAGCATTATTTTTAACAGAGATTTCCCCCAAAATGCAGGCACTTTCAAAAGAAAAAGCATAATCAAAACTACTGCCAACTGATGAAGCATAAAAAAATACAGGAGAACATCAATTATTTGGCACACAGTCCAATATTAAAACATTAAACAAGTGTGTGTGATGTCTGTGTAGGTAAGATATGATATATACATTTGAGGTGATTTGCTGAAGTTGTAGGCTTAAGGTCATGCCAATGCTCTTCGACGCACACAAACAACTCAGAAAAACTCATCACGCTCTTCACGAATTTTACCCTGCATAAAAAAAGAACAGAAAAAACTTAATGCATTGTTTGAATATTTTACAAAATATCAAATGAAAAATGTACAGTTAAAATACTTATCTAAAATGCTCATCTACAACTATCCACTACACAAACTAATCATTAATCTCTACCAATATCTAATCTTTAGAGGGAAAATAAAGCATTACCTAGTGTGACAATAGCAAGAAGTAATACTTTAATTTCCCTGCACGAACTATCAATAAAATACCTCAAACTAATCATGTGTCACACCTCTCACTATTTCACCTTGTTGAAGCTTTCACCTAACCCAGAAACTGCTGTGTAAATAGTGTTAAATATTAAGAGGCCGTGTCAGTAAATGTTTATTTCCAATATTCTGCTCTAGAAGTTCTCTCTTTTAACAGTGAGATTTAGTGGCTTTTTCAACCGAAGGAACTGTAGCCGCAGCGCGTGATAAAGCTACTATACCCTTATCACAGGATTAGTGGGAAGGTTGACAGCTCGAGTTTACTCGACGAAAAATGTATCTGGTTCCTCGACAATCTGAGAGGATGACAATCTGACCGGCGGCTCACTAGGAAATTGCGGATGCAGGGATTCAGAATCAAGAAACCTCACTTATACAACTATGGTATGAGTCGAATCTAAAAATTTTAATACTTTAAACGTATCGGAATACAATTAATCTTCAAACATGTGGTAATTATTCTTTATCTGGATGTAATAGTCCGTGATAAATAATGTTAGTTGACATTAAAAAGTATACGAAATTCATCATGTAACGTTTTAAAAGGATAATAACATAAATGCATATGCTTAGATATTGCATATGCATCACACACAATCTAAATACAATCTCACTTAAGTCAGACTACCTAATTTTTTACAATGCACCATCATACAGTTTAACAGAGGTAGGTGAACCTCTTATCGACGTTGTTTCAAAGAATTTAAATTTACAAATATTATACTATTTATCTTAATACGATATGTAGCCTACCTTTATGAATACGAACTTACAAAAAAATTATTGAATTTATCACATTACACTTTAACATTACACAAGACTAAAACACTAACAAAACTTAATTTTATACATTGCTGTAGCATATTAGAAGACGAAATAACTCACAAGACTAACATTAAGAGGGCTGCATTACAAATTTACTTTACAGAGAAGAAAATATCCTTTCAAGATATTTCATTACCTCATTCATTACATAATACTGACGTTGATGTGATCGTAGATATAAAGTATTTAAAAAATATATTCCATTATGTTTATGTAAATATTTTGAAAACGTTATTGCTTAAAGATGCTCATTATTTAAATAATAACGAATCTTTTACTTTTATGTACTGAACAAACAAAATACTTATAAGTTAATAAGAATAAGCTTAGTTGAGTAACATCTTCAATTTGTATTGAATTCAATGTACATATCGAAAATCATGTACAATGAATGCAACAGATTGAATTCAATAAATATTTGATCTTGTGAAACGGCCATAATATTGATGTAGATTAGGGACCGGAAAAATTCGCGGTTTCGACGGCCTTCAGGATAGACTGCACATTCCCCTGTACACTCGGGCAAATAACGGCAGCAGTGGCGTAGCGTGGGTGGGGCGGAGGGGGCGGCCCGCCCCAGGCGGCAGCCCGCGGGGGCGGGTCGCCGGTGAAGCGGGTTGAGATCTGATCTATGATTCATTCATTACATGTGTCAGACACACTATAATGTTCCATTTTTATCTAGAATTTTGCGCACCAACTATTTTTTAATATTTATTTAAAAGAAAAACTGCGAAATCACTGACAGAGCTCTTTATAACGTTTGTTTGTTAACATACGAACGGCAACATCGCATCACGCCGCGCCGCCCGGCGCGCGCGAGCCGAGTTGAGCGGCACTCCTTATTGTGTTAATTACTCATACAAAATCTTTTGTTTCACGCGTCGGCCCGTGTCGATGCCTCTCTTTCGCACTCATTGAATTTAGTACTACGCATTGTACTGTAAAGTTTGACCTTAACCCAGGGCAAACCAAACAACTTCCGCAAACCGGGACACAGTAAAACTCATATATTGCCCCGTACCGCGAGCGCAGGTAAACCCAAAAAAATATTAAAACCCAAACTAATAGCAGGCTTAAAAAATACTAATAAGGTTGCGAACAGTGAGAGGAGGCAGCAAGTTAAAAAGACACAAAATTTATATGACAACATTTTATATATATATATATATATATATATATATATATATATCATAAAATCGTTTCATCACAAATCGGTGCATCCATCATAAAATACATACCCTATTACTACTTATAAAAATAGCTATATAATAATACTAAAAAAATACTTTAACAATTCCCCCGAAAAATTATAATTTGATCATATACTTCGGAGCTCCGAAAATTAAATATAATTACCAAAAAGGCGTTAAAAATATATAAGAACATAACTCCGATAGACTATCAAACTTGACTATATTGTCGATTGAACAAGAATTGGCTGCTAATATTGATTTTGACAAAGTTATTTCTGACTTCGCTGCTCATAAGGCCCGTAGAATCCGCTTGTAAAACCGCTCATCCTATTTTAACTTCAATAAAAGGTACCTCATTGCATGTGAAATTTAATTTTAATTAAGCACCTATAGAATGGGGGCGGCAAAATGGGTTTCCCGCCCCAGGCGCCGAGATGGCACGCTACGCCACTGAACGGCAGTTCATTTGCTGCTGACTTGTTAGTCGTCTCAGCTTGTTTGTCTGTGATTCGATCCTTCTTTGGTTGGTGTTTTATAATTGGTTGAGATTCGTCCAGATGAACAGTAAGCCAATAGCAAAATCATCTAAAAGGTATATGTATTTGACTTCTAGCCTATCGCCGAATGAATCCGCGAATTTTTCCGGTCTCTATTAATTATAGATGCTCACATGCATCGTGAGAGTCCGTATAAAGCCTATTACAATTCTATAAGTATACATTAAAATGCTTTTAAAATATACATGTGTAATATAATTAAAACTTTTTTAAGTAAGATCATCACAAAAAAAATGAAAATCCTTCAACAGTAAGTGATGTTTTATAAGATTTTAACAAAACACACTTACAATAAGAGAATACTAATCATACCACATAATTCAACACAAAATATACATTCCAGTAGGCGCTACGTAAAAACAACTTCTATTTTTATGCTGATAACTCTGCATTGTTTTATATATATCATTATTTCTAACTTTTAATATTCTCTACACATTAACTGAAATTACTTATTTACAGAGTCTTAGCTAATGTTGGTCTGTACCACATACAGTACGTACGATATCTCTACGCAAAACACATACAGTTCATTATTAGTAATATCAATTATATTTCATGAACATAATGAAATTAGTATAGGCCCTAGGTTGTTCACTGTTAATTGAGTACTTCTGAAGTATTTTCATTGTGAGTTAACATACATACCAAATGCCATTCTTCCAGTAAAGTTACAAAGAAGACAAGAAGATAATATAAATATGTATGTAGTACCATATTTTAAACCCCTATTAAATGAATAATAACTCAATCTCTATTCTGGACTATTAAGTAATAATTTTTATTAATGTTATTTATAACTTAAATAAAATGACAACTAACAAATTAGTAAAAAAATATAATTACGTGCGATATAGTGTGACATTTGTACTTGGACGGCAAACGAATATAATAAAATGTCTATGACAATGTTAACTTTACTCATTATTATGGAAAGAAACAAAATGGGCAGATAAGCATATTCTACGCTGACATTTAAAAATGCTCAATTTAAAATGAACATTCCAAGAAAATTTATTTTATATCACCACAAAAAATCAAACTGCGGCGTCATTTTCCCGATGACAAACAAAAAAGTTGTATGGTCGCGAATAATACATTCGTATGGCGTCACATCAGCGGAATATTCCCTTGGCATAAATGTGTGAATTCTGTGGCACTAATGGAGAAGTAAACCTTCGCTCGAACACAAAAACAAATGAACGAACAGCTTTTTTTTTTTTTTTGATAAGATGTGTAATCGGAGACCCCTGGGGTGGTTGAAGAGTGTCAGGTCGGTCGCCAGACCAGATAGTAAAAGCTCAGGGGCTGAGGATAGAAAAGGCATATCTCCAAATTATTAAGTATAAATGTTGTCATGTAATAGTTAAAGACTTGATTACACCCAGGTTTATAAACCCATCATGATCATGAAGACACTGATCGGAAGGTAATGTGCAATACATTTCAATGGCGTTTTCAGTTTTTGCTAAATAATTATAAATATAAGCAAAATTTCAATGTATCTGGACAAATCAAAATATTGATAATATTATTTTCATCACAGAAATAATATATGATATGATAAATAAATTTGAAAAAAGCGGTTATGTTAAATGTATTGTATACTTTCAGTAGGCAAAATTTCCGGCCCCTACCTCTTATAGACTTTGAGAAAAACTGCCTTTTAAAATAACATTGATATAGATAGGAGCGCAAATTTGTGACACGGCCTCTTAACTGTCTCCTGTGGTATTATTCATGTCATAAATATGATCATTAACTTCATTATTTTCTCATGCAACACTACAAAAAAATGCACATGAAATATCATAACGTATATTTAAAGAAAGCATAAACACATGCCCAAATAAAGTATGTAGTTTGGTACATATAATTAACACTGATGAGTGAATTTCCTTTGGAACTAACACTGACTACAGAAACTGAGATGTGTGTTTTTCTAATTTTATGAGTGCATACTACAAGATAAAAGTGAACAATTTTGGTATGAACAGGAAAGTTAACTCCAGTGTATCATAAGGTTGCTATTAACTAACTAAAAACCCCAGAAAGTTCCTTACAGTAAAAAAAGTCAGTCATCTGAAAATAATCATGAAAAATACAAAATTACTAATTTTTCCAAGTCACAGCAGCAATTATGTTTAGTTTGGTTATGATGAACGTGCACAGGCAGAGCAAAAGCACAACATGATTAAGAATGCAACAGCATTAGTCTTTGGTAAACTCATACATACTAAACTTTAATTAAAGCTTGCATTATTGTCAGTATTCGTCAAGAACAATGAAAACAGCACAATATACATGCAAAAACTAGTTGAACAAAAAAATGTCATGCATAACATGATGCCAAAACACACTACGTTTAAGATGGTTTTTAATGTGTATCAAATTCCAGTCTGCAAGATTACGCTGGACAAGACGTCACTATAGTATTTCCAGAACTATCTGGAGCCTATGTATATAAAGTTTTTGAAAGAAAAACTTCTTAAATAATGCAACCTCTCAACATAGATGAGTCTGCATGTCTGCTACCCAGGAAAATATACATTAAAAAAGATTCCAGTATAGTTTTTTAAAAATAAATGTTCGCCAAAACTCATTTACAACTTTAATATCTTAATAATGTATACATGTCTTAATATTATGCATATCACATATCATATATACAAAATGCCAGACATCGGTTAACTCTGATTCTTCCATGAAACCCAAATAATTTGTCTAGCACTATTGTTTGCTACCAGCTACAAGTATACACTGCAGCGTTCAAAAGAGCTGAATTTACAAATTTATAGACCTACACATGTACATATATATTGTATCATTTAAAGCTCTCACCTGGAAAGTTCTGGTCCCTGTTGTGGAAGTCGGTGTGCGAACCACCGACCTCTAAAGAAAAAAGCATTTTTCAGCAATACTGCAATGTGCACAAGCCAGTGAACATGATCACACATGCTATGTACTTAAGCCTATTTCTTTTAAGCAAAATGCAAAAACGCAAATCTCTAGTCCTCGTTAGATATAGTTTCAACATCTTATAGTAAACACTGTCACACAAAAATATATCTATAAGGCTTTAACAAAAAAAAGTCCCTTTCGGCACAGCCTACAGTGAATATATTTCAAAGAACCTATTTCTTTCGAAATATTTTGGAAACTTCTATAAACTCCTAGAGCATTTTAAGAACTGAATGTAGCCGACATTAATCCTATATGTTCGACAATATTAAAAAAAAAGATTGATTTAACATTTTCTCATTCCATGCAGCAAAAATATTTTTAATGTTTTTTAACTTAATGCATCCAACATTGAATGTCGTAATTAATTTTATAATACACCTAGTAAGGTAGTTATGCAATAATTTTTGATTTTCAAACACTATTAATGTTCTCACCTAAGACAGTCTCTAAAGTGCGAGGGACTGACCTTTAAAGGCCCTGCCACATTCGCAAGTCATATCTTACTGATGTGTCAGGGCAGATGATGCAAATGGGGCAGATGCGAATATGGCATTTGATTGGTTTACGTGACCTACAACATCAGCTGCTGATGGTAAAGTCGCGCAGAGCAGATCTGTCTGACCAGACCTCGCGAACTTGAACTTCCGAGGTCAGGCAGGTCAGACAGCACCATCTCAATCTGACATCATGAACAATATTGGCCAATAAAAAGTGTGATGAGTACAAAGAAAGTGTTGGATAGCACAAAAATAATAATTTACCTGCAAATATTTTAATTTTAGGTTTTCCTAATTTCGCCTTGGGCATCATTTTGTTGCGTTTGTTTTCTGTTAAGTTGCTTTGGAATGGATTACCAAGTTTCCGAGAACGTAAATAAAAATGATAAACGTGTGTAGGCACCAAATTTACAGGTTTGGCCAAACTATATGTTAAATACTGACAAATTTTCATAAAATGTATCAAAATTCCATTTATACAAAATTTCACTCTCTATTTTGTATAAATCTCTCAAAGTAAAGCCAAAGCGATAATGTTGACTGGATGCATCAGACACGTTAATATGGCACGCTGCTACAGAAAAAGAATCAGACAGCATGGTCGGACATCATAGTCAGACAGACCACTCAGACGGAACTGTACGAATGTGGCAGGGCCTTTAGTTCCTACCCAGCCTGATCGACGGCTGAACTTAAACATATCGGGCAGAGCTAAAACGAATCTCGGACTGGTTAAAAGGGAGGGAGAGAGCTGTATGGTTGTGTAAGGTTGGTGATTGTATTGAGCCCTTCATGATACCTAGCAGACAATTAAAAGGTTCAGTGCAGACAATGAATGAGTAAGTATGTATTAAAATGCAAAACTAAAGCGTTTTTACAATCTAAATTACAAAATGCATAATCTACCAATAACTTAACTCATTCGCCAAGCATACCCACTCAACAAAATGGCCAGAAAAGGGAGTCAAACCCATTATGTCGCAGATGGACACCATGGCTGCTACATCACCTATGTCTGGTGATTAAATGTAGCACCATACAAAACTTGCAATAAAAAAATCGTCCTCTGTGCGACACAGTACTGTAGTTGTGCTTTAAGTATTTTTTTAAACAAAATATTGTAAAAGAGAGGTACTTATCTATAACATGTACTTACCCCTGAAGTATCTCCTATGGCTATTGTTAAGCTGCATTTTAGCATTCAAAAGCAAGCTAGCAGCAGATTAAATTAAATTAGGCCTTAAACCTAATACATTTTTATATTTATTTTTTCAATAAACACTTTAAAAATTATTACAACTGTTTGAAAGGCATGACATATTGCAATTTTTCCAAAGAGTGACTACATTTCAGCTAATACAACAACAACAACAACAACAACAACAACAACAACAACAACAACAACAACAACAACAACAACAACAAAAAGATTACAACTAAAATACGAAAATTGGTGCCAGCTAAGGATACCGTATTTTATAAATACTTAACTACCACAAAAAAATTACTTAAAAATGTTTGCAAAATAATACTAAATTATTCATAAAGAAATATTAGTTCAAAAGACAAACTGAGACAAACCAAGCACAGCAGACATGCTAATAACAGAAGTAAAAAAAATTCTGAATATGCAAAGATGTAACAAACGTCGAATTACAATCCATGCTGCGAAAAAACTGTTGTGTCGCGGTGATGTGTTCATAGCACTGAGCACCTGATAATGCCTCGAAATGACCCTACTTTCATTTAGGAGTGAGCATCCTCTAGCAACGATTAATATTACCAGCCCCCAGTGATTTCAGGAACAGAGGGTTGCGGGCTGTTACAATTCCCACAATGCTGCTCAAAGGGGTATTTTGTGAAAACTAAAAACATTCTTTTTAAACTCATTTTTCATTTTTCGCTAGCCCTATCTGATAACCAAAGTTTCTGATAGTTAAAGCTACAATAATTTGGGTTTTAGCGGACACACAAATTCTGAACAAAAACAATGTAGTATTTATTACTTCTTTTGGTCCTGTTGACTCCCGACATTTGAGTGAATTTCGTTCACATTTTATGATTATCACTACCTTAATATCTCCTCTTCTAACATAATAATCAGTAATCACTGAATAATAACTTCAAGCCTAGTTAGTTGACAAACTTTTATCGGATGAATTTTATTAATATTGAATAGATTTATAAATTTGTTGTACAAAAAGAATGGCTGATCTACTTACATCCCCATGTAAAAAAAAAAAAGAATAAAGTTATTAGTTGTCATACACAGAACAACTACAGGGAAAGAAAGTGGTAAGTTTACACAAAAATTATGAATAGCAAGCATGTCTGTTTTTTAGAGAAACTTCACTTAGAGCTTTACAACTGAAGGTCAACCATACACATCAAAATCGAAAATGAGTTAAAAAAAAATTTAAAAAAAAAAAACTAGTTTAGTACCACACAGGCATGCCAAACATTAATCATACAAAATGGAAGGTAATGAATAAAGGCAGCGTGAACGACTAAACATGCAATGGCACGGTCACAGCTTTAGGAATCGTCTGCACAGCAAGGCGGAATGCGGCACACCTGCGGAGCCCGGTTCCCCCTCAGTTGGTCCCCGAACTCTCCGGGAAGCGAAGCCTACCTGCAAGCTCTTGCTCAAGGACGTGACGCCCAGCCTTACCCTGGTGCCCGTCACCGACGAGGCCGCGCTCTTCATGGACGTCAGCGACTCCCGAGAGCCCGTCTTCTTCAGCGCGGACCCGGGCCCGTGGTGCAGCTGGCAGGACGGCCGGCGGCTGGACGGCGATTTGCTCACCTTGTGCAAGGGCGCGAACAGCCCGAACTTCGGCTGGCACTCAAAATACCTGCGGCAGGGTTGAAAAAAAAGAAATCAACTAATACCATTGTAAGACAACCCTCTCTCTCAACAAGACTACCCAGGTTCGGTGGCAAAGCCATGAACTCGTGAAGGGGTAGCTTTCAAATGTTACATCGGCTCCACGTTACCTGACACCCTCTACGGTGCCATCATTCTTGCCCAGAGGGTCGTCCAGTTCCACCCCACACCACTGGCCCGAGGCGAACTCCGTGGTCCCCATGTAGCGGAGAAGGCCTGCCTTTGAGCCCTGGCTGCTCATCACTATCACCCTCTCGCCCAGCTTCAAGTCGGGGTTAGCCACGTTCTGGGCTGAAACAGGGAGGACACCTCGTCATGATCCTGCTGAGAAGCCTGGCCACACCACACATCTAGTTTAATATGTGGAGAATATACCTGTAAAAAACTGCTGAAGCATGACTTCATGCCTATAAACATTTCAATTCTAAGTTATTACACGATACAGCTGCGACTCGTGATTATAAGGTGGTTAATAGGAAATCCAATATGGAATTGAAGTTTTAACTGATATTATTAAAGAATGTCTTGGCTATGAAAAAAAACTGTTTTAAAATTATTACAGAGTTACTGACATTCACATAGTCCGTTGTCAGTAGGCCAAAATAATGAATACAAAGATAAACACAAAACATTGCTACACTTATGTACGGTACATAAAGTATATGCTGAATTGTGTACTTACTACCACTTAAATAGAAGAAAACAAAACAGCTATTTACCATATTCAGACCTTCAAACAAAAATTTTTAAAGTAAAACTTATTTGGGTATGATGAGAGTAAAATTTCAAGACAGAATTTTAATGCAACGTTTTCGTGAAACATTTCTGACTCAAAAGGACAGAGAATAGGTACTTGGCCAAAGAGATATAGACGGACAACCATGATAAACTGGGAGTTCTCACAGGTGGCCGGAGTGAACATCTTCTTCAGGTGGAGCTCCTTGACGCTGCTGGCCGGGGACAGGGCGGGCGTGAGCCGGCGCGTCGGGCTCGAGACGCCCGACGAGACGCTGGACGACATGCAGTCGTTCCTCTGGGCCAGTTCGGACTGCGACAGTGGCGACCTGGTGAGCCGCGTGAGGCGCGAGAACACTCCCCGCCGCGGCTCGCACTGGAAGTAGCGCACCCCTGCCACCGACCCGTCGTTCTTGCCTGTTCGAAACCAGCGAGCAACCCTCCTAAGGCCTTGGAAACAATGCTGGGATCACCACCTCTACAACTATATTCAAACTTTAAAGTTCAACATTACATGGTTATGCAAAAGCAAGTTCTCGCAGAAGACCACAGGACTACAATATTACATAAAACCAAACTAAGGGCTCATAAAATTCTAAATATGGTGAACGAGTTCTTACAATGTCAACTGTGGCACCACAATGTGTGAGAGACCACAGAAAAATTAATTTGATAAGTATACAATTTGACAGGGTTGGAAGTATTCAAAAAATATTCAATATTTGTGAATAGCTTAATATTCATTATTTGTGAATAATTTGATATTCAATCCAACATTTTAAATAATATATATTTTTTAAATTACTTACTTATTACCAACAGATACACCAATCATTCACAAAAATTTAATTGAAAAAACTGCAACATGTATGAAGCTAAGGTGATTTATTGAAAATTTTTAATTTGTTTTCTGCAGCATTATACATACTTTGTTTTTATATGTAACAAATAATCTGTGATTATGATTTAAAAATTAAAATAATAGTCTATTTTTATGTATTTAACCAAGTGGATCAATAAAATAATTTTCAAACTTAAAAGTTTTACTGTTTAAGAAGAGCCCTGCCAGTTTATTTATTTCCTTTCATGATACAAAAATATATTATGGTTCCATATAAATTTCTCTCTTTTTCATTTTACTGTATTTAGAATCAATTTTTCTTGGACACCTATGAAGTGTGAAAAAATGTTTTACTTAGAAATTGATTTAAAAAATATTCAATATTCGTAAACGAATTGATATTATATTCCAAATTTGATTCGAATTAAAAAAAACAATATTGTATAAACCTACAAATTAATTTCTGTAAATAATTCACAAAACATTAAAAAAATGCAATAAATAATAAGATTCTTTTTTAAAACCAATCCATTACTACAGTAATATTAATTTTATACTAAAAATATTATTTCATTAAAAAAACAACTCTACAAAAAATAATTACTCAAACATTTTTCATGCATATACTTGTTAAAATAAACATTTTCTGAATTTTTTTCATTGAACATTCTTACACAAACTAATTAAATGAATACCATTTTGAGATAAAATATAAACTAATTCACACTATATTTTCCCAATAAGATGCCACTGCAAAGACTTAAACCTTGAGCAAAATAAAAATAAAAATTGTAATGATAAAAATAGTGATATTTACGCACATTGGCATTAACAGTAAATACGAAGTAGCTTTACTATGGTTGAACCCTTTCAAGGACCTGGATTACGGACAGTCGTCCCCCGACTGGTTTCAAGCAAGGCTATGAAGGACTCTTACCGACTGGTTCATCCAACACCACTCCGGCCCAATCTCCAGGGGCGAACTGCGTCTCTCCGATGTACGCAATCTGGCCTGGCTTGCTGCCACCCACCCATACTTTCTCGCCGATGATAAAGCTGTCAGTGTCTTCCGTAAGGATCACGCTGGCATCTGTACATGATACAGCTTGTATAGAGAAAAAGGACATTAATAAACTTATCAGACAAACCTACAAAATCAGTTAATTCTGAAGGCAAAGCATGAACCCAAGGTTTAATATAAATCTTGAGTAAAAACTTATTGGTTGTTAATTTTGAGAAGGTATAAACATCAAGGAAGATGTTTAAGCATGTAGGGTTGTAAATTAAAATATATCCACTAATATTGTGTAAAGCAATATAGAAATACATTAAAAAAATAAGTATTTGGGAAGAAAGTAATTAGGAAGTACATATAAAACCATAAGTCTAACAGTGAAGATAAGTAAGTATAAATTGGGGTTTACTGTAAAGCACGAAAGATTTTGTCTTTCTTTCTTACTTAACTGATCATTACAGAATGTTTGAAAAAATTCATAGAATTCCACTTTTTTTAAATTTCTGCTTAACTTCTATTCAAGAGCGAGGTCTTTAGAGATGGCAGCACACGAGACAAACGAGGGACATTGGGGAAGATATCATCCATGGCCTATGGTAAGGAACCAGACCAGCTTCTTTCTGGAGAGATTTCGGAAAGTCACGGAAAACTGCAATCAATATGGCCGTCTCATTAATTGGGCCCATGATTTTTGGCGTGTGAGTCCACATTATTGCCGCTGCATCACCTCCGAACTAGTTAAAAAATATATATGTACATAATTCAATTTTAAAATATAATTATATATTACTATATATATTCAATTATATATAACTTAATTTAAAAAAATAAAATTCTGATTGTTAAGATGGCAAAAAAAAAGTTAGACAAGGTGCATGATTATGCGTAGAAAAACTAACATAACATGTACTTAAATTTTTTTTAAATTTCAATTTGGTTGAAATTCATAACAGTTCACAAAATTAAATTTATTTATTTAATTTTATAATTTTACAATGTTACTTACCAACAATGTAGTTGTCAGGGCCATTGGAATAGAGTGAGCTATCATTATGCCTACTTAACAACAATCATGCATATTTTGGTGCTTATAAAATAACTAAGCATTCACAAAGCACTTTAGCACACACTGAAGAACACATGGTACTCTTACAGGGGAGGGACAAGAACCCGAAAACGCCATCTTGGTTTCAACAGATTTTAGGCAATACCAATTTTCAATTGTTTGGTTTACAAAATTTGTCTTCATTAAATATATGTAATTTAATGGAACGCCTGAAAATGATAATGACTTGCTTCCTCATGTGAACGCTCATTGGCATTTAGTATTAAATTAATATTTGTGAATTACTACAACTGTGATAATACTGTCAACAGGCTCTATGTTATTATGTCTACGTCAATGCCTTAAACTAAAGTCAATTTTCAATACTAATCGACAGGGTCATGTATTTTTCATGAAAACCTCAAGAGCGCACATTAGACCGCAATAAGGCATGCTGCGCTAGTGACTGTTCCCTTGTGATTGGCGCCCGTCTGCGAGCGAAGCCACCGCCTCTATTTGGCCAGGCCATACCGGACGCGTTTGCTTCCGCAATGGACGGCTGCGATTGGTGTGCCGAACCAGACATGTCGCCGGGAATGAACTCAAGTCCACCACGAAACACAGACAATACTACAACGTTTTAACACACAGCTAGACTTAAAATCTTTTTACAAAAAAAAATACGTGGTCCTACTAAGAGATGAAAAAAATGTTATAGGTAGACAACTGTTGAAACCAATATGGCGTATTTTGGTTACTCCCCCCCCTCCCCCTTAAGGGCAGCGCAGAAGGTGAGGAGCAGGTAAGCAACAGAAGGTGTGCGGACGAAGGCCAGCGACAGAGAGCAGCGTACCTGACAGGCGGCGCACCCCGGCCTCGCTGAGCCGGCGAGCGTGCTGCCACAGAGCTTCCACCGAGGAGACCGCCTCTATCACACACACACACACAGCACGGGCATGCAACAACACGTAAGCCAGGCGGAGCACAACGTGAGGGAGGCAGCACCACTAAACGCTACATCACCGTACGTACATACAAGCAATACCAAACACGTGGCTAAGCACAGCTGAGGGTTGTGAATGTGTCTTTCATTCATTTATAACACAATTTTCTGTTCCAAATATAGTTTTTAAAAAAAACCAAGACCTGGTATATAAACCAAGCCAAGAAATTTATGAAGTACAGTGAAGTGGCTTTTAATCTGGCCAGTTTGGGACCATGGCCACTACGGATTAGCAATTTGGCCAGATTATTGAATATCAAAGAAAAATTCATATGTAGTACAACAGTATTTAAAAACAGTTGTAATATAGAAAAAAAAAATGGATGAACATTGTTCTTCTTAAAAAAAATCATTAAGGAAATGTGCCCATGTAATGTGAAATGTAACCTGCTAGAAAACAAGAAACACTATATTTAAATGAAAACAGATAGTAACAATGAACTCAGAGTCAGCGGTGGCCCTAGACTTTGCAGGACTCTGAGCCACTTACTTTTGAGCCGCACAAATATTTTGGAGATGGGGCCTTACCTGGGGCTTATGTTTTGTATGGAAGAGGCCTTAGGGAAAAAGGGGATTTCTCAAGCTCTCCCTGGAAAAGGGTTTAAAAATAAACTCTTTAAAAAAATTTTTATAAGTCAGCTTGAAACTTAAATTTCAATAATTATTTTGCTAATATATGTCGAGAAATTTTGTGTCATTTTTTTGAAATTTTGAATTGATCACATCCACATTATATAATGTATATAGTTAAGTCTATAGTTGAATGACACTTATGTCACATGGCAGGTGTATCAGTAACAAAGGGGTTGGCACGGGACCCTGCTAGTCAGGGGCCCTGAGCGGTTGCCCAGCTTGCCCTGTCCTGGAGCCAACCCTGTTCTGAGTGGACTAAAAATGCCGGCAGCGCAGTAATAACACCTGACAGCAAAGTCAAAGGCTGCGATCCACCTGAGAAAATCTGAATGTGAGCAGCTCAATTGGTGCCGGGTTGCAGAATGTGTCGAACCGGACAGTGCCAGATTACAGACCTTTCCCAGTGGTTGTAACAATTGTTGCCTTTGTAATAGGAATTTACTTTAAGATGTAAGGGCTAATTTGTTCAACACAATTAAAACAAGAGAAAACATTAATATTATAAAATTATTCTATAAAATACAGACAAACCACCAGTGCAAGGAAACCAAATTATCTTAAATGGGGTTTGTAATCGAAAATAAAATAAATTTGTTACAATACAAAATTTCAAACACCCCCACAAACATATTTGATGATTATGATTTTTACAAATATTTCGGAAGAACGCCTAAAAATGTAACTAAGATTCTCCTCTGAAACCAGTGTAACATGGCAAAACAATGTTATAAAAATCCTTCATTTGAAAAGCTTATTTCTAATGAAAAGAAAACTAAATCAAAACTGTTACAGAAGAACAATGCTTTGAATAACTTTACTGGGTTCGCACAAGAATGTCATCAGACGTAAATGTGATTGATCATACACATTATTTTGAATAATTATTTTAAGAAACAAAGTTCATAAGTCCAGACTAGTAAAGCCCAAATAAATACTTCATGTATGATCTTTATAAACATTAACTATGTGTTCTTGGTCAGAAAAGAAGGGCAAATATCAAGAAAAGCACTAGCTAACATTTTTCTATCAAGAAATTTTATTTATAAAACCAGAACAATCACACTTAACTCTGAAAAAACACAACTTGGCAAAAATGCAAACACAAAATCGTGAGAGGAAATCAAACAGCAATTTACTGCAAAAATATTTTAACCCTTATTCAGTAAATATTGCATTCTAAGATATATTCCAGCAAATTTTTATGAAAAAAAATTTAACATTAAAATATTTATTTCAATACAAATTCTAAAATTTATATTCATAATAATTATATTTTGTAAATATACGTACATTAATTTTTATTTTTGTTTTATTGTTCTGAACTTAAGTCTTTTATGTTTACATCAAAATAACATATTTAAAAGAGTGCCATCAATTTATGTAGCTATATTTGAGATTATTTTATAAACATTAAAAATTATACATCTTAAAGATTAAAATTAAAAGCTTAGATGCTTGATTTCCTCTATTGTGAGACACAGATGCATGCAAGAAAGCATCAAAATCAAAGCAAAAACAAATATGACAACATTGAAGATGATTTAAGCAAATAAAACATGCTAGACATGTAAGGATCACTATAACAAGATATCAACTGATAACCAGCAAAAAGCCTAGATGTATCCTTCAGATAGCCACATGCTACAGAATACAGTCAAGCACAGGCAGTGAAACCATGAAAACCCAAAGAAAACACTCATTAGTTGGAAATAGAACAATTGCATTTCCAAACTGAAAAAGGTTTGTAGAAAATTGGTACTAAATTATATCTTACTATCAGATAATTTTAAGTCCAAATATGTAGCAGCTCATTAATGAAATAGTGTCAATAATGTACCCTTTAAAATTATTTGGTACAAAATATAATAATATTTATAGCAGCAATCTTGCTCACTTCCAATGTGAAGGTTTCAAATGAACAAATTGTAGAAATATTAAGACACTTCAAGCACCAATACAGAGATACTCAAGCACTGGCATATTCTTAAGCACATAATTTTTTTTTATCAAGATTCTTAGAATTTATAAACCTCTAACTTTATTAACTACCATAAAAAAAGTAATATGACATTGAGAATAATGCCAATGCTCATTCATGAAACCAAAAACATGCATTAATACTAGACATATCCCAGAAACAGTGCATCTCAGTAAGCAACACATAATGATGAAAACATTTTATGCCATAAATGATTCTCATAACTAACTATGCTACCATACTCCATAAATTCAACTAAGATTTTGAGAGAATACTTACATTATTTACACTGACTGTGTAACTTAGCAAACTTCTTGAAAACTGGCCACTGTTTTAAATTAGAGATCAGCACAATATAAAGGAAAACAATCTGACAGAAAATAAAACCAAGCATTATCTTAATTTTTCATTTGCCTTCAGCAAGAAAAAATTACTATGAATAAAATTTATTTTTCTTCCCTGCAAATTCTGGAATCTTAAAATTCCAGTGTAAAACATTCAGCTGGCTGACATTAAAAACAAAGTTATCTTTAAAAGATTTGTGCAATGGGAGCGCATGACTTAAAAACTCCAAAAACTTACATCAAGTCAAAAACAAAGTCTCTACAGTGGGGGACCTATGACATGGTGATTGGGAGGGCAATAGAGGTGGTTCCCCCCCCCCCCCTTTTACCAAATCAAGCCTTTGAAGTTGGTTCCATTTTTTTTAAATGTAATTTTTTTTTACATTATTTGGTGATACTTGTTAATTCAACTTTTTTTTTATGACATCAGAAATGCATTAAAATAGCCTTCTAAGGAGCTATTAGTTTTTACAACTTTAGGACTTCCGGTAAAACTGGTAGTTATTCCATACCACCCCAAAAATTCTTTAGTCATATGCCCTCCCTATAATTTGAAGCTGCATCTGCCACTGAGTCTCTAAGACAAAAAAAAAACACCTAGTTGAATTTGGGGAGGCCTTACATAGCAAAATGAAACTCAGTAAGCTAGTTTGAAACTGTGGTGTTCCAAAGAAATTGAATCCTTGGTCTCATTTTCACATTTAAAACAGTGAAAAAGTACACTAAGTACTGTTGTACCTGGGAATTTAAAATACCTAAAGGTAACAAATATACAACAGATACCGGTACAATAATTTCACAAATTTGTGCTACTGCATCTCCTGAATTTTCAATGTAGGAATAAAAATTCAATATCTTTGTAACATATTTTATGCAGTCATTTACACATAGTCTATTTGATGAGTCAGAATTTGACTGATAAACTTTGGTTACAGGTTCATCACAACATGGTCTAAATGGCTTCCCAAAGTTAATTAAAAATAATAGAGAAAGTATGTCAGATTGAATATTAAGTGTCTGGATAAGGTTTTTTTTTTAAACAAATTTGTACAAAAACTGCAAAACTTGTCGCTGTCATTTAAAAATTAAATTAAATAATTGGGGAAAACACATTATTTTCCACACATTAAGTGAAGTGTTGCAAAGCCCAATTTTTTTTCAGAGAAATAATTTTACGTCAGCGTCAGTGGTTGTTGAAATATTATCGAGTAAACATTATACACAAGCTAAGTGCTCCATTTAAAATACTTGTCCATTAACTGAAATAAAAAGGTTGCTCAGCTACAACTTCAAAGGCTTTGGGAAGCATTTCAGACGGAAAGTCAAACATGTGTTATCAACTTATTTTTTTAAGTGATGAATATGAGCCGATACCTAAGACTGTCAGATTCTTAATCACATAAATTGTCTGCTAGTCATTGTGTGTGTGTGGGAGGCGTGTTCTATTAAAACGTGACTGCAGATATCTCGACTGTAACGTTACGGCTTTGCAAGACTGCCGCTCTTTCAAGGCTATGAGCACATGGGGGTGAGGATTGCGAAAGTGGGGGAAGGGGCGGAGACGGTAGCAAAATGTCAGCCGCGACGTGACGTCACGGTTAGAGAACACGGAGCAACGAAAGGTTGGAACGAAGCGATGGACAACCATGCATAACGCGACTGAGGAAATTAGCGAACCTGGACGAACGACAACCAACCACTGTACCACTAAAAACATTCACACTTTTTCAGCACGTCAACACTTCAATCGCAGCTGTGCAAAATCAATGAATAGTGAACGGAGAATATAAATAAAGAGGAAAATAAAATAAATAATTTTTTTACGCTCTGCAGGAATTTCCCAAGTTTGTTTCTTCAATTGTGCGACCAGCAGATGCTCGAATAAGGAAACCAGAATTTAGAATTCAGCTAATGGTATTACCAAAGTACGTATTACACTTCAGCATCTGGTTTCAGCACCATTACAGTAACCCCAACAGCGTTTGGTGCGAAGCGGTCAAAGATCTTAACTAAATATTAGAAACCTTTCAATACTTTATTACTTTACGATGGACTGCACAATGATCACTCAGTGCAGCGATAAAGGCGAAGCGACATTGGTTGTTCCAGCCAAATACTTGTCCCCTCTCTATATAAGTATTTATTTTTTGAGAATATGTTAAAAGTTATCGCCTTATGCTGGAGAGCCTTACTGGGTCTATAACGAACTAAGCACGTACCCGAATTCGCCTTAAGTAATTACTTATAGGCATGGCTGGCCGAACGGAGTTGAGTATAAAAGTAAACGAACTACTTCTCACACTTCCAACTGAAATAATCGTCCCCATTTTGAAAAAAAAAAAAAAAAAAACGTTTTGTAGGTTATTTTTATACAACATTTCAGTATTTAATGTCTTGTAAATCAAATTTAATTATTTGACTGGTATTAATAAATTTGAAAAAATATATATATTTTTACGTATATGCACATGTTTATCATGCACTTTCATACCGATCATTAACTATGAAACAAAGGTAGAATCACAAAGTGAAGTGCAGTAAATTCGTGTGATATTAATAAAATGTAAAAAAATTACAAAACTTCAGCTAACCATCTTTTTTTTCCACGGCATTTTATTTGTTGAAATCAAAATTCAAACACTCTTTTTCGGCTGGCTATTTCCGCTGGAAGAGGCCAAACGCTGAACCCGCCCGGATTCGTCAAGGACGCCACAAGGGCAAGTGAAGTACGCAAGCACACAATAACGTGCTCGGATCAGGTCGCGGCCAGAATCTTCCTAAAAAAAACACCCACGCCCGAGGCGGTACTCGTCCCAACTACCCCAGAGTTATCAGTCAAAAACACTGTCCAAAAGACGCACATACACCAATCTCGCCCGATAAAAACGAAAGTATCTGCAACACCTATGTAAACATTTTGGCGCAACGTTTCAACAAAGACAGCACACCAGAGTGATTATCATGTCGTCACCACTTATTTGTAGCAATATACACAATGCGCCCACTTATAAAATGGTGAAATAAACATATTATATAGCACACGACACTAATCAACTGAATTAGGTATATAATTTCGTAAACATGAGTAAATATCTGAGTTGTTTCTAATTTGAACATTTTAATAAATTAAGGAAGGACTCTCTTTCATAGAATACCACACAGTTCAGTAACCAAACAAAAAAAAAAGCTACATACCCAAGGACTTTTTTTTGGGAACATCTTCACTTCCTTTTCGGACGGCTGAACTGGCCGCACCGTCTGTGTTGCATCGAAACAAACCAAACCAAACCAAACTAGTATAACAAACAAAAGCCATGCTCAAATGAAAATTACAACAACGTTCAAAACATGCACACACGCAAACAAAATTAGCTTTACATGCACTTCATTCATTAAAATCTATCAGACAGAACCAGGCAGTTTGACATCATGGTTACAAGTTGGTATCACTAAGCCGATTATTGACCACAACTTTCAGTTGAAAAACTATTTCTGCACTATGTTTTGCTCGAAACAATGCAATCGTAAAATAAGAATATGACAAAAATTTCAAGTTATTGGACACAAAGACAACCTTGATTTTCTTGTGCAGTTAGCTAATGTGTATTTATTAACATACAAAAATAGTAAATTTAAAGAAGAACCAACAACTCAAAATAATTTTTAAAAATCTTTCACGTATATTTTAAGTTATATTAAATAAAAAATATGGAAAATATTATGTTTCTCTAATTTTTCAGCTACAAGAAAAATAGCAAATATTTCTAACGAGTTATTGAGTACAAAAATAGTTTTCAGGTGGTTTTCATCTGCGGCATGGCCAGTAACACACAGCTTTTCATTCAGAGTAGGAAAATCTGCACTGACGTACATTTTGACACACCTGAAGTCTCGTAGGATCAGCTGAAATTGTTGCTTACCTTTATCCTTTCGTGGCCTTTAGATACTCGATTTTGACAAATAAAAAAAACATATCTGTGTGTTCCTAATGAAATGGTTTTCCGAAGAAACATTAACGATATGTAAAAAAGTTTAAGTTTAAAAAATTGTAAGGCTTGTAGCGGGTAAGTTGCATGGAATGGTTTCGGGGAAGCGTGGAAAACTGAAATCAGAATGATTGGACTGGGATTCAACCCGGGTCCTCTGGAATATGAGTGCAATGTGTGTAACCACTGCGCCACCTCTTACAATTATTATTTTAAAAAAATTTGACACAACAAACATTACTTCCTTACACAACATTAGGGACAGTCTGAAAAATATTGCGAAAGGAAAGCAGTATGATTATGATTAAATACCGTTCTAAATCCGAGCATATGATCTCGTATATTCCTTTGAAGTTGGAGCTGAACCACTTTTTCTTTTGCAGCTACTGAAGAAAGTATTTAACATGCAACCCATAGCGTGCGGATAATCTTCAAACAAGTTATACAACCACAGCAAAACATTTTGCTGTCGTAAAATGTTATATTTGAAATAATTATGGGTAGTATCATTTACCATGCATTTATCTGACGAGTTGTTAGGCCCCGTGTATTTTTTTTAACAAGTTTTGCGGTGGTTGTAGATTTTTTCAATTAAAAATTATCCAGACATTCAGAGTTCCATCTTAAATACTTTCTTCATAATTTACAATAGTAAATAATGTATTTTAGCTCCAAAATCAAAAGCGTATTCCATCCTTGGGAAGCATATTAGATCACAAGTCGTACTGCTTGCTTTCAACTTACTATTTCTTAGATCGAATTCTGACTCAGCGTGTATAAATATCGTTGTGTAACCGCTCAATATTTAAACGGCGACCATTTATTTCGCCTTGGCAGGTGTGTCGTGACAGCATTTCCGCGCAACTGACACGTTAATGAAACTTGCAAACCACGCCGGCAACGTGTGTTTACCGAGAAACGCGTAAACAGAGCCAAGGGCAAACTAATTTCAGAAGGCAGCTTTATTGAGAGACAATTGCCCGCGCTGAGGTCGCCCCGCCTACACCAGCCACCGACGCCGAGTGGCAAGGGAGCGCCGGCACGACCACGTGACAGGCAGGGTGTCCACAATAAAAAAATATTTCGTACCAACTTAGGCGAGAAAAAAGTACTAGATTTAAAAAAAAAGTACTAAATTATAATTTGTTATGGTTTTAACAATTTAGAAAGTTATTATGACATTGCAATGCTCTAACTTAAATATCACACCACACACATATACATTCCATAGTTTTTAAAAATAATCACGCTTAATAATAAAACATATTGGAGTTACTGTAATACTATTATATTAAAGAAAAAAGTACTAGATCTGAGCGTAAATGTACTAGACCACTAAAAAAAACTTATAAAAGTACTAGTTCTAGTTCGAAAGTACTAACTGTGTACACCCTGGTGACAGGTCTGCACGGCTACGGGACCGCGACACGGGGAGACAGGGGAAGGGGGGCAACCTCCCCACCCGCTTGACCGCGACTGCTACAGCCACACGCCGACGCAGCATCTACAGTGACGCCTACCCGGGCACACGCACGGTGTGCAGAGCTTCAGGAAAAACGCCATTTCAAAACTACTCAATATATCCGAGTGTGGTCTGCTTACGAAAAGCTTTTAAGAGTTCGCCGAGGGCCGAAAAGTACTTTTGTTTCCGGATTAAGTTTTTTTAACTGTATTTTTAGAAGAGTTAAAATTGCTAAAAACGCATGTTTTCAGAGTAATTTTTAGGCGTAAAACAAACCATTACAGATTCTTGAAAACACTCAAGGGACTTGCATTACACCTTTATCTTCATTTCTCGGCCATATAATGTTACGGTCACCGCTCAAATTTCACAGTTATACAGTGACGACGAGATGACTGCGCGCCAGTTAAGAGCCTTGAGCTTAGAGGCGATACCGCGCTGGAAGCATCAGCGAGCATCGTAAGTGTCGTTCCACCTCTCTAACACAAATACACACTTGACTGGGCGGGCCCCTTAAAAAGATACAAATCAAGCAACAAGACCAGTAGAATCACGAGTAATGTTCACCCGAGAAAATTAATAACAGTTGCCAGTATAGCATTAAAATTGACTTACTCAAACAATTAAAGTCGTGTTTTCCTACTAATGAAAACGTATTTCACATAATAAAAAAAAAGACAAAAACACATCACAGACGGAGTAGTAAGCCATTTGTGAGTGTTGCAAACAGAACTTTTTGAAATGAATACGAAGAAAAGGAAAAAAAAAAATGATTGGTTTGGAGGATAGGTATTGTCGTTAAGTTTTCTTTGTAGTATCCTTTGCACTTTGAAATCAACCGTTTCCAGAAACCCATAGCAAGGAAATATTTATTTCAAAGACAGACTGAAAGACAAACCAGAGTCCAGCGAGTAGGTACTGTTGTCGCCAGCACTAACCCAAGGATGGACCAGGGGACATAGCATCAGAGCTGTCGAACCGCGTCGCCTCGTTTCAACGCTGCTCGCTGGGCGTGGTTTACTCGACAGTGCCTCGCACCTGGTGGGTAGACAGCCCGTGTAGCGCTGGTAATCACCTGCTTGCCTACCTTCCCGGTTTCCCGACACGGTTCAACCGCTACGGCTCGGGGTACAACAGGCGAGTGTGTCAGCGGTACACTGCACATGTGGGAAACCTCGACCCGGGCTGTCCAGAGAAACTAGGGTCCCGGGGGCAAATGACGTTTTCGGGTCCACTTCCTATTACTTACTCTACAAATTTTTTAAACATTACAATTAAAAAGAAGACAAAAAGACAAAACGTTACCGTGGCTACAACTGTAAACTCGACCTCGAAATACGACGACGTAACTTGCAAGGTTTCCGTTGAATTTTATTGGTAAATATTTCAGAACTCAACCGGGTCCTCGGGAATTTTTTCCCTCCTCTCGTACACTGTCGACGTCCTCATCGTGGGGAAAACAGAAATTGCCGCTATGTTGTAGACAATCAGGCTCGGAGCAATCCGTTTCAACTTCTGCCATAAGTTTGTTCATGTATCTGATAATTTTATTCACTCGATTTTAAAGTAAATACGAAAGCAAACATTGCAGAACTACTGACTATAGGTCTATCCTTTCCTGAGATATATGCAACTGGTGGCCGTTGGGCGCATTGCAAAATGCCTACCTGCTGGGCCTGAGAGATTTTCCGATATCGATTCATCCATGGGAACAATTCTCCAACAAAGGAAATTTCTCACAACACTAGATGCATGGCCCTTGAAAGTTTAACGTGGCGTTCCGGGAACCCCAGTAGGAGGGAAACGTTACCTGTTCTTTTAACCTCCAAAGCGATGCTTCTGTGACGTCATCGGTGTCCGCGATCACCTGTTTCCATTCGACATCCGACGAAGTTCTATTTAGGAGCACCGATTATTCTCTCTCAACCAGGGTGTCCAGAAAAATCCACACACGGGACTCACTGACTTCTATAGGTCTATAACCTAAAAAATGTAGTGTTTTCAATGGAAAACAGCCAATAAGTTGTGTGCGTAAATTGCTTACACAGTAGCAAAAATACTGGAAACAGTGCACAAAGAGGTGTTTCCCGCATATGGAATATAGTCTTAACGTCCCGAAATATACAACTCTGCTCAAAAAATACTTGGCAAACTGGTATTGCAACAAAAAAAAAAGACTGAACCAAGTTCAATACAGGATGATAATTTCTCTAATCATGGGCGTCGCAACCGGGGGGGACGGGGGGGACACGCCCCTCCCCCCCCCCAAATGAAAGTCTTCAATTTCGTCCCCTCCAATAATATATTCAGTTTCGTAGTTATATTAAAAATATGATTTCTGTGATACAACCCATATGTTGCGCATGGTGCATTTAGTCCAATCGTGGTAATGTGAGCACTTTTTAATTCGATCTTCGTGTAAAATCAAAATCAGGTCCGATACCGAATGCAGATATGTTAACTGTGTTTTTACAAATTTGTTCTCTGAAAATATTTTTTAGAAAAAATAAATTTTATATTGCAACCAACTATAATTAGAATATTTAGGAAAGAAAAATGCCTAAAAACCACCTTTTTGCACCTTCAAACCCCAAATTTTCCCGGACCCCCCGCTTTTATTCCAGGGGATGTATATTCCTCAACAACTAAATCAATTGAAGTCCCCCCCCCAAAAAAAAATTATCCTTGCGACGCCCATGTCTCTAATAATCAAACTTGAAGTCCCAAACCTATCATATACATTCCCCGACAGTTGCAGGTTCATCTGACGCCTCGCACGGCCCCGAGAGAACCGCTGGTTGCCCCGTGGGCGGGAGACCCGCATTCCCGTCGACGGCCACTGACCGGCGCGGACGACCCGGGGGGCGACCAGACCCTCCCCGGTCCTTGTAGGTCCACCGGGAGCGGCCCGCGATTATCTGCCCACGGGCGCGGCCGTCTCGCTACACATATGGCCGGCCTACACTCCAGCAGCACTTCTGGTATCATCCCTCAATATGCCATGGAAGTTATCATCCTTCACACGTGCTTGGCAAACTTATCATGAATTGGTGCTACCACTCCTGAATTTGTTCCCATCTCGCAACACTGCGGGACACTTCACATGGCCAGCCTACACTCCAGCAGCGTTTCTGGTATCATCCCTCAATATGCCATGGAAGTTATCATCCTTCACACATACATGGCAAACTTATCATGAATTAGTGCTACCACTCCTGAATTTGTTCCCATCTCGCAACACTGCGGCACACTTCACATGGCCGGCCTACATTCCAGCAGCGTTTCTGGTATCATCCCTCAATATGCCATGGAAGTTATCATCCTTCACACATACATGGCAAACTTATCATGAATTGGTGCTACCACTCCTGAATTTGTTCCCATCTCGCAACACTGCGGGACACTTCACATGGCCAGCCTACACTCCAGCAGCGTTTCTGGTATCATCCCTCAATATGCCATGGAAGTTATCATCCTTCACACATACATGGCAAACTTATCATGAATTAGTGCTACCACTCCTGAATTTGTTCCCATCTCGCAACACTGCGGCACACTTCACATGGCCGGCCTACATTCCAGCAGCGTTTCTGGTATCATCCCTCAATATGCCATGGAAGTTATCATCCTTCACACATACATGGCAAACTTATCATGAATTAGTGCTACCACTCCTGAATTTGTTCCCATCTCGCAACACTGCGGCACACTTCACATGGCCGGCCTACATTCCAGCAGCGTTTCTGGTATCATCCCTCAATATGCCATGGAAGTTATCATCCTTCACACATACATGGCAAACTTATCATGAATTAGTGCTACCACTCCTGAATTTGTTCCCATCTCGCAACACTGCGGCACACTTCACATGGCCGGCCTACATTCCAGCAGCGTTTCTGGTATCATCCCTCAATATGCCATGGAAGTTATCATCCTTCACACATACATGGCAAACTTATCATGAATTAGTGCTACCACTCCTGAATTTGTTCCCATCTCGCAACACTGCGGCACACTTCACATGGCCGGCCTACATTCCAGCAGCGTTTCTGGTATCATCCCTCAATATGCCATGGAAGTTATCATCCTTCACACATACATGGCAAACTTATCATGAATTAGTGCTACCACTCCTGAATTTGTTCCCATCTCGCAACACTGCGGCACACTTCACATGGCCGGCCTACATTCCAGCAGCGTTTCTGGTATCATCCCTCAATATGCCATGGAAGTTATCATCCTTCACACATACATGGCAAACTTATCATGAATTAGTGCTACCACTCCTGAATTTGTTCCCATCTCGCAACACTGCGGCACACTTCACATGGCCGGCCTACATTCCAGCAGCGTTTCTGGTATCATCCCTCAATATGCCATAGAAGTTATCAGCCTTCACACATGCATAGCAAACTTCTCATTAATTAGTGCTACCACTCCTGAATTTGTTTCCATCTCGCAACACTGCGGGACACTTCACACGGCCGGCCTACAATCCAGCAGAACTTCTGGTAACATCCCTTAATATATCATCATGGAAGTAATCATCCTTCACACATGCATGGCAAATTCACCATGAATTTTTGCTATCACTCCTGAATTTTTTCAGTAAAATGTCAGCTGAATAGGGAATGTACTTACCCTACTTCTGTACCTCAAGACCAAACAAGCCACTCTTAAAAGTTTTTCTATCAAACTATAACACAGTAACTCATTCAAAGCATTTAGCGATAGTTGTGAGAACCTAAATCCAAAGCTTTAGCAGAGCCGGAAAAACCTAATTTCAGTTAGAATGTTAAGTACATGTGGCTTTTGGAAAGTCCCCCTCTCTTGAAAGAAATCATTCATAAGTTCCTTCTAGCGGCCACATGCATGCATATGCATATATGTGTGTTAATATAGAACACAGCATCACTGAAAGAGCACTTTGTCCAATTGTGACTAAATCTCGTTTGATTTAGAGGCACGGAATGGTAAATAAAATATCCCTTACACTTTCAAGAACATTACCAAACATTCCTTACAGTATTCTAAATACGGACATGGTGTATCGGTTTGAACTTCATGCTTCTCAAACGGGCACTCAATATATCACGTTTCTCCACAACTCTCTTAAATCGATTAAATAATAACGTTTTTAGTTACACGACCCGATATTTCATATACAATGAAATAATATTTGTATACATGTACCTCCTGTTGAATTTTCTTCGATAATAATAAACTATAAACATGTTTATGCACAGACGTAAAATGCACATGCTTAAACATGTTATTAATAAGTTATAATCGCAAAATCATCTGCTTCGAAAAGTTGACAGAAAGTTTTCAGAAAAGATTTTTCAGAAAATCATGTTCTTCAACTTGCCTCTGCACACGTACCAACGAGGATTAGTTAAGGCTCGCGTTTAAATAACACGTTCTTGCCCAAGAGTCGACCTGGCATTCAGGCACAGGTCTGTAAATAAGCCAGTTTGTAGTTTCAAGATTTTCCCCTGATCACCAAGGCATCGTTCTTAACGAAATTCTGAGGACCAGGGTCGTAACAGATTATCTATTAGAGATTAGACGATAAACCTTGCATGCTTGTTAGGAACCCAACAAACAGAAGTTCCCCGAAGCATAGGCACCATATCGCTTTTGGATTATTCAACTAATTTAAATATCAAACAAAAATTTTTTTGGCAGCTGTACCTGTTGGTTGGTTCCCACGCAGGTAAAAACGGAATGCTAGCGACCATTGGCGCAGATCCCAAGGTTTGAGAAATGTTGCAGCGTTGGCCGTGTGTAATGGAATACACTTATGCCCTTTTTTTTTTTTTTTTTTTAAAAAAGTTTGTCTGTTAACATTTATCTAGTCTCTAATAAATTTGTACCCCCCGACCCACTGATTCTTTTTTTGTCTTTCTGTCACAAACAAGGCACACTCTGGATCCTAATCCAGCTTAGGTGTTTAATTCGTCTTCTTAATTTTGGCGTCTTAATTGTGAAGCCTATTGGGACGGAGCGATCCCGCCCAGTACGCTGCAAGTAAACGTCAAAAATATGTTTTATGGAGAATTTTCTGTATATTTTAAAGTTTTCTGTTTGTTACAAGCATGTAGGCCAAACTATGGGCAGTGTACAACGTACAAGCACTCTATCCAGAGATGACTTGTGTAGGTTAAGACCCTGCACAGACTCTCCCAAACAGAGCGGGAAAAAACGGGTGTAACAGGGCGGGCTGCCGAACAGCGCCACGATGATGTCACGACCCGGTGACGCAAGCGCAGATTCCTGAGGGCTGATGGCACGGGACACATCTCGTTCTCCTTGGCGACGAATGAACAATGGGGCGCGGGGCTGAGCCCCAGCGGCAGACCCATTCCCGACAGTCGGCTGTTTCCTGGCCATGTAGGCCTGCCTCCCGCAGTGCCTGGCTCCGGCGTCGCTATCGGGAAACACGTCAGCCGACAGTTTTTCAGGCCACGGCATTTTTTTTAATCATTTAACTAGCTTCAGTTCCCAGCGTTGTGCGCGCTGAACGCAGGGTGAAGAGGATTTTTTTAAAAAAAATCATATGCTGACAGTAATTATCTTCTTAATTTTAAGGTTAAGTATGCAAAATTCCACAAAGAGTTGCCCAAATTCGGTATATGGTGTAGACAAAACAATTTCTTTGTCAGCCAGAAAGTTTTTTTTCTTGTGTAAACCGCCAAATTCTATTGACGCATGACCTGTGGGCATGGCCTAAGCCTATCTCATCGTTAGTCCATGGGCGTGCGCGGACAGAGAATAGTTTATTTACAATTTAAATTGCCTCGGTCCCCGCTATGGAATCACCTAACGTCCAAAGCGCGGAGAAGTAGCAGCGCCAAGAAAAGACTGTCGCAAAGCCGCGCTGGTTATTACTTTCCCAGCTGCGCGTGGTGACGTGTAGCCTTCCACGAAGCAGGACAGTGCGTCCGCTGTTGACTCACGCCACCAACCGCCGCGTGGGAAACCGTGACGTTAGCCATGTTTCACCGTGATTGGCCCGTAGCCAGGTGGGGTACCTACCTGTTCCATGCCTCTCCCCCTCCCGAACACCATTTTTTTTCTTTTCACTTCAGTCTAAATATTACAACAATTATAACAAGTTATATCAGCGTTCCCAAAATCTTCCTTCAGCCGATTTCCAGGACTTTGTGTTTCGTGTACCACTTAATAATAATATAACATCAGTATATCTGACAAAATAACAGATATATAATACGACATAAAGTTTGCACCGTTATAATTATTTTCTGTAACCTACACTGCCAGTTTGAAAAAATAAAACGATAATTCTTGTTTGATCAAACCCAAAGAAGCAATATTTATTTAACCTTTTTTAGGCAGTGACTTTTTTAATCATTTAGTAATCAAAACTTGGCTTTGTCAAAGCATAATTCACAAATTTATGAAACGACTTAAGTTTCTTGTGACTTACTTCTACAAATAGTTTTCCCTGTGAAGTAATTGGCTTTTTAAGTTTCAAATTATTTATTTAAAATGAATACTTTTTAAAAAACAATATTGGCCTTAACGGAAGCCAAATTTCAATGTTAAAAGGTTAAAAAACTTATGTGACAAAAACTGCCGAAACCAAGATTGCATATGTCGCTCGCTTCCCATCGCTACCCCCTCAAAGACTATGCAATCGCTAACCATACAACTGTTGCACGATGTTGATGTAAGATTCCACAAAAGTTATTTTGTTTTAAATGTGCAATTCGATAGTCACAAGTGTAATTTTACAAAGGCCCGAGACTGGAGTAGATCTGTCCATTGACCCCCCCCCCCCCACCCTTCTCCATTATCCCTCAATTTCCTTCCCACTATCCAAAAACATACCATCACGGCCACGGCACTGATTGATCCTTACAGCTTACAGCAAGCACGAGCGAAGCATGCCTCGCACGAGGTCGACGACTTGCAGTGAGCTATCGCAAGTTCCATTCTGAAATGGTTGCGCACGAAATGCGAGCAGGAAAAAAAAAAGAGGCATTCAACATTTGCCTGCGCCAGAGTGGCATTCTTGTCCACCCAGGCAGATTCCACTGAAAAAAAAAAAAATCAATAACGAGTAGAGACCGGAAAAATTCGCGGGTTCAATGACCTTCAGGATATACTCCAATTTCCTCTACACACTCGGGCAAATGCCAACTGTTCATTGGCTGCTGACTTGTAAGTCGTATCGACTGGGTGGCCTGTGATTCGACACTTCTATGAGTGAGTATCTCTAATTGGCCCTCATTCCTCCAGATTAACAATGAATCAATAACAGAAGCAGCACTAAAGTATAATTATTTGAATTTTAGCATAACACGAAATGAACCCACGAAATTTTTCAGGTCTCTAATAACGAGTCTACGGATCACTTTATTTCACACTTACCCGACACCGGGCGCACTATTGTGGGAAGGAGACGTGTAGACATTCCACACTTGCCGGGGAAGGCAGTGGGGCCGCGAGGTGCTGGAGGAGAACAGATTCAGCCGTGGTGTCGTCTGTCGTCTCCGTAGTCTCTCCTGGTTTGGTTTTTTTTTATCGTTTTGTTTTCTTATACTGAAATGTTACTATGATTTTTTTATCATGGCGGAAGTTGATTTTCGAAGCCCTGGTTTCACACTCTTCTTCCGGAACCATCCCTCTGTTCCCGTAGCCAACCTATACTTGAATTTAAAGCATGATCTTTTGCAACCCACACGAAAGAGCCCAGGATTTTTCTCTGTGTGTCTATGCAAGTTTCACCTGGGCCCAACTTATCTAGTTTATAGTCTAGAATAGTCAGTGAGGGGAGTTAGTCATGACGCCAATCGCAGCCGTGGCTGGCCAATTCCCCTCCTAGCACATGATGCATGCTACCTACCTCTCCTGCATGGTTAGAGCGTATAGGCTTCGGCCTCAGACGCACTTAAAGAGTCGTCCCTACCCAGACCTCTCCCGCACACTCATAGCTGAGCGTACATCGCCGAACACCGCGACGGTGGTGACGCAGTCAGCTCAGCTATCGCGCCGGCCTCATCTCCGCGCGCGCGTCGCAGATAACACTCCGCGGCGGAGGGCGCGCATTCCCAACTAGGGAGACCTAAGATGCACATAAAGTTCTGCCATTCCCGATTACACCCGAACAATTCACCTTCGGCCAACTTCGGGATTTGTTTTATTTTTGCGCAGGAAAAATGAATTAAAATATTTAAAGTGGTCGGTTAGGTTAGCTACTTTAAAACACCATGGACGGTTAGTTAGGTTAGTATAGCTACATAAAAATAAAGAGAAATATAAATATATATAAATAAACCCGAGGTTGGCGGAAGGTGAATTGTTCGGGTGTAATCGGGAATGGCAGAACTTTATGTGCATCTTAAGCTTCCCGCCCAACTAGCACACACAGCCCTCGACTTCCGCGCGGCGCGTGAACCTCTCCGAGCAACCCCGCTGCGTGGCCGCCACGCCTCACAAGTGGCACTTTACACTTCAATAGTCCACTTGAACGAGGGGAAAAAACACTATACGTACACAATAACATACTAAATATCATCATGTCTAGAAGATGTGTTGCTGAGAGGCGGCCTGGGTGCTCCCAGTGGGGCCGTGTCCACGAGGAGTAGCGGTCAGCAGCACGAGTGTGTCGCAGTACGTCAGCAGCGTATAACGAGAAATGCTTGCCCGGAAGCGTCTCAACCCCTTCCCCTTCTCCGCCACTGAGTGCCACACTCATGTGCGTTGCACTTTTCGTCACGCTCTGATGAGTCATCGCCCAAACTCATCCCATACACTTGGCCCATGTGTCCATCTAATCACACAAAAACACGCAACCCGTCGTCAAAGTGTGAGGTACATCTGATAAATATGTAGAATAAACATTCGGTTTGTGGTCTTAACACATTCGCAGTAAATCAGGGGGTGTGTAATGGAAGCGTTACCACACGGACATATAGTGGTCTGCGCCATTGTTTGCGGGACACCACTCATAGTGGAAAATGTTTTAAATGACTGTATCCTGACTCATTCTACCAACCATCATAGAGCCTGGCCAAGCACCACTTCCGCAATGTTTAGCTCCTTTCACACTATCAGTTTTTTTTTTTTTTTGCCGTCAGGGAACCGGAAAAGAACATTTTTTTGGTCACTTTCACACTATACCATACTCGCCCGGGATTTCACCAGATGTTAACAGCCGTGGACGGACGACAGAAATTATGCGCTGTGATGACAAGTTTGGTCCAAAGACGTAAAAAAAAAAAAAAAAACTAAATAGACTTGTTATAGGTAAAAATGCACCAAAGCTACGAAGTATCTACTACGCAATAATTATCTGCAGGGGCGTAGCCAGGGCGGGGGGGGGGGGTTAGGGGTTCAACCCCCCCCCCCTTAGCACCAAATCTTTAATTAATTTCTTATTCATCACTCAAACAAATTTCATATTAAAATTAATAAAATTTTTACCATTACAATATTTAAATTTAAGTACCGAAAACTGCTAAAATAGCACTATTTTACACCTTAAAAACCAAATTTTCCCGGGGGAGGACCCCCCACACTCCGCTTTAATACGGGGTGGGGGGGCCATGCTTCTTAACACCCCCCATACACAAATTCTGGCTACGCCACTGATTATCCGGCTATTTCCCCGTCCGGCGACCGGATGACTGTAGCGGCAAATCCGGCGAGTCATCAGGTATCGGGACGGTGGTGTGCACGCGCTCATGCCCCTCCGGGAACCGGAACGGATGGTGCGGAAGGAGCCCCTGTGGGGTGTGGCGACGTGGTGACGGCGAGGCGCGACCCGCGGGAGAGTCGTCGGCCCCGACCTTGCGCGCCGGGCGAGGTCGGCCGGAGGCTGGGCGCGGAAGCGACTCCGGGGGGGAAACAGGTCCGCGCCGCGGGTCCGAGACCCTGTTTTGGCGCGCGCTGTCTCGCTCTCCAGCTCTCCCGCCGCCCACTGGCCGCTTCCTCTCCGCTCGCCTTTCCCGGCGGTCATTCATGTGGATCACCAGCTACGGCCGCAGGCCACGGAGGTACACGGCTCAGGGAGTGTCCGCAATCTTCTCCTGCACCCGCCCCACCAATCACAACAGCTAAACATCACAGATTACAAGTTTAAACGCCGATTCCTTGCTGATGTGTCGTTAACATTTTTTTTTTTTTTAGTCATCTGAATAAATCTTGCAATGGGGAAGATTGATTAAAATTATTATTTTGGACATACGCCATTGCTTGTTCGCGCTGTGTTTCACAGAGAAAACCTGAAGAATGGATAAAGAAAGAAGAATACACAAACCACGCGTTCCGTGGAAGGAGTTAGAAAAATATCACGAAACGGAAAAAACACATTTAGGCTGATGACGAGACGTTGCAACAAAGACAGTAAATATAACACAGCTTTGAACAGAAGAACCCCGACCCAGCAATGACACGAAACCGACAATACAGCCACAAACGTGCGAACTCAGCAATGAAATTGAACAGGCATTTTGGAAATACATCAACAGCGCAGACTAACACAGCAGGCTTACTAAGACAAAATTGTTTCGACGTTTCAGGAGCTGACATCCCATCCCGTCATCAGGCACAAACAGTCACACACAAATACACATAATATTTGCAAATGTAATATATACATTTAAATTAAACTCCACTTATCAAAAATGTTATTTAACAATCCTGCTAATTCATACCTATATGTTAATTATTTTCGTTATTATTGTATCTACGAGTTAAAATTTTTATCTGCATCTTCAGCAAGAGTTTAAATATATATATATATATATATATATATATATATATATATATATATATATATATATAACAAAATTCATAAATCCCAGAAAATTCTGTTCTACGAATTAAAAGGCAAATGAAGCATGAAATATGTAATAAATATCCTACACTCCTTAAGTTATAGCGTCATATTAGACCGATATGGGATCATGGAAACAGTAAACCTCACAGGGCTCTGAACATTGATTATTTTTGTGTGTTATGTTGAGTCATTTTTTTTTTCGAGCTGTAATCCTGGCCGCACAAACGAGACGCCTAAACTAATGTGGCCATTTGTACTATTTTATATTTCTTAAAGAAGTATACTGGTAATTATTATAATCATTCCTGCTAGTTATTTTTATTTTTCCGGTTCTTTAAATTTAAAATTTGATTAGCTCTCGGTATATGGCATGCGTGAATGCGACGGAAGTCAAGAAACGGAAATGTGTAACAACCACGATGCTGCCAACTGTGGCGGAAGGCGCGAACCAAAGTTCACAAATACAAAAGGAAACTTTATAGTATTAATTGTTTAACAAATTTGTATCTAACATTAGGTCCAAAGCTGGGGTTTGGTACTTTTACACGACTTTTTCGCTTTTATCGGAGTTGTTGCATTATTGTGTAGTTTAAAATTTCGCCCTGAAAATCGAATCATTTGATAGTCGAATAAACGTAGTTGAAAACTAACGCTCGGCATTATTTTAAAGAATTCTACGTTAAATTTTGTGTCAGAGTTTTGTATTATAAGTGTATTTGCAGCATGATAACACACGAATTTTCTCGTTTCCGAGGTTAGATGTTACACATCACTGGCGAATACTGAAAAAAACTATCTCACAATTTTTTTTGTGTGTGTTTTACGGACGTTAGCAGTTCACAAACGAGAAAAATCTGTTTTCTTTTTCTGTAATATGTTGGCAACACGTACACGCGCTCTCAAAGACAATGCCGTTGCGCAATGTTACGCGTCGGTGGCAGGACAATGCGGCCAAGGACGGGCTAGAAACTGCCAGGTGATCCGTACAGAGAGGAAGAAGGAGGGGGGGGGGGTTTATCTGGGTGTTCTAAATGACCGACCCAACGTACGTCACCTTGGGACGTCACTCAGACCCATCACTACTTCGGTTGACACCCAAGACTACGTGCACTGGCAGCTTAGGGCTGCGCGAGTGTACTTACTACCAATGAGGACCTCCTCTTTTTACTGTCAGCACCACGTCCCCGTGGAGTCCTTGGAGGATGAGATCCATTCAGGCCCCTGGCATGACTCAATATACGAGCACAGAGTCACTATAACCTCGGAGATCGGGCCTGCCACCACGATTGGCAAAGCCCCGAATTCACACGTGGGGAAGAAAAAAATAAGAGAAGACCGAAATTGTAGCTGTGTTTCCGTGTCCTCGGGCGTAACTTCATCTCACGGATTCCACTTCCACGTCAAGCTCAGAGACGACACGACGGTCGCTAAATACGCCGTCACCCGAATACGTTCATACCACGAGCCTCTCGCCACCAACAGATGTCTTCTTCGTTCTTCGCGAATCTTGAACTCCGTTCGCAAGAGATTCGGAGCTTAAAATGTTGCTGGGCGTCCAGTCGTCTCCGCGCATGCTCGACTCTGCATGAAAGACTGTCTTTGCCTTGCCTATCCATCCCCACCCTCACCTTACTTAGGACCCAACTGCCATGTCCATATAGACCCGAAGCAAACACCGTATCGGAGGACCCATTCGCCGCTAGATTCAAGGACAGGATGGGTACGCTCTTTGCGTTTGCCCCAAAGTAGACGGAGATGAAAAGTTTCACGCGCCCCAATCGTCCATTACAAGAAAGTGTACAGCTTATGAAGTGCATGTCAGATGATTTGAACATTTTGGAACCTAAGTAATTCCTGTCAACAAATGCAAAAAAACTCAAATCAAACGAAGATTGTCTTGAAGCTATTTTAAATGATAACCTATTAAGTCAAGCGGTTTCACTATTTATTGCACTCTTGGCTGAAAGAGAATACTTACCAAGAGTTTCAAATTTTGTTTTGATTGTTGGGTTGCACTAACTAATCGAGTTATGAATTCGAAATATTCTGGAACTAGGCTTTTAATAAATTTTTATTTGTTGTATCAAACCAATCACCCATGAAAGTTAAACGTGTAGCCTACGTGAGACTCCCTGGAAGATATCCCAGGCAGCAGTCCAGTAACTGACTACCTGTAGCAACAGTGCCAAGGAGTGGTCCATACTACAGTGTCACAAAACATTCCCGCTTAAGGCAGTTCGATGGCGAACCCAGGCAAAACAGATTAGGCGACATTAAGTGGGGTGAATCAACAGCGAACGAATATGTCTGAGAAAATAGGACACATTACATACATCAGTACATATCGGTTTTATATGAACGCAAAAGAGAACCTAATCCGAAATTAACCTGGACTTGTCATTTAAGAAATTATCTTTACAGTAGGAGTTTTAGGGGGAATGACTGGACCCAAAAGACGGCGAAGTTGTAAAAATAGTTTTTTATGATCAATATTTTTATAGTTTGATGTTGAAAATTTTCCTTCGTTAAGGCAGCCCACACTATTTGTTTATTATGAAAAGTATTATTACAGTTGTCATTCTCAAAATAAAATTCAATACTAAACGACAGTGACTTCGCAGGGTAAATACACTAGCCAGGCACTACTAATTTCTGAAAATCCATTAGATTATATACTTTGTTTTAACGAAGGAAAATTTTTGAAAAACACACGATAGAAGATTGTGATGTCCTAAAATCTTTAGAAACAAAGATGGCGTCTTTAAATTCCTATCTCTCCTGCTTAGTGACCAACAACAGTAAAAATAAAATTTTATACGCGAGCACGAGCTTCGAAAAACAAACTACAGAACACCTTAAACCCCTCTTGAAGAGTGAACTGTGAAATAATTACAGTTTTTTTAATCGTGCTGCTCCTGTGATAAATCGATAAATCGATAGCAGCGACACTCGACGCAAGGCTCGCGGCCACCACGACGTGCGCCCGGAGGACGACACGTGTTTCCACGAGCGCACGAGCGTGTTTGCTCACGACACAGCGTCCCGTCGAGGGCCGCACTTCACGTGTTCAAACACTCGAGATACCGGGGCTCCGTGCATCCTCCCACTCCCCTCACCCCCCAGATCCCCAGGAACAGGAAGTGCCGCCAAGTTCGTGGCGAGGATAAGATTGGGAGATGCCCGCCGGTGCTCTGAACCCACGGGGTTGGGAACTGTCAGGAGATAGGCATGCTGTGACGTAGTGGAAGTCACTTTTAAAACTTCGCCGTCGTCATTATTATTCTGCCTAAAACATTGGGGAAACAGTGCTTGGTTAAACTTCTAATGAAGTATTATTTGGAAAATTCGTCGTTAGAAACACTTAAATTAAAAAAAAAAAGTAATTCAAAACTTTCCCACAACGCAAACACTACACTTCAACAGTCAATGTTTTGGGACGTCTAACCAATATGGCGCAACAATTAGCGGAAGGGAAAAAAAGGCTGCTTCACACCCTTAGGCCCTCCTCACACGGGGATACTGAAGTTGCCTACAAAACGATCGCTGGTAGCCTGGAGACTAGGCAACTGTGTGACTGGGTGACTCTAGTCGCCCGTTATCTTCACACGACGCTACTAAAATATCAGAGACTGGGAGGAAAAAATGCATCGTGAGTACAGCCCGAGTATCTTGTGGAACCGTGAAGTGCCTATATATTGTATGTAATGCCCAGTGATAACAGCAGTGACGATAGTGATATTGTTATCCAATATTATCAACATTATAGAAAACGAAGTAGGAAAAGATTGTGGGTTCATCCATATATAGAAAGGAACATTAATTGTAGATTATTTGTCGCGGCCAAAGAATTGCAAGAGACAGACTCAAAATTCATCGCTTTCTACAGAATGACGAAGGAGACTTACCAAATGTTAACGGAAATTGTTACACCTGCGATGTATTATAGGGATACCACTATGAGGGAATGCGTGAGCCCCGGTGAACGATTGCTGATAACTTTGAGGTAAGTAAGTTAAGAAATACAAATTATTACGAATTTTTGTTAAGGCACTTCTAAATGTTTCCCTTCAACACAAATCTATTTCTTTCCAAGTATTTTAACGTATATACTGATGCTTGGCGAATAAAAACAATGTATGCATTTTAACTTGAGGCCGCAATTACTTATTTTATCTGTGGAAAATGGCTGTTGTATGGATCTTAAGAATGTGCACTTTAACGTTAACAGGTTAAATAATCTAAAGTTATTTATACCCAAGTATTCCAGTCAACTGAAAGGTGAAAGTATAAACATATCTTATGCATAAATTCATTCCAATGTTTAATTCAAATATACCTAAGAAATACACATTCAAATAATGTACTGCAAAAGAAAAAATGTATATATATAAACTATTTAAAGAATACCCATTACACAAACATTCAAATCATGACTGTAAACACAAAAATAAACAACATAATAGAGATAAAAACACGTACACCAAAGTTATATGTTTACACACCCAACAAAACATCACATCACATTATGTTCCTGCTCATATTGTAAAGTCTCTTGGATGACTTCAAAATACTGTTGCGTTTCAGTATCTTGTACTTTCTGTGGAATAGTTTGATTTCCAGGCGACGAACAAATTGAAGCATTATCTGTAGCC